>NW_028261381.1:34589651-34902401 GCF_051295495.1 Thamnophis sirtalis
GGATAAGAATGTAACAATGGAGTACAGTGTCCTCTTTCAGGAGAAGCTAAGACGGGATTGAGTTATTTGCCATTTAGGGAGACGAGCAACTTTCACCCCTATTCCAACAGCCCTCTAGAAGTATAGGTAGTCCTCAAGTTATGACCACAACAGAGCCCAAAAGTGAGACATTATCACCTTTCTTACCGCAATTGTTAAGTGAATCGTTGCAGTTGTTAAGTTAGTAACTCAGTTTTTAAGTGAATCTGGCTTGCCCCTTGACTTTGCTTGTCAGAAGATCTTGTCACCTGATCCCAGGAAACTTCAACCGCCATAAATATGAACCAGTTGTCAAGCATCCAAATTTTGATCACATGACCATGGGGATGCTACAACAGTCATAAATGTGAAAAACAGCCATACGTCCCTTTTTCCAGTGCTGTTGTAACTTTGAATGGTCACTAAAGGGACTATTATAAGTCAAGGACTACTTGTATATAGACATCTGCCAGTGAACTGTACCTCTTCTGGCAATCTGCAATTTGAAATAGTTGCTTTCGAAGGCACTTGTGGATAGTAATGACAATAGATGCAGCTATATGAACTATGTAATCTACTCCGTGACCCTATATTAGCCATCTACGCCCTGTCACCAGTGTTGGGATATGTTTCAGCTGTTATCTACTTGGTATCTGTTTGTAGCATGTATCATATGGCAGCACAATCTCTCTGGCTGACCTTGAAAGCGTAAAAGGAAGGCAGAGATAGAGATGGAGGTAGAGAAAGGAATGCCCCTGATATACAGTAGTAACTCAAAGCATTGAGAAAGCAGAAAGTTTCTCTTTTCTGCTCTAGTACCGGATCCTCTTCCACTTCCTAATAACTTCCAACCTGGATTTTTAATCTTTCACTTTCCACGTAGTAGGATTCCCAGTGTTGATTTATGGAGCAAAATGAGTAATGTTAAGGGGTGGGCTGCTGGGGGGTTGGAGGGGTTTGGGAGAACTCTAGCTAAGATTCTGTGCAGTTGGGAGAACCCTTAAATCCCACTCCTGGCTGGCCCTGCCCACAACACTCTGCCCCTCCCAGGAGTCCCCATGCAGCCCATTTTGGATGCAGGTAAGTGCAGGGCACACACGGAGGGTGAAAAATGGGCCTAATGGAGGTTTGGGAACTTCAGAACTCCAGAGGCCCCCAAAGTCTGGGAGGCCATTTTTGCCTTCCCGGAGGCTCAAGGAAAACCTCCGGAGCCTGGGGAGGGCAAAAAACACACATCCGACATGGTGCAGGAGAGTGACTAGGCCACACCCACCATGGCCACGCCCACCCAGCAACCTGACAGAGAACCCCTTGCTAAAATTTTTGAAGCCCTTTTTAAGGACTGTAATCCTTAAAAAAAAAACTTCTGCCATCCAGAATTTTGTTGGTTGCATGGGCAGACCTTTATTTATAATAACAAAAATGAATAAATCTGAAAATGCATCTCTCCTACCTTGTCTTTACAGTCAAAAAAACTAGGGAGGGTCCCTTCTGTGATGTTTGCCATGCCCACATTCCTTCTGTAGAATCAGCTGCTTCTTATATGATTGTTTCCTAGTCTGCAGTTCTTCATCCCGTCTCCCAAGATCGTTCTTCATGTTTCATTCTGAGTATCAAAACTTATGCCAGGTGAGATTGAACCAGAGTTTATGAGAAAGGAAGTCCTACTGTTAGACAGAACAAGGTTGGTAGATACTGATGGTAGATACTGAGGGCCACAGAGAATGGAACTTTCTCTTCTTAGCTACTTTACTGGTTTAAGATTCCATGGGGTTCCCCCCCCCCATTAATCTTTGACTGCTTAAAATGGATTTCCATATAATAAGAATGGAAATTAACTCAGTTGATTTGGTTGTTCATGCCAATTCTCAGTACCCTCCAGTCTCCAACTTTCTTCCATTCTTATGCAGCCTACATGCTTGCCACCCACAGCCTGCACAAATAATGAACAGACTGGAAGACCCAGCCAGTAAGAGAAGAGGCTCAGTATGCAGAAAGGGGGTGGAATGGCTTTGATATCAATCAAAGGCATTGAGCCTGCTACCTTTTGTATATTCATCAAACATAGCAGACCTTTTTAGAAAGGGCACTGTAACATGTACAGCTGTGCGATTTAGCTTCTGAAGTCTGCAAGTAGGTACTATTAGGTGTTTCAAAAATACCTTTAAAAATCATTTTCAAGTTTTGGGAGGGAAGGTATTACAATAATTTATAGAAAGAAAGTTTAACTCATATCAGTTCATCATATGGCTGTTTTAGCTGGGCTAACAGATGTTGCTAGGAATAAAATAGGAAGGGCAGGACTTCATCATGCATGAAGCTTGTCCCTCATCTCAACTTTCTGCGCAATGGGGATAATAGGCACTTACTTCTTCAGAATTGTTCCTATCCCATTCCTCCTCCTCCTCCTCCTCCCCCCAGGTAAATTATTCAGATATCTTAAGGAAAAAAACAGCAAAATCTCTCTCATCATCTCATGAATACCAGGGATGGGGGCAAGAAGACAGACTGAAGGTTGGTTTGAATTTTGTATTAAAATGGTTCTAAAGCAGAAGTGGTTTAAGTTAAGGGTCTCCAACCTTAGGGCTGTGGCGCACTACCAGACTGCATGGCCTATTTGAAATTGGGCTGCATGGATGGCAGGCTAGCAGGCAATTGCACCATGTGCGCTGGTCCACCATGTACATAAGGGCGATGTGCGCACACGCATCAGCCTGCATCTCCTGCACGCCAGTTTCCCTCTCTACCCAGCCAGGCCACCAAACTACAAAGGTTGGGGACTGCTGGTTTAAGTTCATGAGTATCACGACAATAAGCATTAGATCAAAGTATCAGCTGAGGAGTTAAGAGAGATGAAGGATAAGTGAGAAAGCCTTTTTCAAATTTGCTGTCTAAGCTACAGCATAGCTTCCTAGGAGTGCCGCACCTAGTTTCTTTTAAAGCAGCCTCTTTATCCTGATGTACATTTTCTTATTCTGTGTCTCTCATGGTAGATGAGTAACAATTGCGTTTGCTTCATTATTACATAAAATTGCTTCTTTTGCATAAATGCTTATGGGGCTAAACATGGAGTCCAGTACTGGGAGCAAAAGCAGGAGGCTCAAATGCCAGTTTCTCTGTGACAGGGCCTTGAGTCGATTTTGTCTGAAATACTATAAATAGACAAGGTGGATGCCAATCCTGTGAAATGGTAGCCTTTCATCCCTCAGAAATATACAGAAGTGGTTCATGTACACATTTCATTTTTTTCCCCGTTGTCCTCTGTACAAGCAATGCCTCCAATGGACTTGCCTGTTTGGAGGGGACTTTTATTTTCTTGGTCTTTTGTTTATGTTCGTAGAGTGGCAAAGTAGCAGGGAAACAATTAGAAAAATTCTATACCTAGAAACATTCAGGCTATCTCATTAAAGAGCCTTACAGCCTTACAATAAGAAATTAATGGGCATATAGGTTCTCTGCCTTCCCTGATGCAGTAATTCACCAATCAATTATAAGGTTGCTGGGAAGGAATGCTGAAAATTTCCTATTTGGGGGCAAATGAATGTCTTTCTAATCTGGAATGCTTCTCTCAGCCTTTCCTACGCCTTGAACATTAGTCTGTAATCTTCCCTTGCTGCTTCACCAAAACAAACCCCTCAAAGACCCCTTACAGATTATGCTTAGTCGGACATCAAAGCTGAAACCAGTGGACAACAGAACACTGCAGTCGGTTGCTGCAGTGATGTTAGAACATAATCAAAAGGTACACCCAGCAGTATCAGACTAAAATCCCTGGAAAATTTTCATTGCCAGACTCTAGAAGGGATATAAATCAAATCTTACAAAATAGTAATCAAGGATGTTAATCTTTCTTTTTTCTTTTTACATTTAAATACAACACTTTGGGGTAGTTGAATTAACGCTGCCTTTTACTAATGGAATAAATTAATGGTTGCCTGAGCACTTTGAGGGTGTTTCTCATAAAGATAACTGTTGCAGTCAATTTGCAGAGCATTTTAACCTATCGCTAGGAAGTCTAACTTGGTCCTGAGCAGCGATGGGTTCCTGCCAGTTCTAACCTCTTCTATAGAAGAGGTTCCACAAATCTACAGTGCCGTTTAGAACCGGTTCCAGCTCCCACCCCCAGCCCGTCCACACATCATCAAGATGAAGAGTGAGAGGAGGAATTCTGGGAGTTGAAGTCCACAAGTCTTAAAGCTATCCAGTTTGAATACCCCTGGGGGTTTTTTTCTAAAAGGTTAGGGGTGCAAGGGTCTTGTAACTTGACAGCTTTAAGACTTGCGTGCTTCAAATGCCAGTTTCTGAGCCAACATTTTGGTTGCTAAGCAAGAGCGTTGTTAAGTGAGTTTCACCACATTTTACAAGTTGGCCACGCCACCCGGTCACATGGTTGGCAAGCCACTCCCACCCAGTCACATGGCCAGCAAGCCACTCCCACAAAGCAGGCCACACCTACTGAAGAGGTTCTAAAAGATTTTGAAACCTACCACTGGTCCTGAGGTACATAACATACTTCCCTAAATATTCTCTGTAGCTACAATGACCATAATTTCTTGGAAAAAATAAAGGAAGAACCTCAAAAGGGGGCAATTTTTTCCCCTATAAGGATAAAAAAAACATCTATGAGGGAAAAATATCACTCTCTCAGACCATTCAGTCATTAAAGCGGTAATTACAAGTGCCATCTGAATGCCAATTAATATAATTCTTTCTGTATTCACTGAGTAATGGCAGGAGTCCACTACTGAGATGAATGTCATAGCCCACACAAACTTTTGAAGGCTGTTGTAAACATGAAGTTTTTAATATGAATATTGCATTTCTTTTTATTCTTTTTATTTATTTGGGTACTTTTTATTCATTCCAATTCAACAGGCTGTGGGAATTTCTGATAACTGGCGTGTGTTAATTTTTTCCCTCTTGGCTCTGCTGTATTTTAGAGAGTGGTTCTTGGTAAGTATGTCAAAACACTGTAAAGGGATTTAGAGTTGATTTTGACAGAGATAGGAATGGGGGAAGAAAGGAGCAAGCTGAAGGGGGTCTTTAACAAAAGAATACATAGTCCCATGATAGAAGGAAAGTATGAGAAGGAAACTCAAAATAATATGATTTATATCAGCCAGGTAGGGCAGGTTAAGAGCCAGGCATGTGAGGGATTCCAATAAGATTATTTATTGTTAAAGGGTAGAATAACAGAATCTTAGAAGTATTTCAGTTTCTCTCTGACCCATCATATACTAAAGAAAATCAAGGTGACATTACTGCCATGGTGGAACAGTGGTTAGAATGCAGTATTGCAGGCTAATTCTGCCCACTGCCAGCAGTTTGATCCTGATAGGGCTCAAGGTTGATTCAGCCTTCCATTTTTCTGAGGATGGTAAAATGAGGAGCCAGATTGTTGGGGGCAATATGCGGATTCTGTAAACTGCTTAGAGAGGGCTGTAAAGCACTATGAAGCAGCATACAAGTCTAAATGCCATTGCTATCTTTTTTCACAGTTCTCCAAGTCCCCCTCTTAATGGCTGTCTCAGACTTTCTCACACATACACGGGCTACGCACATAATACAGGAAAGAGATATGTGGAGAATGGACTTTACCTGGAATTGGCAAGCCTAGATTAATAAGATGGGGAAACTGATTTGTACTGGATTTCTATCATTATTGAGACGACTTCTTTTTGCCTTGCCTATTCTTTCTTTGGAGAGGAATTATCCTATATTCAGATTTTCTTCTTTTGTGGTAAATAGCATAACTCATTAGGCATCTTTCCTTGCCTTTTCTCTTGTATCTATCATTAGGAAATAGTTAATAAGCAACCTGGAGAGTTTTTTGTACATTTCATGCAATTCAGATTCATTTTGCTTTGATGGAAGGATGCTGCAATCCATTTTCAATACCTAACTATACATTCCTTGCTAAGTAATTTCACTGCATTAGCTAAATGTGCCTGTGAGTGTGATAGTTGATATGATATGGAACAGAATTACTCAGAGGAGAATGACGTTAGTTTTATTTCTCTTAGTGATTCATTTTTTTATACCTCGGGATTGCTGTAGGTAGGAGCAACTGAAAACCCTCCTGCTAGATTGACCTGATTTACACAGTAAACTAAGCCATGATTTGCTTACTAGGGAGAAACGTGATGTACAATACTCAGATGACATTTTAGGACAAAAATTAAACTTCCAAAATAAGTGTATTAAGTCCAAAAGTTGACCATACCCATTCATACCCCGAATATATTGAAAAAAATGATAAAAGTGCAGCTCTCAGCAAAAAAAGAGGCAGATGCGTCCAAATTAGAATGACAGGCAAACCTAATCATTGGATTGCATCCACTGGTATCTGGTCATCTCAGGTCTGTTTTAAAAGCTTGGAGGTCCATAAGAGAACACTGGAAGGAGACTGCATATAAGACAATGGGTATTAGTCAGCATTTTTCTCTCTATTTAAAAAAATGTATGTTTATTGATAATTTTACATAAAGTAAAAGAAATCTAAAGAAAAGCAAAGGAAAGAAATATTAAGGAAGAAGTTCAAGAAAGAAACAAAAGTTACAAAATACTGTGTTTCCCTGAAAATAAGACCCTGTCTTATTTTCTTTTGACCCCCGAAATAAGTGCTTGGCCTTATTTTTTGGGAGCTCTTATTATTTTTGAGGTGCAGGAGGCGGCGAGTGTGGTCACCTCATGGCTGCTACTGTGTTGCAATATTTTTGGGGTGGGCTTATTTTTGGGGAAGGGCTTATTTTAGCGCATGCATTCAAAAGCCTGATTTGGCTTATTAGCTGGGGAGGTCTTATTTTCAGGGAAACAGGGTATGACTTCTGACTTTTTCTTCAAAATATAATAATCTTGTATTAGATATATTAGATACTATAAAAGTCCCTTCCACCCTCCATTTAATTCCATTTTTTAAATCTTCAAACCGTACATCATCATATTGTTTTCTTCTTTCAGCAAAAGGCCTATATAAGATTTCCAGTCTTCAAAAAAGATTTTGGTGTTTTTCTTTCTTTCTCACCAGCTAGGACAGCTTTGCCATTTCTGCAAATTTTTAAGAGTCCCTCTTTGAGGGAGATGGAAGGTTTAGAAATATAAATAAATAAAATTCTAATGTGTTCACAATCTATTCCTCCACTCTGGGAATGTCATTGTTTTTCCCTTGTTTAGCCAGCTTTTCTTAACTTTGTGTCTTCGAGGCATGTTTGAGTTTAGCTATTTTTGAGACATGTAGAAGAAAGTTATTCCTATTTGGAATTTGAGAAGCTGATGGGTGATCAGTAGTCGATCTGTTCTTATGCAATGTATATATTATTGCCATTTTTTTTTGCTTACATTATATGTTATAGCTACAGTTATTTATATGATTGTTTTAGTCCTTCAGCTTTGTTCCATGCCCAGACTTGCTTCCATAAGGAAGACAAAAATGGACTCCAATAGTTAAATAATTAAATGTTAATAATGAGGACCCACTAAAAGATTAACATATAGCAGAAATGCAAATTAAGATCTTTTCAAACATGCTGTTGATTTCAGAGAGATATGTACAGTGATGAAATGGAAAGAAATAGTGAGGAATGGCAGGTTAAAAAGAATTGCAATTTTCAAATGATCCTACTACCTGCAGATGCTATGTGATCACATCTTTTAATGGAAAATTCCCCAATGTCTTGTCACTGCAGGAAACTCTGAGCTCGCTTTAGATTAGGCTGCATTCAGGTTTGTCTAATTTTCAGTGGATCTGGAGATTTAAGTGGGTGGTTACACCCATCAACATGAATAACAATCAATGCTAGACATAAGAAGTTAGGTTAGGGATGGAGTGACATGCTAAGTAACAGAATACTGGGGAGGGAACATCTAAACTAAAGTTTCCCCCACATTTTATAAGTTTTAAAGTTTCTTAATAATGCACAGAACCTAAAAATCTGTCCCCACCACCAAATGCTTAATTCATATAATTGCAGGGATAAAAATTCAGAATTTAGAACATTTAATGTGAATTTAGAAATAATAGCAGTATTATGACAAATACATTTACAGTATGTATTTTAAGGCATGCAAAATTGGATGTAACTTTTAAGAATAGTGTAGAAGCCACAGTATAACTACATTAGTTTTACTGTAGAACTATCCTCCAAAACTAAAAAAAACCACCTTAGTTGATAAATATAAAAGTCAGCCATTGCCTTAAGATCAGTTTTAAATGTAAATGTTGCTGATAACACAAATTTGGGTGCAACAGATCGTTTAAAGGCCAACACTCAAAACTAAAAAAAAAACACCTTAGTTGACAATTTCAAATCAGACATTCCCTTAAGATCAGTTTTAGGTGTAAATGTTGCTGATACCCCTGGTATCAGATTTGGAATTGGGCTGCACGAACGGCAGGCCAGCAGGCAATTGTACCATGTGCGGTGGTCCACCATGTACGTAACCACAGATTTGGTTGCAATGGATTTTTTTACAAGCCAAATTGACAAATTCAATATATTTTATGTATCATTCACCAAACAGAAGTTGTCTAAGGCTTTAAAAAAAAAAAAGAGATCTGAATGCAGAAGGATTACAGAAGTTTGTTCTGTTGGGGTGCTGGGGAGGAGGAGAGAAATTAAAAATAGTGATGACACTACACACTATATTCTGTAAAGGAAAAAAAAGCTTGTGACATAATCAAGATAAGAAACTTGAAATGTGATATCAACATATTTAAATGTCCCCACTTTTTGTAATGGATCTTCATCCAAGACTGATCTGTCTTATATCTGGCTTTAAAAAAAAAGATTGAAATCTTTGCTTTATTGTAATTTATATTTGATAGTTCTTATTAACAAAGGGGTTATTTCAAAGGTATGCCTCAACTCTGCTTGCTTTATTTACTGAATACAATACTGCATAATCCTTATAAGGAGAAATGGGCATCTTAACCTCTGGTAATGCAGGAGGATGGCAGTGTTCTAGCTTGTTTAAATGCAACTCATGACAGGGTCCTTTCTTGTTGAAATGCAAATTAAAAACAGCACCAGAACAAGGGCACACCCTTACTAGGGCCCTTGTTAAAATAAGATTAGATAACACTGAAAGGGCAATATACAAAGGAAAATGTACCATATCTTCCTAGCATGACCTCAAATGAGCTTACCAACTGCAGCTATTTTTCCAACAAGTGAGCAAATGCTGTGCCACAATCCATTCTAGGCCTTTTCAGCTTCTATATTTAGAGGTCTCCCATTAATAAAATGTGAAAATCACATCTCCACTTTAAGCAGTCAAACTTCTATCCAAGCAAGCATGTTTGTTGGATTATGCGGCACCCTGCGAAAATATATATATCCACTTTGCAGTTTGTATTAGACAGCTGAGGTTATTTTATAAATCCTGGCTTTTTTTGGTATTACTTCACCAGAATTTTTTTTATCACTTATCATTATCATAAGCAATACATGTCGATTCCTAGGCTGCTTCTAGCTAATAATTTTAGGCTACTCTCGCCTCTTATTTGCAGAATTCTATGAGTTCAGAAGATGATGTCTTACTTTTCTGACTGTTGTGTATTTTTTTCCCTCAGGAAAGGAAATAGAATTGCTGTCTTCTGATTAGGAGAGTCCATAAATGTCACTAATTTACTGTTATGTATTTATTTAAATTTATATTCTGCCCTCTTCGAAAAGCAGAAGGCAGCTTCTAAGGGAATCTCCCTTTGTTTAATCCTCTCCCATCAAAAACTTTGAAATAAGTTGGGCTGAGATTGCGACTGGTGCAAAACCATCCAGTGAGTTTCCATGGCTAAAAGTGGTCTTACCAGTCTAGGCCTAACCTCCCTAACCATCACAGTGCACCTCTGTTTTTCTGCTTGTGCAAAGTGTGAAAGGTTGCATGTTTATAGCCTGGCGATTAAAAATAAGATTGCTAGCTTAAGCATGCTATTCCAACTAGAAGCATCTTATAATGGAATGTTGGCTTCCTTGCATTCTAACCTTATTGGTTAGTTTGGCTGAAATATAATTTGCATCCTGTGGGAAAGTTTGTTTAAAAAAATGTTTAAATGATTCAAAAGAAGCTGATAGCAAATCCAGCACAGAAATAAACTCCCCCCCCCCCAAACTATGATAGTGGTCATTAAATCTCTTCCTCCTGGGGAAAGAAAATCAGCCCAGTGTACTTCATTAAAGCCGGCCAGTTATCTTCTGTCAGCTTAGCTTCCTTATCAACGACGATGCCTGGTTATTACGATTCTGAAGCCCCCGTGGGCAAAAGAAATCACGGGAGGGGAGGGAGGAGAAGGAAGGAAGGAGGGAGCGGGGCGGGGGGGAGAGAAATAGATGCCTGTTCAGAAGAGTCCGTCCTCATGTTTATCATCCCCTTGCACGGAGCACAACGTCTGCAAGTTGACGAAGCGCAGCCACCGAGCCAATCAGGCTTTCGTCTCCTGCCTCCGTGTCATCAGCCTTCGGTCGGAGGCAACGCTTTTGCTTTGCTGTTCGGACTCTGAGCGAAAGAGAAGGAAAGAGGCAGAGAAAATGCCCGCGCTGGGCTGCCCCTCGGGATGATCTCCTCTCCTTCGAGGATGTGAATGAAATAGCGGCGCGGCCCGGGGGGCGGGTGGGGGGAAGCCGCGCAGCCCACCAACTGAACAAGGCAGCCTGAGCTGAGCCGGACTGGCTGGGCCTTTCCCCGTTTTGGCAATCCCAGTGGTGTCTGTGGCCCAGGTGTTTACTTTTTTTTTTTTGCCTTGAAAAAGGGGCTCTTTGGATTATCAGACCTCCATGTATGACAATTTGTACCTGCATGGATTTGAAGACTCTGAGGCGGTAAGTCTTCCTGCCTGCCTGCCTGCCTTCTTTCCTTGCCCCCTTTCGCTCCCTCCCTCCTTCTTTCTTTGCCCCCTTTGCTTGCTTGCTTGCTTGCTTCCCTCCTTCTTTCCTTGCTTCCCTCCTTCTTTCTTTGCCCCCTTCCCTCCCTCTCTTCCCTCCTTCCTTCCCTTTAAGGCTTTTGGCGTGTTTCTCCCCCCCCCCCTTCAGCAATAACAAAGTAAGCAGAAGGAAAAGGATATCCAAGAGCTGGGCTGTTTCTTGGTGGGATGATAGCAGTGCATTTGATCTGCAGGCACCTAAACTAATCCCAGGTTATGTAATTCTTCATTCAGCATCCCTGAAAAGAAAGGCAGGGGTGGAAAGCATTCGGTCGATAGACTGTGCACCCTGGATCCTCAAGGCAGGCTGGAGGAATGCTTCCCAGGGGTTTCTAATTTGGACAAATGTCCTCGCCCTTGTGCAACTATGGTGAACATCTAAAAGAATGTGGGAATGATGCACATAATGCTACCCTCTCTGCTTTGCTTAAGAAGATTGTTATTTTCCCAACCAGATTTCCCCCTCTTTTACCTAGCCAAATAATCAGTATAGATCCATTTGCTTTTCTTGAACAAAGAAACAGCACAAGTGGTTGGTGTAATGCAATCCTGTAACATCACAAAAACAGTAGTGATGCTTCTAAGAAGCTGATTACTAAGACCAAGGTGTCATGTTGACTGGTCTTGTCATTTTATGCGATGTTGGTGCTCCGTAATAGATACCTGCTCTCTTAAGCCAGGATAGGCATTTATATTTGGCCAGAATTGATTGCCAGTTATATGAAAGCCTGTGCTAGGTGGAAGCCAGTTGAATGTAGATTGGAAAAAGGCAACTGAGGACTATAAAGCATAATACTGTAACTGTCTTAGTCCAAATCTTTACCTCTACAGTTTAAAAAAGTCCGTAGGGGGCAATGTTTTCTCTGGACAAAGAGAAAAGTGCTTAGATTGACACAATGGGGTACATGCTGTTCCACATTAAAAGAACGTGTTACATAAGATTTATTGCAAAGGCATAAAAATGCAATGATCATAACATAAAACAGTCTCTGTATCAATAGGGGCATTTAAGATCAGCACTGATAAGATCCATCTGGAAATGGACAAGATCTTATGTATTTTGTAAATGTCCCTGTTGCTCTAATGCTCTTTGGAATACAGCTGCAGAGTACCGCATTTCGAGATAGATTCAACCACCAATATTTGTTATTTTTACAATTTTTCTAATAGGAAAGTTGAAATTCAAAGTGAGTTAAAAACAAAATCTCTTTTGACTTTCAACACTTGCTGTTTGATTTATTGATTTCATATTGGCATTTCCTCATCCGGCAGGTATTTTTCTCCACAATGTATATTTTCCCAAACTTCCCTGTCAATGCATTTTTTTTTAATTCTGAGCTAAGGTTTATTAATACATTCATAACTTTTTTCAAAAGAAGGCAAGAATTTTTTTGATTAATACCTCTTTGGATGAATGACTGGCACTGCAGAAATATACCAGAAATATTTTTAGGTGAAGTAGCCAAGCTTAGTGGGTAAAATGTCTGGTCTTGAGGACACTCGGATTTTTGGATTGCTCATCATTAGCTCTGCAGATGGACTATAACCCCTTCCTTGTCAGGCTCATTTCCCCCATTCAAGGTGTAGCAGGCACAGAAACCTCTCATTCAATATTGTTGTGTGAATGAATGAGAAACTGCACTGAAAAAAACCCCTGAAACACAAAATATATTGAACAAGAAAAAAATAAAGCCAGCTGCAGTACAGAATTTCTGCATGATTCACTTTAAACACTCAGCCAATACCTGCTAGTTTGTGCATGGACTAAAAATAGTCTGCTTTGGCCAAGATAATCATTTCCTTCCCTGGATATGGAAGGAGCCGTACTTTGTTGCCCAAAGTTCACGCTTCTTCCAGAGAGCTTTTAACATTTGCATGGCTCATGCTATTGCCAGCAGATTGTCATGAGCACTTGCTGGACATGGCTGATGATGTGAGTGATAATGCTGGGGCCATTGGGTGAAATAGATTATTTATGTTTAAAATTGATGGGTACTGCCTGGATTGGGAGAGTAATGGTGGTGAGAGGAGGGAGAGGTCTGTTGAATTGGTATGGGGGAAGACCATGTTATATCCTTCACTGCACTGGGATGTTTGTCCTTGTAAAACCTACCTTTGTGGGTGTTTTTAAAGAGATTTCCAAAAAGGAGACTTCAAACTGATAATGGTTCCATAATCTCCCTTACTTAAAAAGCCTGTTTTAAGCTTTTAAGATTCCGAGAAGTTATTTGCCAGCAAAGGGCAGCCTGCTTGCATTTACTATTAAGCCAAAATTGTGACTTGTTCAAGAGAATATTAATTGTAGTTTTATATATGAATCTTCCCCACCACCTTTTTTTTCTGAAAGAGTAAGTTTTAGGGCAGAAATTAAATTATACTGCTTATGCTGCATTGATAACAATGTAGGAGAATATATAATCCCACTTTAGTGAATAAGAGTATTATGTTCAAAGTTGAGGCCTTCTGTCACTGAGGTGGTGTTCTGCAAGAATGGGCAGGTAAGAACTTAAAGAAAACAGGTATTGTAAAAATGCGTTATATGTGTGCGTCTCACTTAAACTGTATGAGTTAAGGGGTTGTAAACAATTCTGGTTTGGTAGAAATTTAAACAAAGCAACCAAAATGTTCAGCTGGGTTTTCATGTCTAAAAATACAAAGACATTTATTGAAATTGGTTTTTTTTGTTTGTAGGAAGAATATCTGTAACTAAAGACCCTCACGTTGTAACATGAATAGGTTGGAATGACTCAAGACTAGTACGGCAATTTTTACTGCAGTATGCCTTATAGAATCTAGGTTGCTCAAGTTTGATGCCTGACCCATGCTGCTATGCTGCAAATTCACGAATAAAGTGAGGATTTTGAAGGAAGTCAAAATATAATTTGAAATTTTTTTCAGATTCCAAATTAGTCTTGGATGAAAGGACAATTTGTGGAGATAGGTGCTAATTAATGTATACCACCTGTCATAATTTTTTAATGAGCAGTTTTGTATGTATACTTCAGGCAAGCCCAGAAACTTCTCATTAAAATTGAGAATATTTGGGGACAAGTACTGTACCCGTGGCAGGTGGTAGGATCTTGCTGACCTTGGATGATTAGTAGTTGGAAGGGAAACCAACTGTAAAACACAAGATGTGTTAGCTACTCTGGAAAGTTGAAAAAAAAAATCTCAGAAGTGGAGAGTGGCTAGCTAATTCTGGAATCCTGCCCAGAAATCTGCATGGAAGTCTTTATATAGTCAGAAAGACTCAAGTTGAATTCAGGAGAATGTTTATTTTTACCTTATACTTTGTTAGTGAAAGAAGCTCGCTCATATCATGTCAGAAAAGAGAGTAATTTCTTTCAAAGATAAACAAGAAAAAAAGATTTGATCATTTAAGAATCTAAATCATATTTTTATTTATGTTTATTTATAAAGTAGTAAGGGTTTTTTATTTAAATGTAGATAGCAATAGCAATTTCACTTAGACTTATATACTGCTTTACAGTGCTTTTACAGCCCTCTCTAAGCAGTTTACAGAGTCAGCCAACAATCTGGGTCCCCATTTCACCCACCTCGGAAGGATGGAAGGCTGAGTCAACTTTGAGCCTGGTAAGATTCGAATTGCCAAATTGCAGGTGGCCGGCAGTCAGCAGAAATAGCCTGCAGTACTGCATTCTAACCACTGAACCACACGGTTCTTATTTGCTTTATAATATCCTGGTTTTATTTGCTTGATGTTCTGTTCAGGTGGCTTTCCATAACATATGATCATCATGGAGTCTTCCCATTACAGTTATATGTTGTGACAATCATAAAATGGGATGGTCACGTGACTGATTCGGTTTTACAACTTGTTTGTGTGTGCATGCGTGCACATGCGCTATTGTTAAATAAACCAATAATAGCAAAACTGTATTAAGTTGTGGTCCTGTGACTGTGGGATACCGCAAATGATTAAGTGAGGCAGTGTTGCCAAGATCCCAAATCTCAAGTCACATGACTGTGGAGGAGGCCCAACTGTTGGAACTTTGAACCCGGGTTGTAAGTTCCTCTTTTCAGATCTGTTGTAACTCTGAAAGGTTGTTAACCGACCAGTTGTAAGTTTCAATTGCCTGTATACAGTGTAGTTCAGAAAGCCTTTTGAAGCAAGTCTTTGGCCTTCGAAGTGGCATGAGTAAAAAGATGTGTTTAGAACAAAAAAAGGAGTTAGTCCAGCTCAAGGTTGTCTCAGCCTTACATCTTTCCAAGGTCAGTAAAATGAGGACACAGGTTGTTGGGGGCAATATGCTGACTCTAAACTGCTTAGAGATGGCTCACTATATATGAAGCAGTGTATAAGTAACAGAATAACAATTGGAAGGGACCTTGAAGGTCTTCTAGTCCAACCCCTTGCTCAGGTAGGAAACCCTATACCATTTCAGACAAATAGTTGTCCAATCTCTTCTTAAAAACTTCCAGTGTTGGAGCATTCACTACTTCTGGAGGCAAGTCATTCCACTGATTAATCGTTGTATCAGGAAATTTCTCCTTAGTTCTAGGTTGCTTCTCTCCTTGATTAGTTTCCATCCATTGCTTCTTGCCCCGCCTTCAGGTGCTTTGGAAAATAGGTTGACTCCCTCTTCTTTGTGGCAAAGAAATATTGGAATACTGCTATCATGTCACCACTAGTCCTTCTTTTTATCAAACTAGACATACTCAGTCCCTGCAGCTGTTCTTTATATGTTTTAGTCTTCAGTCCCCTAATCATCTTTGTTTTTGCTCTCTGCACTCTTTCTGAAGTCTCAACATCTTTTTTTACATTATGATGAGCCCTCAAAAAGTCTTAAGTACTATTGCTATCCATCTCAGTACATCCTTTCTGTCCCCAACTGTCTTTACTTTTTGTTTGCAATTGCATTTGGATAAAATTAGGAATAGAAGGATTTCAAATACATTCCTTGCAAATCTTTCTGGTTTGTGATAATCACCTGGATCCTTTACCCTGAATCTGGTTTACCTAGAATAGCTTAAATCCCATAAGGTAAAGGTAAAGGTTCCCCTCGCACATATGTGCTAGTTGTTCCCATCTCTAGGGGGCAGTGCACATCTCCGTTTCAAAACCAAAGAACCAGCGTTCTCTGAAGATGTCTCCGTGGTCATGTGGCTGGCATGACTAAACGCTGAAGGCGCACAGAACGCTGTTACCTTCCCACCAAAGGTGGTCCCTATTTTTCTACTTGCATTTTTACTTGCTTTCGAACTGCTAGGTTGGCAGAAGCTGGGACAAGTAACGGGCACTCACTCCGTTATATGGCATTAGGGATTCGAACCACCAAACTGTCGAACTTTCTGAGCAACAAGCTCAGCGTCTTAGCCACTGAGCCACCACGTCCCTTTTGAATCTCATAGAAGTTATATAATAGTATAAACTGTCAGTTTATCTGAACATGGTTTAAATTTTTCGATGTATCACCCTAACCTGTAGTTATTGTAGTTTTCAAAATGTAGGTTTGTAATCATTGTTATAATATGGCCTGTACTATTGCTTTTAGTAAATTTGGATCGATGCGGTAGATAAGAACTGGAGCCATCAGTTTAGTTGTTAGAGATACAGATATCAGTACTAGTTTCTTAAGGGAAGGAGCAGAATGAATGGGTGTTACACAACTGAATTTTATAGCGTAAATCTTAATATCTACTCAAACAAAAGGCTTCACTAGGATTTGCTACCATCTAAGGATGGATAGGAATGCGATTGGTTACTTTTCTCTAGCCAAATTTAGAATTATTTGCCGTATAGATTTTGAATCCTTCAGATTATTTGAGTTTTCCCGAATGTGATATAATAAAGTTTGAATTTGTTTCCTGACAGCTGGTTTAATAACATTGATCTTTGAGGACTCTGATTTCTAACATAAAGAAACATAATTATATAACAGTGTTAGAACTGGGCTAGATTGCTTTAAAAACCGATCAGGAAGCTGACTTGATATGGTTGTGGTAAAATATTTGCTATTTGAGAGGCCACTGCCAGAGATGAAAGGTGTTTACCAGGAAGCAAAGTGACCGAAGAGCCAAAGTGGGCTTCTTAGGATCTGGTCACAATCCTAAACCTACTTAGCTGGGGATTGTGTGCCATTGTTCTCAGTATGGCTTCTGAATATGTATGCTCAAGATCACCCTTCAAGCTTATGATCTTGCACTTTCATAGATATTTAAAAGGACATTATTTAGGAATGGCGGATATAGATACACTCTTATTCCCTATGCATTTGCTGTTTGTTGAGCTGTTGGCAGTGAGCAGAGCAAAACTTTAAGCACATGGTTGTGTTCTCATGACATACTTATCCATGAAAAATTGATTCATGATTTACTTAATTTTATGGTGTATATCACAATAAATAAGCTGAGCTGAATTTATAAGGTACACTTAAACTTTACACTAAGTTAAAATGCAGTTGTCTGGTTTGTAAATGGAATATTGTGTTGTATGAATATTATCCACTATCTGGATCTCTTATAAAGTTCTGTGAATGAGACTGGAGCAAGCCTTTGTCCATAGGCTATGAAATAAAAGACTGGTCCAGTGGTGGGATTCAAATTTTGTTACTACTGGTTCTCTGGGCGTGGCTTGGTGGGTGTGGCATGGCTTGGTGGGCGTGGCAGGGAAGGATACTGTAAAATCTTCATTCTCACCTCACTCCAGGGGAAGGTTCCTGCAAAATCCCCATTTCCTCCCAATCAGCTGAGATTTGGGAGGCAGCAAATAAATGGGGGCAGGACCAGTCAGAGGTGGTATTTACCAGTTCGCCGAACTACTCAAAATTTCCACTACTCCAGAACTGATCAGAACCTGCTGAATATCACCTCTTGACTGCTGCCGTTGGCACCAAGTTAGTGTGTATGTGTTTGTGTGTATTTACATATTTACTATGCATGGATTTTTTCAGTGTTTGTCTTTAACAAATGAAAGCTAATAGACCTGAGCCAAGCAAGTTAAATTTGTTGTGGATGCAATATGATGCTCTGCATTGCCTTGAAGTTTCTCACATCTCCTACATGTTAATTGCCAAAACTAGAAGAGTTTTCCAAGTAGGCTCTGTACATGGGCAAAAGAGGGAAAAGTTGGCTATTGAAGAGAGAAAGGACATTCCCTTTCATTTCTGCTCCGGTCTTACTCATCAACATTCTCAAAGGAATGTTCTCCCACAGTGGGTGGGAAGTAGCCCTTCCCCTCCTCCTCATTGAAGGACACTGTTCTGAAAATAGACTAGATTTTTAATAACTGAGATTTCAAGAGGCAAGATGAAAATCTGGCTTCCATATGCAAGACAACTTTTTTATTTCCCCTTAAAGGATATTTTTTTTGGAAGAGAGGCAGAGGGAGTTTAAGACAAGGCTGAAAAAAGATGATGAGAGCAACATTTCCATAGCCCCTGATCTGTCTGTTTTTTTGCCAATATGAGATCTTACAAAGCAGTGGTGGGTTTCAAAATTTTTTAGAACCTCTTCCGTAGGTGTGGCCTGCTTTGTGGGAGTGGCTTGCCGGCCATGTAACCGGGTAGGAGTGGCTTGCCAGCCATGTGACTGGGTTGGCGTGGCCAACTTGTAAAATATGGTGAAACTCATTTAACAGCGCTCTTGCTTAGCAACCAAAATGCTGGCTCAGAAACTCTGGCATTGAAGTATGGAAGTCTTAAAGCTGTCAAGTTACAAGACCCTTGTACCCTTAACCCTTTAGAAAAAAAACTGCAGGCGTGTTCAAACTTGACAGCTTTAAGACTTGTGAACTTCAACTCCCAGAATTCCTCCTCTCACTCTTCATCTTGATGATGTGCGGGTGGCGGGGGGGTAGGCAGCTGGAACTGGTTCTAAACGGCACTGTAGATTTGTGGAACCTCTTCTATAGAAGAGGTTAGAACTGGCAGGAACCCACCCCTGCTACAAAGAGAATAAGTGAAGTTGTGCAATGCTTCAGAAATACTTTTGGAAGTATTTTGGAAAGGCTGGGGTTATGAATTCATGAAACCAGTCATGTTTTTCCTCAGTAAGCTGTTCTCTGCAGCTTTGAAATCCTGGAAAAGGTGTGGCTGCTTTAAATAGCAGCAGACTGGTACTGTGCTTCAATTCCATCGCAACTTTTTGGAATAGAATATTTAATCGTCATAACTGTAATGCGTGGTGCATACCCTGGATTCTTGTCACCTAGAAGGAAATCGCTTCATTTGCACACATGCTCATCACGTTTTGTAATTCTGCCTGCATTTAATTATGATTTCATTGCAGTGTCATAATTTGTACACCACAGCGAAGCGGCTCTTACAAAAAAAACATGGCACTTAGAAAAGGGCTATCTTCATAAAAAGCAATGTAATGATAACAATAACTCCAAAAAGTAAAGCGATCCAAAATCCCCAACTTCCTCCCCTATCTGTAGAAAATGGATTTTGGATTTAAGATATTAAGCAATTGATTTCTCCCCATTGCTAATACATCTGTAGAGAAAACAGTGCATTGCTTTAAGCCATCATGTAGAGATAGAAACATTTTGCACTAAATGAGAAAAAACACCAGAATTCATGATCGTTGCAGGATTAAATAACACAAAATACTAAAACATCCATAGACTGCAGTTTTGACTCCCAACTGTTCAGATGAATTATTCCTCCTCTGTAAAACTGACTTCAGTTTTCTTTGTTGCTCTAGTTTTCATTTGCTTCTCATTTCTTCCTGTCTTTGGAGTTCTAATTACCTGACTTCAAATCGTTGCCGGCGCTGGGCTACGATGAAATATTTCTGTGGCAGCAGATCTGTCATAAATCAGCAGCAGCCACATCAGTTTGGTCCTTTTGCTGCCGCTAATAAGTATGGATTTTTGTACACAGGGAATGAATTCAGCTTTTTAAAAAGACGACTATAGATGTGGACTCATTTATCAGAGCTAGAAAGAATTCCTAAGCACAAACAAAACTATTGCCCAATATTGAGGCTTACTGCCTTTCCAGGCTATGTTGTGTAGCCAAAATACTTCGCAGTGTTAAGTTATTGTTTGCTTTGGAATCCAAAATAATTGTGCGACTTTCCCTAAATGCATCATTCACTTACTGTATACTTGCCTTCCACATTGGCGAACACTTAACATCTTCTAATGTGTAAGAATTATTGTAGGGATATAGGAGGACACCAAGTTGAAGAAGATGATGGTCTTTCATAAAGATTACAACAAGATTGCATCTAATAAGATCTAATAGACTTGGTACATGTCTTATGTTTACTTGATTTCCTTTAGCTAGAAACCAATGGTTGACCTTCATTGAAAATAGAGTAGTAGATTCCAGAAAGATGAGCTCACCTCAAAAAGAGAATAATCATCATGGACTCTAAGATGCATTTTAGAAATCAACTTCATTTTGGGATGAGGAGAATGCTACATGATTCAGTTCTGATACTATAGTTGTTTACTTCCTGACTGCTTTTACTCTTTTGTCAAGTGCTCATGTTCTCTTTTATTGTCCAAGCTTGAATAAAGGGCATGAAGTCTACAAAATTCCAAACTACCAAATATCTGGTAAAATCCTGCTTGATTCCTTTTCAGGAAGCCTTGGTTGGATCAAAACTTAAACTTGACACAGTTGATAACACACAATTATCTTTCTCTCAGCCTATCCCAGTTTCATGATGCTTTAGTCTTAGGTTTAACAGTCCTCCTCAACCAAGGATCTTCAGTTATACTGTTTCAATCCAAGGTGTTATCTTCAGAATGATTATATCTGTATTCAATTCAGACAATTAAGCTCTTAAGCGTTGCATTAATCCATTAAAACTGAAGGTAGTGTGCAGTTTGAAGGCAAGAGTTAAGTGTCATTTCAATGTAAAATTATACACTGTTCCCTCTATGTGCACCCTCTGCGAAAAATTCTTTCCTAATATATAGACTACCATAATTCTGATTAATCCACATTGTTACTTAATTGAAAGCAATGGAATGCATCAAGAGTAACTACAATGAATTATTTTAAGTTAAACATTTTTCATGTTAAATGAAGTAAGCCATTTTACAGTAAAACATACTTAGACAGTGATGGTAAATTTGTGGGCCTCCGTATGTTGCTTTCCAACCTGAACAATAAATAACAAAAAATGGTTGGAATTTGTATTTCAGCAACGTAAGAATGGCCAGGAATGTTGCTCATCAGACCATAACAGACGGTTGCGTTTCATATTAATTTTGAAAGAAATTACTATGAAAATATTCAATCCACCATGCAAATGCTTGACCACAAGAAGTTTTGGATAATTCCCAGATTAGTTCAGTATGTCAAAATTATGTGGAAAACAGAATTCTGTATTCAGTTGCACAAACTTCATAATCTTTCCACATAAAATAAATGGTCAAACACTGAAGAATTATTCCATGAATCAATTAGTATGCAGTTGTATGATCTGCAGATACAACATCTGTGTTTGTGTGAGAATGAGCTGCATTTGCAAATAGAGAAAGAGGGCAGCCATGCATTTCGGGCTTGACAGATGGCAGTTATCAGCAAGAAAACTTAATAAGCTGCTTGACATGTTTTTGTGAATAGAGTTTTGATGGTGGCAGTTTTAATGAATAATCAGAAATATTGAGGTACCCATATTTTGCTTTACTACAGAAGGATTTGCTGCATCATTTTTGCTTCTGTTTCCCTTTTTCTCACTGGATTCAGTACATTTTTTTTATGAAGTCAACACTATTTTGTGGAGATGCTTCAATCTCCTGCTTTAAATTCGACTGCAAAAGCCACAGAGAAGCCATAGCCAATCACCATTTCCTTTTATGTCCAACCAGCTTTTCATTGCTGGCAAGTGTGTATTACATATCCTGTCCATTAGTTTGCACTCAAACACCAACACCTTTGTCCTCTCCTCTATATAGATGGGAAGGGGGAAGCTGCATGCCTCTTGACTGCCCAGTAGAGAGGCATGCCTCCTTACATGATAGTCCTTTTTGAAGACTATTAAACAGCCCTGCCATCTCCCTGCCATGGTTAGGTGACAGAAGCTGAACAATAAAATGAGCTGGGCCTCTGCCCAATGGCTGCAGAAGATACCCTATGCGTGCTGTCATGTTATTTTTCTTCTACAGCAACTCTTACTGTTTATAAATGGAAGTTTCACATTTGTGGCAAACTGGGCAATGATAGTTGGAGAAGGCCAAGAAATGTGGCCAACAGTAGTTTCAGCCAACTACAGAAGGAATCGTCACTTCATGGATAGATTGGATTTGATCATCTCCTTAATTTTTGCTCCTGAAACAGAAAGCAAAGGTATGCCCCATTTTCCAAAAGGGTATACCATGAAATAATACAATTATCATGAAATAGAATTTATCTGGAGAATAGAATCCTATGCTTTCTACCTTCTATCAGTTTTTCAGTTCTACTCGGATGTTTCTAAGTAGGTCAGTTGAAGTCGGGCATGACTTTTTAGGAGGGCCCTTGCAATGGTTGGAATTTGGAAATAAAATCAGTAATCCTATTTTACAGAGCCAATTTGATGTAGTGGTTAGGGGCACCAGATTAGAAACCAAGAGACTGTGAGTTCTAGTCCTGGCTTAGCCATAAAGTCAGTTTGATGATTTAGGATGAGTTGATCTTTCCTAGTCCTGGGAAGCAGGCAAGAGCAAACTATTTCTCAGGAATTTTGCAAAACAAAATTTGCAGGAATTTATCCAGGTAGTCAACACTGACTGTCTGATTGACACACACTCTCCCTCCCCCCCTTTTTTGTGTGTGTGTGCACGCACGCACACACAGTTCTATTTATGATTCCCCTATCTTTACTAAATCCAAAAAAAGTTTTAAAAAGGAGAAAAACTGTTAAATGGCTAATTTTTATATGGTATTCCTCTGCCAGCAATATAAATAGGTCCTATTTAGAATAATAGTAGCTTTATGAATTTCTAGCTGATTTTTGCTGCTTAGATCTGATTTGCTAAACTAGGACTGCATGATTTTTCTCAGTCAAAAATGGGTAGTTAGTACAGAGAGACACTACTTACTGCTTTTTGGAGCAAAGTCTAAATTAAAATTTAATTTGGTGAAAGATCAATTATACAGTTCCATTTTATCATTTTCCACTTGTGTCCTAACATCGAAACTAGGCTTTTGAAGGGATTCCGGCCCTTGCAGGCAAGGCTCTGGAAAGCCCCGTGTGGCTGTAGCAGTGTAGCTTAGCTCTCCTGCACCAGAAGGGAGTGGTATTTAAATCTTTTTGTTTTGCTGTATCCATGCTGTCCACTCCCCTCCCCCTCCTGAACATTACTTTCTTTCTGCAACCAGAAAGAAGGCATCACAGTTATTCACCATCAGCATTTAGAATGAATGCAAGCTGTGCTGTGTGTCGGTGTGTTCCCTTATGCACATATGCACAATATTCTTGGGGTTTTCTTTTGCCCCCCATAATGATAAAGTGGAATTGACTTTTTATTGGGATTTCTTAAAAAAATATTTATTTTCTCCTGCTAATCCCAGGATTCACTTGAGCACTCATGCATCTCCTTTCCTTTGGGTTCTTTCTACAAGCCTCTTTGCTAATAAAACAGTAGCAGGAATATTTTTTCTAAATCTGTATGGAACTTTATGCCAGTCTGATTATATTGGTTTGGGAATGATTATATTGGTTTGGGGATGGGTTCCTTTTAGTCTTTTGACTCTATAGCCAGATGTCATCCTTTTTAGACTATCAGCTGGGACTGCATTGTAACTTTCTGTATTCAAATTAAATGGACATTTTCATCTCTTTTCATTAATGAATTGTTATTCCCTAATTCCCCCCCCCCTCAAATTACTTGCAGGAAGTCAGCATTGCTGAATCTTGTAGTCATAAGTCTTGTGGTGACTTATCACCATTTTTCATACTTATGGCTACTGCAGTATGCCCATGGTCACATACTCAAAATCCGTATGCTTGGCAACTAGTTCGTATTTATGCTCGTTGCAGTATCCTGGGGTCACGTGATCCCCTTTTGCGACCTGACAGGCAAAGTCAATGGGGAATCCAGATTCACTTAACAACCGTGTTACGGGTACTAACTTAACAAATGCAATGATTCACTTAACAACTGTGGGAAGAAAAGTTGTAAAATGGGGCAAATTCATTTAACAAATGTTTCATTTAGCAGTATAAATTTTGGGCTAATTGTGGTTGTAACTCAAGGACTGCCTGTATGTGCGCACATGCAAACAGACACACAGACACACACACACACACACGTAAAGCGTTTCATGTCATAATGATAACACTAGGTAAATAATTAAGGACTGGGTTTTTTTAATTGTCTCTAAGTGAATATATAATCCCTATAAAAAAAAGGCCAAAGCCCACTGAGATGATGTTGTGAAAACCTATCTCAACAAATGGATTTTATATAATCAAACTTGTTCCAAATGAGTCTTGTTCATCTTTTGACAGCAGAATATTCAAGCAAGCTTTTTTTCCATGCAGTGCCAATGGTTCAACCATCTCTAGACTGGGGCAGTCTAACAAGCATTTTATCTCAGTTGTATTTGATATCTCATTTACTCAAAATTCACATGATATACATGGAAACCCCTTTTTTAAAATTACATTCTTTGCTCTAATGATTTGGGGGTTTTTTTTCTGCTACTTTTCTGATTTTTCTTCAAGTAGTTGCATTTTCAAGTGCTGTAGAGTAAATTATCCTTTGTTGGGAAGAAGCTCTCTGGCAGGGGCATATGTGTCTGCTTCCATGTATTCAAAATGAATGGAAGAAAAATTGGGAAAATAAGCGGGACATCTTGTAAAGGCAGTGACTCTGAAAGAAAAGGATTTATCTGCCATGCAAAAAGCACTTAAAAAGCATTTTCTGTGCTTTTCTGGTATCCTCCAGATGTTTGGGATTTACAGATCCCATAATTCACAGCTGCCAACTCCCAAACATCAGGGCAAGATCAAAGAAGCAAGAACTATACAGATTTCAGGATTTATCTGAATAAATACAGATAAATAAAGAATCTTGTGAGTTTTCATAGGAATTTCTCAGCCTCATTTTAAGATGGAGCCTTTGGCAGATTTCTCTCTACCTGGACTAAGCATGTTTATTTATTATTGCTATTTATGAAATAAGCTGTCAATTGATAAACTGGTATTCTATCTCTTGGTTGCTTCAGTTGGTATTCTTTCTCCCATAATCTCTTATATCAGGCCGAGTTGTTGTTGGTGAAAGCTGATTTAGTCACGTAATGTTTTTGTGTTACAAAGCAAGCAGTTTTGTGAGTGATTTAGTTGGTATCCCCATGTTACACCATCACATTTTAATATGATATTTATTGTCTGCGGTTCCCAATCTGCTTTCTTATTCTAGCCTGCTTTGTCCTCCATAAGTAATGCGCTGACTTGAAAGGCGTAAGCTGTTCATTTTATTGAATTTGTTGCTGTGACTTAACAAGATATCTAAGCAAGCATGTTTTTTTTCTCTGTTTCCCAAGAATGATTATGGCTTACTTGCATGGTTAGAATGTTGTGGACTCAGTTGTCAGGTGGAAAAATAGTAGATAATTTGGGGAGAAATTGACTGTCATTGTTGCAGTGCTTGTGATTGCACTTGAGTAGATATATTGCATAAATTGGGTTGAGAACTGAATAGCAATGATCCCTAAACAAGAGGGTTTTTGTTTTTTTTAAGATCGCCTTTCCAGCTTATATGTTTAGATGATGTTGGGATTCTTAAATAATTATGCTTAGGAATTTATGAATTCATTAATTAGCATTCCTAAGTATAATTATACAGTAATCATAATAAAAAAATTGAGAAAGAATCGTGAGTTTATTAATCTCTTTGTATTTGCACATGTTTTGTAGCATTTCTTTTCTATATACATAATCTTTCAGGTCATCTGTCAGGTCAATAATACATACTCTTTTCCATATTTTCATATATAATAGTTTTGCCATGATTTTAATCATTTCATCATTTATACTCACATGCACACACACATACACACACACACAAACACAAACACAAACACACACACACACACACATCAGCAGATATATCCTTACCTGAACAGAGAAATAGAAATAGAGTGACTAGAGGAGGGGCAAAAAAGCAATGTGAGAGGGAGCAAGTATTCCAGACTAGGAGAGTTTTGTATATCATAATGCCCTTGACAAATAAATCTCAATGAAGTACGTGTGCTTTCAGAGAAGAAACTCTGAACAAATTGTTTGATTAAAAAGTATGTGTGTGCAAACCACCAGTTATGGGTACAGTTTGTAATATGTACTTGTTACAATGCTCTTTTTTGAATTAGAAAAGTTCCTGCCACTTTGTGTAAACACTGCTTGCATTCAAGCTGTGGTTTTCAACACTTGTAATTTTATTTCAGGTCTTTTCATGAATTCTTCATTATAAAACCTTCCTATTTCTTTTTGTTTTTCGTTTTGGTTAAAATAGCAGGAATCAACCCTATTCCTTTTGCAAAAGATAACTGCTTTGCCTTAACATCTCTAGACTAGCAATTTATCTGTTACCATTTAGTAATAAAGTAATTATAATTATCACTACCCTTGCCATGAAACTTGGGCATTTGATTGCCGTCCTGCTATTTGAGTCTTATTGGATGGAGACTTCATTTTCCCCCCGTAGTCATTCTGAAGTAAGTTCCTATTGTTTCAGTAATGTCCAGAAGCAATCCAGTTAATAGCAACAACATAGAACAGAATAGTTGATACCAAATTTCTAACAAAATTTAAATGCCGTATGCATTCCTCAGGTTACAACTGCAATTGGGACTGGAATTTTTGTTGCTAAGTGATATGGCTGTAAGGTGTGATGTCATCTGATCACATTGCTTAGGGATGGGAATTCTGGCAGTCCTGGTTGCTGTTGTATCACATTAATCATTAAGCAAGATCTCATGTGCCATTGAAATGGGAAAAGACAGGAGTCCCAGGCAAGGAAACTAGTAGGTAGAAGCTGCAGGTAAGAGCTGCAGGTATTTGGGTGCTGCACGCAGGTACTGTGGTACATGGCTGAATGCACAGGTTCGTAGGTGATTGGGTGCTGTAGGCAGGTGCTAAAGAGCATAGGTGGGCAGTTGAAAAAGCGGTGGGAGCAACTCCCTACTGACTTCCCCATTGATTTGGGAAGCTGGCAGGGAAAGTTGCAAATGGCAATGCTGTAACCATGGGATGCTGTAACCATCATGATTGAGAGCAGTGGGCAGGCAACTGAATCATGATCATATGATTGTGGGGATGCTGCGACACCCGCAACTTTGCAATCTGGTCATAAGTTAAGTCCCCTTCATTGTAACTTTGAATACTTGCTGAATGAATGGCTATAACTCAAGGACTACCTATATGTGTATGTATATTTATATATGTATGCATGTACTGTATGTATGTAAATTCTGAGAGACAGAGAATGTACAAATTAGAAAAATATTCTCTTAAAGTTGGTCTTATAGTATGTCCTTTGCTTTTTCTTTATTTATGCTCTTTTTATATCATTGCCTTTTTAATGCTAATTTTGTGCCTCGGTATATATAGAGAGACTTTTGAACAATTTGAGATTGTGTTTACAACTTTGGCCTAAGGAAGAGCTTTTTGCCATGTCATTTGCTAAAGGGTTGGGTGCCAACAAAATTAAGCATCTCTTGATTATAACTTTGTTTTTAAAAGGTATGGAAATATTTCCACGAAACCCTTTACCTGTTGAGTGTCATTGCCCTCAGGGTACATTAAGTAATTTTCATCACTCAATTTGTTCCAGCTTTTGTAATATAAACTGTTCTCCAAATGAACAAGAAAATGAATTCGGTGGAAGTTGTAGAAGTTATCTAGAATGCACTGCCAGAGGCATATTAACCCAAGGCTACAAAGATAGCTTTCTATTAATCTGCTAGTCACAATGATTCAAAGCTAGCAAAGAATCGTAAATGGTAGAAACTGTTCATAATTTTCTTTTCTGTGTTTGGACTTCCAGAAAAGTATATATAAACAATGTTTGTACTCCTTAAGATTTTCCCTTCATTCTCATTACATTTTAGTATGGAAAACGGAAGTTAGTTTTCTTGGATCTATAGTTCAAAGGGGGCTGTAGAAGCTTTGTTTCTATGATCCTTCACAGCCTCTCGGCAGTAAATAAGAGTACAAGATCATTTAAGGAATTGGCACAAGAGTGCTGTATGTAGATTAAAAGCTGCAATTGTTTTAACACACTTCAATGCGTTTTTTAATTACATAAACCAGACCCTACTTCATCTGCTGTGCTTGTTTGATTGTACTTGTGGCATAATGGCACAAACGTGCCAAAACTGGTCAATACTTTCTTAACTATTAGTAGGGAATGCTGCATGTGGCAAGGATAATATTAACAACAGAGACTTAGTTTACACCTTGTCTATTTACTAAAAGTGTTATATGAAAGCTTAAATTGACCGAGATTATAACAGATGACCATTATATGTATGGACCCACTAATGATAACCATGGCATGTGAAAGATTGCAACTTGGAATCCAGAAGATTAAAATATAAAGAATATTAATTAACAAATGCAATGAAAAGAAAGATAAATGTGTGTTTATAATATAAGAGAAAGGTGAAATATTTTATTTACATATGGAAATAAATCTAATTTATATAACGACCCATTTCGTAGGCAGGTAATAATCTGAATGGAAGTCTAATCTTGTGGAATAGGGATGGAGATGAAGATGGAGATGGATGGATGGATGGATGGATGGATGGATGGATGGATGGATGGATGGATGGATAGATACATAGATTGATAGATGAGAGGGAGGGAGAGAGAGAGAGAGAGAGAGAGAGAGAGAGAGAGAGAGAGAAGGTCAATTTCATTATGAATTGAAGGATTAAAATATATGTCAGAAAGTACCATATGAATTAGTGTCATACTGTATAGGTTCTCCTGAATGTATATAAAAACAGAAATCCATGAGATGGTAATAATTGTAGGTACCAGTGATTATTGCTTTAGTGAAGACTGTTATAGAGATGAGTTTTGGAGAAAATGTGCAAAGTTCTGAATTAAAGTGATCTTGAGGGGAAAATACTTTCTTAGGTAACATGAATGGATAGGTAAGAACAAGATGAGACAATATAGAAAAAGTGATTCATTTGGGTACCCAAAAATAAATGAGAATGATAATCACTAAATATACTGAATGATATAAACATAGAGGTATTCATACGTACATATGGTAAGGAATTAATATTTAGTTAAAAATGTGATTGGTTTGATTATGATAAATCCTTGAGAATAAGTGAGAGAAACAAAGGTGCTGAGGTGCTGAAGGTGGAGAGATCAATTGTTGGTAATTCAACTTTCTTGGGAATTGAAGTACATTGAGTAAAAGAAAAAGAGAAAATATAAGACCTGTATAAAAAAACAGTTAGAAGATAGATTAATGAAGGGTTTGGTTGTAATCAAAGATGATGGGAAAGCTACTCGGAACAGAATTAAAAGATCTGTTTGGATTTCAATACATCCACACACAAAGGAGCAGGACTTCAAGTCTCCTGCCATGATGACCACCAACTTGCATCTTGATTTTTTTTATTATTATTCTCCTTTTATTTTCCTCTCCTCAATGTATTTTGATTATATTTTCTTGCAAGTTAGTCTTTATAATGCATGGCTGTAGCTGAAGGTAATCAGAATTTCATTTCCAGGTTTATGGAATGTTTCAGTGCCCTCCAGATTTAAAAAAATGCATTTACGTTGGTTCATTACATTTTGTTTAAAAGGGGAAAAGGAATACAGTACTTATTAAAAAATAAGGAGAAATCTAGTAAGCCAGACTTTCAGTTATCCTGGAGATTTGTAATGCTGGATTATAATAATAATAATAATAAGAAGAAGAACAGAAGGGTCTAAAGCTGTTTATTGGGGTCCCATGCCTACTTCTTATAATGAAGGGTGTGGGTTGCATGGCAATTTGGTTCTGACTAATTAGATAATAGATTCTGTTAAAGGAAATAAAACTTAGATTAGCAGGCACCAGAAATAGCTTCGAAACCCTCTGGTCTCTTTGCTGCTACACAGCTCTGAACTAATGCTATCGATGTGCGCTGCCTTTAATCACCTTTGGTAAAACGGGCAGCTATATATATTAGATTAATAAATAAATAAATAAATAATGCAGCTGAACACCTCAGCTTTTCCCTATCCTTAAATCTGATGCTGGAGGACTGCCCTGATAAGTTATTTGACTTTTGTTCTCTATATTCTTCTCAATTGTTGTTCTTTTTTCCCTTGCTTGCTTGCTTGCTTGCTTCCTTCCATCCATCCATCCATCCATCCATCTTATTGGTAATTATAACACCAGAAGGTCTGATAAAGTACAACCAAAAATATAGCAATGCTAATAAAATCATGAAAAAATATAGAGTAATGAATAATGACTACGGTAATAGTATATCCAAATTTATCTCTTTCTTGAACTCCAGGATATGTTTGTGGATGTACTCATCTTTAGTTTTTCTTAGTAACATGAGTTGCAGCCTCACATAGTCTCTTTTCTGTTAACATTCCAGTTTGTTCACTAAGGCTTCCATGTTTAGTAGGATTAAGTTAAGGATACATGACCCCCATACTTCCTTGCACTTTATGAAGGAGAACATTGTCAACAAGGTGATTCAAGAATTCCCAAATAAGCTTACTTGGCAGGGTTTGTCCTCCAACGAATATCAGTATAATTAGAATTGGAGAGATAAGAAATGTAGATAGAGATGAGTAATAAGGTAAGTCAGTATTTCTGGACTTCAGCAATTTAAGATGTAGTAAACATTTACAAATCATTTAAAACATAGCAATTATTTACACATTATCAAAACCAATTATAGATTAGAAGGTGTATGGGCTATTAAGACATCTGCCTTGATTTAGCATACTGCAGTTTAAGCAGTGAGCATGCTGTAGTAATGATTTGTATATTTTTGATTCTTAGTGTGTTATATGAAGCCAACCATTATGATTGGTAAACCTGTAAGCTAAAACATGGTTCAATTTAGTGCAATTTGTGAACGCGGCCAGCTACATTTTATTATTAATAAGTGTGGCTTAGAGCCTTGTATGTAGCCAGTCATGGAAAGTCACCATCAATCATAACGTAGACCTTTTCATTAAAAAGAAGCTTACTATTATTCTTAAGAATGCATAACCCGAGTGATCTTTGGCTCCAGCGTTTGATGAAGTCTGTAGCAGGCACCAAAAGATAGGCAATGACAAAGCAGACCAAAAAAAATCTATCTTGAATTTTGTTCCTGCTTAAATATAATCCCACACTACTGAAAGTAGTAGCCCTCTATGTAACAAACACAACTTTGCTGCCTACCAGGGTTATAAAGTGTGTCCTATCCAAGGGACACACTTTATAACCCTGGGGATGGGTTCCTTAAGAGATCCAGCATTCTAGAAACTGCTTGTCTTTTTGCTTCAAAATAGCACAAAGAAGAGTAGGGTAATAGTTTGTTAATTGGATAGTTCTTGGAGCCACTCAGTTTATTTGAATAAATTCAGTCACTGTTATTAAATTAGTTTCATGCCAAGCTGTTAGAAAGCTCTTTTCATGTATTGGGCTTGTTTTATGTATTTCTCTTTTAATAAAGAAGCAGCCAAGCATTGATGTTTCATCTTAAAACTTTGTCAAAGGAAAAATACATTCCTTAAAATCTGATAGAGCAGTATACAATAACACTAAGGTAGACTTTGAGATAGTTCAGAACCAAAATTACAGTTTTAGTAACTCTATGTGTTAATGTTTCTTTGCTAAAAAATATTCTGCCATCTCGTTTTTCATTTTTTGTAAGCTTTTAAGGATTTATTTGTCTTTTTGGAAGAATTTCTTCTGATACTGGAGAAATAACTGTTTTATCAATGCAAGGCATCCCACCAACTGAGATATTTGCTGCTTTTAGCTTCATGTTGTTACCACCTTGCCTTCTTTCTCCTGAATTTGGAATCCAACAATGTTTCTCATCCTTATTCTTCCTTTGAATCCTTCAAAATGTTTGAATGTTGTTGCCGCAACTGATAAAAAAACAATAATATAGTTTCAGTTGTTTTGAGGTACGACACACATGACAGCTGTTGTAATCTTCAAGATGTATTTTAACTTCCTAGTCCAGTAATGGCAAACCTATGGCACGTGTGCCACAGGAGGCACACGGAGCCATTTGTCAGGGCACACAAGGCTGTCTACTGTCTACTGGCCAGCGCACATGCTCCCGCTGGCCAGCTGAGTTCACCCTTTTTTAAAGCCATTTTTTGCCTTCCCCAGGCTCCACAGGCTTTATAGGAGCCTGGGGAGGGCAAAAAGAGCCTCCCCTAACCCCCCCCCCCCCCGGAGGCCCTCCCTTGAGCTTCCCTCAAGCCTCCGGAGCGCAAAAAACTGGCCCTATGGGCAAACCGGAAGTTTGGAAATGAACTTCCTGTTTGCCTGGAGGGTCATTTTGACTGCTCCTGAGGCTTCAGGGAAGCTCATGAAATCTCCGGAGGGCCTCTGGGGGCGGGGGGGTGGGGAAGGCTGTTTTCGTCCTCCCCAGGCTCCTATAAAGCCTCTGGAGCCTGCGGAGAGTGAAAAAAGCATACAAAAATGGGGGCTCGTGCCTTTAGTGTGCGCATGCACACTGGGGGGGGGGTTGCGCATTGCATTATGGGTGCAGCACGCCCACATACGACCCCCCTGCGCTCCCCCCACTTATGGCACAAGAGCCAAAAAAGGTTTGCCATCGCTGTCCTAGTCCATCTCACAGCTCTGAGATGTCCCAGTAATTTTCTGTCCAACTACTAACAGTCTGATATGCTTAGCATCCAAGACAGATAAGATCATCTGTGTGGATAATTGCAGGTAATTTAATAGGAGAAATCCATCAATGATTGAAGAATAAATGATAATTAAGATGTGTTCAGCAGATAATTTCATGATTTCCTTGTTTTATATACAACTTACAACAATCCTAAATGTTTGAGGAGAACAAGTGTAACTGAATAAGGGAGACAGACACTTGGATTCCATCTCAACTGAATACTTCTTGGAAACATGAATGTTGTTATGAACTCACTGAGGGAAAAGCAATAATACAAGATAATATTGTAGTATATTCTGCCAGGGATTAAAAAGGAACTTTGTTTGTAGACTCACTTCTTGTTTAATTAGCATAGCTCTTCAGTTGAATTTGATTAATTAGTTTCATTGTGCATGTAATCAACATTTTCACATAGGAAGGTGTTTTACATTTAGTTTCAAAATCTTTATAGAATTTTAAACGAACCATAGCAAAGAGTCTTGTAATTAAATTCAAAATCTTATTTCAAATCCAAATAAGGGGCCAAATTCTGGCCCCTTAGTACATTTTTAACTTTTCAAAATCAACATTGTAATCAGTCCTTTGTTATTTATTCCAACATTGGAATTTTTAAAAGTTCTCCAACTTGTATAAATCTTATTTTAGCAGCGATAGGCGGAAACTCACCTGGTGTAATTCAACTTGTCAGTTTGTAGATGCTTAATATCCAAAAGCCATTGACAAGAAACTTAATATCCAAAAGTCATTGACAAGAAATTTTCAGAAGTGTTTAAGGAAGAAAATATTGCAAACCCAGTGTCTTTCTGAAGTCTTTGACTTGGGCAAAGACGTCTTTCCCTTAGTTTTCAAAGCTCTAAACCCTGCTGAAGACCCCTGTCTTACAGTTTTCTCATGGGGAGCCATGTATGGAGGGCTTGTGAGAAAGTTCCGGAGGGCTAAAACCGGCCCTATGAGCAAACTGGAAGTCCGTTCCCAAACTTCCTCTTTGCCTGTAGGGCCGGTTTTTCGCACTCCGGGGGCTTAAGGAAGTCTCCCGAGGACAAAAAATTGCCTCAAAATGGCCTGTGGCACATATGCCATAAGTTCACCATCAGGGGGTTAGCCTCTTGATGGTTCTGAGTGTTTGTTTACTGTTTGGCTGAAAAGAGCCAGTTATTGCAAGATGCACTGCACTTTCAGCAGACTCTGAAAGTAACCTAAAGTAACTTAAAAACAGGCTCTGGAGATTTTTAGGACCTTCATTTATATGTGAATATGGAAATTGGCCTGGTTTTAATTGAATAGAGTTTTTCGTTTAGTTGAGAATTTTAGTCCCATTGCATTTGGAGGATTCACCAAAAATGAGAGAAGGAACAGTGTGGGATATATACTTCAGGGATGTCTGTATAATTATGTGGCCTGGCTTTCAAATACTTTCAAATCACATCAATTATTTTCTTTTGGAGGTCCATAATCTGAAACCCATTATATCTTTTTAAAAAAAAAAAAAAAGTTCCCAGTTTTTTCTTGCCATGCTCTCAAATTTTTAAGATTTCCCCCCATTCCTCCTCCATTGTTCACTAACAATACATTTTGTTGGAATGATGAGTTAAAATTTATGTTATGCTCTCAGTGGTTATTCCTTTTCTTCTTGCAGAGAACAGTCCTTCCCTCCCTCCCCCTTCTTATTCTGCTCTGCCAGCTATGTGCAGTTTTCTTGTAGATCTCTAGTTTGTCATAGAAGTACAGGAAACAAAAATTGTAAAGGGCATTTGAGGACTTCTGTTCTATCAAAACAAATAGTTTATTTTTTCTTTGTTTCTAAGTGGCAGATTTCTTCTGGGAAACCAGCTAATTAATTTATAAAATGTTAGTATTCACAGCCCATTAACATACTTCTATGAAATTAGTTTTCTATGAGCTACAAATGTACATTTCAGAATGTTTAGTAAATAATATGGGCAAAAGAGATTTGACGCTGCTTGGTGGGCTTATGGTTTGTCATGAATTTAATTTGTTGCTTCTTCATTGCCTGTTAATGTGACCATATTTTTTTTACTTTGAGGAAGTATTAATAAATTTCGGTATTCAACTTATAAGGGGAGATTATTCTATGCATGTGGTTCAGAGGTGGGTTGCTCCTGGTTCAGCCCGGATCAGGCGAACTGGTAGTGGCTGGAGGCTCCACCCACCCGCCCTGACACTTCTGTGCATGCACAGAAGCGTCACAAGCATGAGCGCACACACGAGTGAACCGATAGTAAAAAAAATGGAAATCCATCACTGATGTGGTTACTCAAAACTTCCCATACTTGTAATATATAAATGGCACAAGCCAGTTGTATGATGGACTTTACACATTTAGCCATATGTACAATAACTTAAAATGTGTAGTAAACCAGGAAAAATGCATAGGTCATTAAGAGATGGTGTGGGGAAGATAAGGAAAAAGAAATAGAGTTTACTCTCTTGATAGACCTGGAATGGAGCGATTAAGCAGTAGAGAGTATTCCCCCCTCCCCCCGAAATAGCTCTGCTTCTGAAGTAATCATTTCCAAATAGTGAACCATGGCACTAATATTAATTTGATCATTATTTGTAGTATTTGTCCTAAATACACAAAATATAAGTCTTTGACTGAACTGGATCTGGTTGACAATTTAGTAATTAATTAATTACTAATTTAATTAATACTAATTAATTAATACCAATTGTTGGATTGCAATGGTTCTATAGTATAATACTTCGTATGCTGTTGTGCATTGTATGTTTGCAATGTTATCATTGTCTCCTTTTATCATTCATTGATATTATAGTGTGGTTAGCTCTATATAAGCCTTTCTATCAATGAGGTAGGACAGAGCAAGGGAATTGTCAACAAAACCATTTAACACAGGTCATTTTATATGCTGATTTATCAGAGTTACTATTTTAGTAGTTCTTTTATGTACTTTGTTGAGATAAAATTCAGATGACTGAAACAACTATAGCAATAGCAATAGCAGTAGACTTATATACCGCTTCATAGGTCTTTCAGGCCTCTCTAAGCGGTTTACAGAGAATCAGCATATTGCCCCCAACAATCTGGGTCCTCATTTTACCCACCTCGGAAGGATGGAAGGCTGAGTCAACCCTGAGCCGGTGAGATTTGAACCGCTGACCTGCTGATCTAGCAGTAGCCTGCAGTGCTGCATTTAACCACTGCGCCACCTTGGCTCTTAGGGTGAAGGAATAAGTACTCTGAAGTAGCGTTGGCCCAGAAGAGAGAATCTTTATCGGAAAGGATTGTAATCTGGTTTATATACTTTCAACTATGTGAGGACAAAAATGTTGAGAGAGTAAAGAAAGTGTATGCGTGTGTGGGTGCACACATATGCACAGAACATCAGTCTAATTAGACTGCCCAGTGAAACTCTGGTTTAGATAAAAGGGTTGCAGAAACTGGCTTGGTCTGTAACTGGTTCAAACAGCAACATTGAATATGCTGCTTTGGGTTTTGTACTTTGACTTCTTAAAGGTAGTAAAGGTAAAGATTCCCCTCGCACATATGTGCTATTCGTTCTCAACTCTAGGGGGCAGTGCTCATCTCCATTCCAAAGCTGAAGAGCCAGTGCTGTCCAAAGACATCTCCATGGTCATGTGGCTGACATGACTAAATGCCGAAGGCACAAGGAACGCTGTTATATTCCCACCAAAGCTGGCCCCTATTTTTCTACTTGCATTTTTACATGCTTTCGAACAGCTAGGTTGTCAGAAGCTGGGGCAAGTAACAGGAGCTCACTCCGTTATGCAGCGCTGGGATTTGAACCGCTGAATTGCCGACCTTTCTGATCGACTAGCTCAGCATCTTAGTCACTGAACCACCGCATCTCTTTTTTGACTTCTTAGAGTGATGTAATTGCTATGGATCCTGAAGTCAGGTCCTGCACGCTTCCAGATCTGATGAACTATTTTTTTCCCCAATTATAAATACTTGGGAAGGAGTGATAGTTCACTTACTCCCAGTCTGGCAGATAACTCTGAAGTGACAAGAAACAGTTACCACTTCTGAGTGTGTCTCAGCACAGCTGAATATCCTTGCCCTTCTAGAAGACTAGGAGACCAGTTGGTGTCTTTGAAGTCTTTATCAGCCTAAGGCTTGTTTGAGGTGAGAAGCTTGTATCTCTTCCTATGTGTGCCTGATGACTGGTAGGGAAAGGACTAGTTGCAGAACCTAAGTAGTAGAGATACTTAGCTAGGTTGTCATTATACTGATTTTCTGTATGAGTGTAGATCTGGGACAAGGCAATTTTCTTGCGTGTGAGGATGATGTAACCAGACCAAGCATATTTAGTCTGTCAAATGTCTTAACATTCTTAATTCAATTGTGATTTTTTTCAGATATACAATATGATTCAGCCAAGTTTTGATAACGTGATTTAGCAACCTCTATGCGGAATTCAGAAAAGGGGCTAAAGAAGGCATGGGTAACTATGGCCTCTTTGCAACCTGTGGACTTCAACTCTCAGAATTCCTCAGCCCGCATGGAGTTGATTCACAGGTTGCAAAGGGGACATAGTTGCTCTCCCCACCCCGGGCTAAAGACTGTACGTAACCCAGAAACTTTCTCAACTGCAACATAGGTGATAAGCCTGGTTTTATGCTTTGAATTCCGCTAGATAGCTTTTATCTTTAAACAGCAACATGAAATATAATCTTGTGCAATTCAGTGAGAAAGACATATGCAGCATCTGAATGTTTTGAAGCCATGGAGCTGGACAAATGCAATAATTCAAAATATACAGCAGAAATGTCAGTTTTGAGAGAAATATCTATTTTATCTGTTAGTTTAAAAAATTAGATATAAGTATATGCACTGTGGCTGAAAAAGAAAACAAATGTACTGATCACACATCCAGTAGTAGTATATGGGCATATCCTTGATATTTTTTAGTGAATGCACTCTCCTAAAGGGAGAGAGAGTACAGGTAGGCTGTGATCAGTGCAAGTTTGAATAATACGTTTGATTTAGTGCAATTTGTAAATTGATAGCTTGTGTTTAATGTGGTCCAAAATTCAGTTAATGAGAGGCTAACCCATGTTCAGTTGCTGTTGGGATTTTAGATGCTGCTAATCTTCATGGTTCAAAATGGGAGAAAAAAGAATACATTGTTAGAGGGAAACAACACAAGTTTTGTTTTTAAAAAGTCTTATTACATTATAGCAAACATTGGATGTAACTGAATGACATGAGTATGGTCATAGCAATGCTAGAAAGGATAAGATGTTGAAATGCCTGAATCTGAAGTAGATTTCATTTTTATTATATTATATTTTGTTTTGTTTTTCTATAGCTACTCTGTGACTTTGTTAACCATACATTTAAATTGGTATATTCTTTCTATCCCTTACTATAATATTTCATTAATATACATGTGCTTATGTTTAATTTTTTTCATTGTCTGTTTCTGTCAAGCTGGTACCAATTATCACATTTTCCATAGAAATACCTCTTAGAATAGGGCAAATTCAAGTAATGCCACGATTTCATCATATTCACTGACTACACTAATTGAGACCTACTTGTAATTACAAATGACCTGCTGTTAAAAATGAATTTGTTGCTTTTAGATCGATAATTTATTAATTTTAGGGGATTAAAAAGATTAGTGTATTATATCAGTCACAATTTAGTAGAGTATTCTATATACTTTCTTTAGGATGCTACCAATATTCAAACTCCACATTTGATGAATTAAAATACTGATAAAATGTCAAGGAAAAACACATTTATGGTACTGGGTTGAAATAACTCAGGCAAGATTTTAAAGACATCCTAAATTTTTCTTGCATAAAGAATCTGATCAGGATAAAACTTGAGATCCTTGGATTTGATAAATGCCACATAGGGTGCTGCTGATCATTCCTAAAAAAAAAAAGTGCAAATACCTTTAGTAGCATTGTGGTGCCTATGAAAATAGAAACACAGAATGAAACAATGTTGCTTCATAGATTGTTTTATATCAAAGAAAAAGCTGAATCACAGGCAATCTCATTTGACTCCATAACTGGACTGTAAGCTCTAGTCCAGCGATGGCGAATCTTTTTTGGCTCGCGTGCCATAAGTGAGGGGAGCGCAGGAGGGGTCATGTGTGGACATGCCGCACCCATAATGCAATGTGCGACAACCCCCCAGTGCGCATGTGCACACTACAGGTGCAACCCTCATTTTTTTGCATGCATTTTTTGCCCTCCCCAGGCTCCAGAGGCTTTATGGGAGCCTGGGGAGGGCGAAAACAGCCTCCCCCCTCCCCCCTGGAAGCCCTCCGGAGGCTTCAGGGACCTTCAGGAGGCTTCCCTGAAGCCTTTGGCACAGTCAAAATGACCCTCCGAGCAAACCGGAAGTCTGTTCCTGAATTTCCGGTTTGCCCGTAGGGCTGGTTTTTTGCGTTCCGGAGGCTTCAGGGAAGCTCATGAAGCCTCCAGAGGGCCTCCTATAAAGCCTCTGGCACCTGGGGAGGACGAAAATGACTTTAAAAAAAGGTGAACTCAGCTGGCCAGCGCGCGCATTTGTGCTGGCCAGCTGAAAGGGCAGCGCCTCGCGTGCCCTGACAAATGGCTCAGCGTGCCACCTATGGCACGCGTGCCATAGGTTCGCCATCACTGCTCTAGTCTATAACTTTGCTTTATTGCCTCTTTTGCATTAAGAATGACAATCTCTCTCTCCCTCTCTCCCTTTCCCTCTCCCCCCTCCCTCGGAGTAATTGTCTGGAGATTATGGATCTTCCTATATGTACTTGATACATTGTTGTGTACATAATAATAGCTAGGAACCAAGCCAACATTCTCCCACTATATATCATAAGTATTTATAAAGCCATTTTATTTAATATGTCCAAGTTGTAATTTTTCTTTTGGCTGCTAGTGAGAATAGGTGGCAAAGTAGTTGGGCCTTTACATTTTCCAAATGCTTTATGGACATTAATTAATCAGCTGCTATCTTTGGAACCAATTTGGACAAAATTTTCAATTTGAGAGTTCTGCTAGACATAAATTTCTGAAGCCCAAGTCAAAACACTGTTCTAGTAGTGCATAGTGATATCTTATGTTAAGATTACTACTGTTTGATAAGCTGCAACTCAGATGTTGAAGATGCTGAAATTTCTCTTTCAAACTTTTAGATTTAATCAACATCAATTTGTTCCTTCTACGTATTATGCCTTGCAATATACAAACAAGATTTTTTGTGTTACAAGGCAATATCATCTTTATTGTATCTATAAAATGGCATTTGTTCCAATAAACCCTTAAATTAGTGAGGAAAGTTAGAAAATATGACTGAATTGCAAGTTCAAAGAAAAAGTCTCATGTTCAGTCCTCAAAAATTTGAAACTTAAAAGAGCCAGAATCAACCAATGTAGATGAGACTGAATTAGAGATTCCCATTTTGCCACACAACAACAACAACAACTGAGCTAGTCCCAATGAATGGGGTTTATTTGTTTCAAAAATGTATGAGCTCCTCAGCAGCACTCAATGGTGATACTCCATGAGAGAATAAAATCAATACAAGTAAAAGAATAGATAAATCAGCATCAGCTAAAATAGCAGATAAATGTCACAGAAACAGAGAAGGCACCATACCATTAAATATGCAGCAGAAGTAAAACCAATAAAAAAAACCTTTGCCTAATATGATAATGATAACAAAGGAAGTGCATTTTGATGTTTTGAAGCAGTCAGGGTGATTGAACTCTCTCCCCACTCTGCATTCTTAAGCAGACTTGAGAATGTTTGATAAGTTAATTTGCAGAGAAATTAGGAAGCCATACTAGAAGAAGCTAACAGCACCCTGGAATCTTGTTCTCTAGTTAGTCAGTCTCCAGGCTTAAATCCAGGTCTCTTCTCCCATCTTTTCAAGTCACAGAGCCATTATATCTGCTTGATCCTGGTCTTGAAGATTTCTAGCATCTGTCTCATGCATGTAAAATAGATTCAGTGTGAGAGTCAGAGATTCTTCAATGCTCAGTAATTTCAACTCTAAAACCAGGGATTGTCTCATGGGCCTGATACAAAAGCCTCCAGTGATTCAAAAGTTCATTAAATGTATCATGGTTTGCCATCATATAAATATACCATTTTTTTAAAAAAAATTGCAAAATGAAGCTGCTTCTTCAGCATGTCATTTTAGCCACTTATCTATCCAAGGGGTTTTCATTACCCAACACAAATTTAATATGAATAACAGCATAACATATTGAGCTGAAATAAAATATTGAGCTGAATCATCTTGAAACTTCACAAAGAAATAAAAAGTTGCTGGTCTTCAATTTGGCACAAGTCCCCTTCTCATAAGAGCATTCGGTTCCCTGAAAATTTAAATCAAAATTTTATGGAAGGGAAATTTAAAGCATGATTTCGCCACAGTGAAAATAAGTAAGTATCGTTTGGTATTTTCCAATTTATCATTAAAGAGAAAGCATGCGGTTTTGAGTCAAGAGTTAAATTAAAACCTCACCTTTCTCATAGATGGATGAGGTCCGGGGGTGGGTTGCTGCTGGTGTTACTGCCAGTTCGCAACCTGCACACAACCTGCACAGTTCAATGTAAATTGTTCTGCGTGCATGCGCAGAAATATTTACAGTGAACTGCACAAGCGTAGTCACTAAAATCCAAAATGGCGGGGGCCAAGAAGCAGTGAGGAAACTGGTTTGGGGGGCGTGACAGGCCTGGTGGTTCTGCGACCCAGGCCTGAATTCCACTACCGGTTCCGCTGAACCGGGTCGAACCGGCAGCAACCCACCTCTGACGGGATCATAGAAAAGCACGTAGATGAACCAAGCAAAGATATGAAGACCATTAGGGTGACAGACAAGGGAGCATCCAGGATGGAGAACCCTGTGGAGGATGCAGAACCTTCACATCAGCCCCAAATAGCAGAGCTCCCTTGGCAGATTGCAAGAACACATCCTTGTTCCTGCCACTCTCTTGGGGGTGGTGTTCTACCTTTCTTCGCATCAGGAAGTCATGCTTTTCTCCTGGCCAGGTTTGCTAAGAGGCATTGCCACCACTGCCGCCTCCTTCCCATGCCCTCCTTTCTAAAGAGGCCATCCTAAGTGAAGGCTGTAGGGTGCAGGGGGAAAGTCAGTCTGTCCTTAATTACTGTGTTGTTTCCCCTGACTGATGCAGGTGGAAGAAATCTACACACCAGGGGTGGGTTCCGGCTGCTGCTACTGCCAGTTTGCTCAGGGATGCGCTGTGTGCATGCTTGATGGCGCGCTATGCATGCATGCGCAGTACTAAAAATGTACTAAAAAAACAAGATCGCAGCACCTATGCCGAGAGAACCATTTTGGGGGCATGGCAGGCTGAGTTACTACCTACTTGGCTGAATCGGGCTGAACCAGTAGAAACCCACCTCTGCTACACACGCTTGTTAGCAATAGAGGGGGCTTGGAGAAAGGGGAAAATATCAGAGGAAAAAGAATGTTTCTTAAGGGTGCATGGGCCACATTAAAGCCCCACAGGCCCAGGAGGCCCATTCCTTGGTTATAAAAAAGGCAAGTTCATATGTTCTCACAATATGTATTCTAGTACTGATTATCTTACTGTGTGATATTTGTTGATGTAATTGTGGAATAACATGAAGTCATTGGGAGGCCCAGTTTGAACCGCAATTCTAAACTTATTCACTGATAAAATCAAATATTTGCATAAGATCAGGATGCTTGTCAAAAATGTGTACACCATCGTACAGTTTATCAAGAGGAGTGGATTTTATTGAGTTGTGCTACATTTTGATTGAATCCTGTGATCTTTCCATGGAGAATAATCTCTATTGCCATCTATTGAACAACTTCTGAACCTTACTCGAGCAGCCCCTAGGTTAAACAAGAGGATCTGTTCCAGGAACTGTTGCTTAAGCTGATTTTTCACATATGTCAGATTGCTTGCCAAGTACGGGCATGAAAATAGTAGCTGCTATTTTTGTGTCTCTTTGCATAAAGTTGGAAGAGCATAAATCATGACTTACAGTATCTGAGCTCTGCCTGCGATAAGTTGCCGCGCCGTGTCCCTTACTTTTATAGAATACATTGAAAGTTTTTAGAATACATTTAGAATGACATTTGAACAAAAATAGCCCCTGTTTTTTAAAAAAAGTATTTTCTGTGCTTGAGCTTATCTCAGAAGAAAAAAAAGAGAGAGAAGGAAATGACTGTTAATGCGCTATTCGGTCAGAAAGAAGAAAAAGGCCAACTTCATAAATAAAATATAACTTTGAAAGGCAGTTAAAATAAATGCCTGACCTTGGATAATTTTTCCTCCATTTTTGGCTTCTTTATGCATTCTATCCATCATTTTGTTAATAATCTTCCTCTCTTTTCAGGGATCAGCAGATTCATACACAAGCAGACCATCAGATTCTGATGTATCTCTGGAAGAGGACAGGGAAGCCATCCGCCAAGAGAGAGAACAGCAAGCAGCTATTCAGCTTGAAAGAGCAAAGGTATCTCCCTCCCTCTCGTTTGTTCCTCTTCTCTCCTTCCTTTTATTTATTTACTCCCCCATCCCATTTTTAGATTTCAAAAGAGAGAAAAATTATGCCATGGGGAAATCCAGCCACAGCTTCAGTAATTTTCTGGAATGGGTGGGTGGGTTATTTTTCAGCATAATTACCTTTTAAATGAGTGATTTTTGTGATGCTGTCTATCTCTCCTTCATCTGTTCATATTTGTGAACAGGCATTATAATTAAAAGGCCCCCTGGAACTCACACTATCTTCTATCTGCCCTGTAAGATAGATCAGGCCAAGAAATCGATGACATTTACGTATGTCTAAAACTACTGGTTTTGGAACAGTTATAGTAACAGTCTTGCAAATCTGAATGTGCTTCTTCCTCTCTCCCTTTATCTTCATATCAAGTAGAGAGGGCTTGTCTGAAGTGATTTCTCAAATTAGTTTCTTGGAATAGACTCAAGACAGGCTCCTCTGACTATTGCCTTGGTAGGGCTGTTCCTCCTATTCTTCAAGCCATTCCCTCCGCCTCAGATCTTCTGTTACATCACACCTTACCCTAAAGTCGTCTAACTTAATCTAGCTGCTGAAGTTGAGTGGAGAGGTGTTTTTGTTTATTAAAACAAGCATTCCTCAGATATTTCATATTTAAAAGTTCATGTTCCCCATGAAAATTCTTAAGAATTGCCCAGCCTATCTAAAGATCTCTCTAAAGATTAATTTAGTCACCAGAAGACTTCTTGCCTGAGCTCTCTAACATTTCTGCAGCACTCGTTGCCCTCTTTACAGAATGTTCTTGGTATTGTTGTTAGATGTTCTCTGTTCATACATATATACAGACTCTCATGTGTAGGTGGTTACATTTACGAGCCAAGATATATTTTTTTTTACTGGCATGAGGTAAGCGGAGAGCAGATTGATGCAATGATGCTTCACTAATCTGGGAAATAGCTATATATAACTCACAAAGGCACTTTCATTAGCTCAGCTCAGAGGATGGGCATTATTATTAAGCTTGAATGTTTATATATATGTTTGCAAGAATTGAGAAAGCTAAAAAAAGTATTAAGCTGGAAAATGTTTAAAAGTATGTAGGCACACACAAGAGCATAGGAAAACATTGGAGTTGGGCTGCTAAGAAAAAAAAGGACTATTTTCAGTGGAAAGTGGAAAATGTTTAGGGAATTGGATAGAATTAGATATTGTGAGTGAGTTCCTGTAAGTGACTGCTGACGGGAAAGCGTTGCTAATCTATAAACTGATGGGAAGGAGGACATTAAAAGCAGATTATCTCCTTTGAGTCAAGTTCAATTCCTGATGCCTTATAAAGACACATTCTGGGCAAAGGTATAATTAAAGATTACCACAGTCTTCTTCCAGAATGTGTGTATGTGTGTGTGTGTGTGTATGTGTATCAGTGGTGGGTTCTGGATCCTGGTGCAACCGGTACGGTGCAACGGGGCCGGGCATCCGCCACATGCATGCGTGCAGCGCTCCACAACACTCCAACTGCTCAGTGGAGCGTCACACAGGCGCTGTACGCTCCATGTGCATGCGCGGAAGCCCCAATCGGCTCAAATACCCAGGCGGGCGGGTTGGCGGGCTGGCGGGTGGGCCCTCCGGAGTACCGTACTGGAACGGTACCTGGTGTCCCCAGCAGGCACTGGTATGCCTGTACCAGGGCATACCTGTCGGTTCCCACCACTGGTGTGTGTGTGTGTGTGTGTGTGTGTGTGTGTGTGTGTGTGTGTCTGTGTGTGTGTAAAATCGTAATCCATATTTACATACCTTTGTGTCATCTTCAGCAAGCAGACATACTTGCAAATAAAATACTGGATTAGCAGCTGTCTATCAGTCTGAAGGAACATTATAGCGTGAATTTAGAAATAAAGATAATGCTGACCAATATATCCACAGACATTTTGGAGGGCTGATTAGCTTTGAAAATTGGAAACTGGCTTGAACTAGATTGAAAAACCAGTTTCAAAAAAGCCCTTTTCAAGCCAGTTCAAGCCAATTTTCAATTTTCAAATCTAATCAGCTCTCCAAAATGTCTGTGGATATATTGCTAACACATCTTGTCATTGCGTTCGGGGAACTCCGTTTTGAAAAAGTACAGCCAGAGCAGGCAGCAAGGAAGGCATGAAAAGAAAAACACGTGTCTCAGCTGAAAGATAGTTGGAGCCCTTCAGACAAAGATGACAGTGTTTATCCTGAGCTGTGAAATTTTATGGCAATGTGGAACTATTTATTCATTTGTTTTAATCTATTTATATGGCTGCTCATCTTGCAATAGCAGCTCTTGATGGATCTCATAAAAGACAAGCTGTTATAGAGTAAGGACGGTAATTTGCTGAATTTGGAGCTGCAGTGAACTTCTTGACTGGTAAGGAGGATATTCGTTTCCCCATTGGGCACATTTTCCACACTGGATTCTATAACACAGCATCTCTTCAGATGGACAGATGCTGTAATAGATTGGCATTTGTCAGATATTAAAATCCACCTATAGAGGGTTTTTTCCCCAGACTAATTAACAGAGAAATGCAGATGACTCTCTTTAATTTAAACAGCAGATGAATTAAATGAACCAGAACAGGCATAAGCTTTTATTCCTAGCAATTGCTAGTAATTCTGATTGGATAGCATTTTTCAGGAAAAAAAATGCGAATTTGGAACTAAACTGTTGAAGAGTAATTAAAGAAAGCAGAGAAGGTATCAAAAGGCATGTCATCAGAGACCCAGAATTACTGAGATATGTAAGGGAAACCAAGTCACTAAGAGCTGTGGTATGACAGTGATTAGAGTGCAGTATTGCAGCTACTTCTGCTGATCACTGGCTGCCAGCAGTTTGGCAGTTTGAATCTCACCAGGCTCAGCCTGGTTAATTCAGCCTTCCATCCTTCTGAAGTGGGTAAAATGAGGACCCAGATTGTTGGGGGCAATATGCTGACTCTGTAAAACGCTTAGAGAGGGCTGTGAAGCGGTATGTAAGTCTAAGTACTACTGCTATTGTTACTAATAAGCAAATGAAAAGTTACCTAAATGTAATTTTGCAATTTGCATATCATTTTTCCTGTAATAGGATCCCATTAAATTAATTCAAGGTAGAGGTCTTTACACATTGTGCAAGGGAAAAAACAAAGTTGCAAAGTCGTCATCCCCCCTCCCCAATTCAGATGTTTAATATCTGTGTTTTTTCCCTGAGGAGGATCACAGATATCAGGTATGTTTTGCCAAGAAATTTCATACCTGGCATCTATAGGAACTGCTTTTGCTTCATCTATATATTTTTGTTATTTTTAAACGACACTTTCAAAAGATAGCATCAACTAGAACTATCTTAGTAACAATAGAAAAAGAAACTGGTTTTTTTTTGAGTGATTTAATAGTTTATATGGTGATGAAATGTAACGAGTTTAGCAATCACTGAAGATTTGCTGGATTCAGAAATTATTGTAGTTTAAGATGATGATGAAATGTAACTCATTCTGCTGCTACAATTAATGATTCTCCACGATCTTTTTCCATGGTTCAGTTCCCCAATTTCCTCCTGCTGACTGCTTAAATAGGGCACTTTCCAACACACCTAATTTTCAGGCAGAAAAAAAAGAAGCAGCAGGCGAAATGGACTGATTGTAAATAAAATACTTTGTTATCTGGACCCTGCATAAATTTCCCTAAACCAGAGGTGGATTCCTACCGGTTTGGCCGAACCAGTAGTGGTATGACAGCCTCGGTCGTAGAACCAACAGCGGCCCAGGCTGGCCATGCCCCTGAACCTGTTCCCTGGTCGCTGCCACTGCTGCCGCCATTTTTTTTAGTTCTGCACATGCGTAGAACAATCTCCATTGAATTGCGCTTGTGCGTTCAGCACACATCCAGCGCGGGTATCCAGCATGCACGAACGAACTGGCAGTAACGCCGACTGAAACCCACCCCTGTCCTAAATCAGACACCTTGATTACAAATAAACAACATAATCTCTGAAAGTATGTCTGGTTTCACATGTCGTGTTAATCTAGAATGCGGTGTTTGCTTTTAGCTTAGTGTGATATGTGAAGTGGGTCGTTCTAGCTTGAGCATCATGTATTTTTTTTTAAAAAAAACATCCCAGCTTATTTTGTGTGAATTCAGCCAGGTAGGGTTTAGAAATTAGAAAATAATGAATGTAAACATGTATTTGAGACCTATCTAATTGTCACGTAGTGTTTAATGATAATCTGAATGACCGTTATGCATAATAATACACATTTGTCCTAAGAAAAGAGTATAATACTGAAGAAACCAAACCTTCAGAGAACTGTTCTGTAGTTATAAAAATGGTCATGTCCTAAGCTGCCATTCTCGGGCTGAATTTTAAGGCATGAACAAAGGTTGACTGGCCATTTCTCTTTCCGGCTCCTATGCGGTATGTTTCTTGAGACGGTGATAATGAGCTGTTGATTTTTTTTTATTTGTTTCAGTTCTTTTATTCAGTATTAAGTCATTTTAGTATTCATTTTATTTTAACCAATTCCTTATCTCCCTTGCCCCCCCCCCCCTTACCTTATTTTTTATAATTAGAAACTGTATTTCTTTCCTAGTCTAAGCCTGTAGCATTTGCTGTAAAGACTAATGTCAGCTACTGCGGAGCATTAGACGAGGATGTCCCAGTACCAAGCACTGCCATTTCTTTTGATGCCAAGGATTTCCTACACATTAAAGAGGTAAATCATTTAAACAAATACTCTTCTTTCTTCCCCCCTACCCCCCCCCCCCCCCGTCCCCCTGGAACAAGGTTTGGCTCTGCAGGGTAGAAAACGAAGTGGAAAAACAGCCAGTTTTTTACACAGCATGGCACTCGTTTAGAAAAGACTAGCCCAATCTTGTTGTTCTCCAGGAGTGTCCACTTTCAACTTTCCTAATTTTCAGTCCCATGGCCTTTTTAGACATGCATGCCTGAAATTATGGGAGTTGAAACCAATCTATCTCAGTAGCTTTGCTTTGGAAAAGGCTGGATGAAAGACTGCTTTATTAGGAGCCGCTGATCTTGAGTGACATTTCAAACAGCTTAAAGCAGGGGTCTCCCACCTTGGCAACTTTAGGACTTGTGCTAGCGCATGCTGGCTGAAGAATTCTGGGAGTTGAAATCCACAAGTTGTAAAGTTGCCAAGGTGGGAGACCCCTACTTAGAGGTTGTATATTTCAGAACATGACGTTTGAAGCCAGAGAAGCCTCAGTGAGGCCAATTGGGGTTTGACCTCATCCATTATTCCTTGAACAACAAACAACAACAACAACAAAACATAGGCTCTTGCACTACTGGATTTCCTTAGTGAATATTTAGGAGTCCTTAGGGCTCCTAAATGGTTTTATTTGTGCCTTGCTTATAAAAACCCTACCTTTGCATTTCATATTTGTAGAAGACATAAAGGTAGCGTATAAATAAGGCTTCAATCCCATCTCTCAGGGAAAAATCTATTTCCAAAGTGGAGCTATGCAAATTAGTTTTCTGAAATAAAAATATATTTTCAATAATTTTTTTTATTGAACTAACTTTTAAATGAGGATCAAGAGGATTAGGTTATGATTACAACTTTATGATAATTTCTAATTGTTATGGACAAAGAGCATTTATTGCAAATAACCAGAGGAATCCTGCAATTGGGATGAGAGGTAAATAAGGTACACACTTAAGAGAGCCTCTACCCTTTTATCTCCCCCCATCCTCCATGCTGGTTCTTGGCAGTATTTAACTGGGCTCTTATAGCGGAAACACAGTGCCTTATGGTACATATAATTGTTTTTTAATAAGACATAAATTATACTCTCCTTGGTGTTTGACACTGAGCTTGGAAATTATGTATTAGAACAATGTGCAACTATATCACACACTCAGACCCCCTCCCTTCCCCTGAACAAGATGATGGAAAAACAATTTGATAAGTTTCTGCCTCTGTCAATTAGCAGTTTCTGGAGGCTGTATGCATGTGTGTATTTTGGATCATAAGTCCTTAGAAATCAGACACCCTTAATTGTGTATAGTTCAGACATCAAGCAAAGTCACTTTGGTAGCAAGCTAAAATGTCAGCAAGAATGGATAACTGCATATTTAAGATGTCTCATTCATCATCCATTAGATAATATATTATATACTTTTAAACGGACTATGTGGCAACATTTATTGCAATGCATAAACCTCTCATGCTCAGTTACCAATAGAAAGAAGATAGATCTCTTCTTTGTATACTGCCATGTGCATCTATATTTATTTTTATGGGGGTTTTTTGGTTATGTATACTGGCCAGAGATCATTGGAGTTGGGTGGCTGATATACTTGAAGAAATGAAGGAATGAATACATGCTTTGAAAAACATAAAGGAAAGTGCTTTTAATGAAATAAACATTGGTATTCATTAACATCCAATTAAATCAACTTTGTAAATAGAGCAGACTTTTTAACAAAACAGTCAATAGAAATCTGGTAGTTCCCCTGATACATCCTCCTAAACTCTCACAATTAATAAATGTATGAAGTGTTTCTAATATAACAGCTCTTGAACTTGCGTCTGTGGTGAACCTCACAGGTCTCGCTTTGCCTTTTGCTTTTCTCCTTCTTAGCTACCTCATCATTGTCTTGAGCTGCTCAATAGAGGCACAAAAAGCCTATGCTTTATATATTCATTGGGATACACATTCTTCAGTATGAATTCACTTCTACCAGTGGGAGAAATGGGAAAGGAGGATACAAAATTGTAGCACTGAGATATTGGCAAATGGAGAGAAAAGAACTCTAGAGGAAAACCACTAAAGTAGGGTCATAATTTGGTTCTGCCATAAATGCATGCTTGCATATTTTGATCAAGTAAGGATTTGTAGAAAATTCTGTTGTCCGTAGCATAACATCAACGTAAAATACAGCTCAGAGATTGGCAGCCTTTGAGGGCGAATGTGTCGTTTTTGAGGGTGCTATGCCACTTTCACCAAATGTCTGCCCCTAGGACTTGCCTCCCTATTCATGAAATCCCATGGTAAGTATGACCATTCATAAAACACCCATATATTTCCCCCATCAGATGGCTACAACTATCCAAAGCTTTTATTTTCTAGGAAAGCTTGCAAGGTTTACGTGGGAGCCATATACATTCTTGTAAAATAAAGATTTTGAAGTTGGCGCTTCCATTTTCCAGAACACCGTCTTCCCATTTATTTTATTTTTTCTAAATAAAAGAGTGTTTTTAAAAAGTCATTGGAGCAGGGAATTTGGCTAACTTCATTTGAGATATCCAAGGCAACGCTGTCCACTTCTCAGGAGACATTCTATGGAGAGCACCAGTGTGAAAGTAATGTTAGTTAAGGAGACTCACCTGAGCTTTGAATTGAACCAAGAGGGGATTCTTTCTTTAAAGTGATGGGGCTAGAACCAAAACTAAATCTGAGATATTTTAAATTATATTTTGAAAGTCCACGGTAACATAATTACATAAACTTAAATGCCTATTAAGATAGTTAATTTATTACTCCCTATATTAGTTAATCATTTCTCACATCTTCAAATTAAAGGTTACAGTTCAGTAACAAAGCTACAGCTTTGATTTAAAATATTGTAGAGGTTATACAGGAATCAATTATGGTGCGAAGGGATGTAATAATGGGAAGAGAGAACAGGACAAGGCATGCTAAGTTAGGTGGAAAGAAGGGCAAAGGAAAGGCAGAGACAAATATTTCCTTTGTTACAGAAATATAACAATGACTGGTGGATAGGAAGATTGGTTAAAGAAGGCTGTGAGATTGGCTTCATCCCAAGCCCTTTAAGGTTGGAGAATATTCGGATCCAGCAAGAACAGAAGAGAGGACGTTTTCACGGAGGGTAAGATAAATATACTGGCTTCATCAAAACTGTCTTTTTTAATATTAACTGAATCCAGCTTTTCAGTGATTTGCCCAATACTTGTAATCTTTCAAAATGTGACATTTGTTTTCTGACAGATGAGAAACTATTCAAATTGGGGCTAACAAAATTGGGACTTTGTAAAGGATTAGATCACTGTTCCTGAATTTGTGCCACTAGAATGGACTTGACTGATCTCAAAATTTCTGGCCAATATAGTGAATAATGTTGTCCTAGATGGGAATTCAGTGACATCTGGAACACACCAGCTTTAGTAGTCTAGTTTTGATAGTTTTGATTGTGCATGCAATTGCTCTGCTTTTTTGGCATTCTATTTACATGCCTACATATTCATCCTTAGATTCATGTTTCTATTTCTTTCATTAAGATTAAAGCTTAGAAGCATCCTAGAAATGAATAAAGTTCAGGTATTGTCATCAGTCCATGACTGATAAAAGATTTCAGTAGCCATATGCCCTAGATTATGGAGAGCTATCATCTGATTGAAGCATTGCCAGAAGAATCATGCTTATTTCAAAGCATCCTGAATTTGATGTTCTGCCAGACCAAACTAGCTTAAAGATTTTTTTTTAAAAGAAGAAAAACCTTAAGAGCACAAGTGCTTTGAAATTGGGCATCAGTAGTAATCATCAGAAGAGTAATTGGCAATGAGCCAAAAGGTTGACTTCAATTCTGTTTAATCTGCACTTTGAAATGTGTATTTGTTTTATCAGCCTCTATGTTTTCTATTTGGCAGTTCAAAACACCTACTCCCCTACCACTGGTAGTAGATGCTTTTAGATTTGTTATAACCAATAGTTTTTGCTTCCAGACTCTATCCTTTAAAAATAAATAAATATGGGGCTAGATTATATATCATCCTAATTTTGAAAATAGTTATTCTGAGTGAATGGGGGATGTAACTACTCTTCTAATATTTTTATTTCATGCTATTGGTTAAAAATAAAGTTACAAATTTAAATCCAAATCAGAAATTTACAGAAATCCTTAATTGCATTCATTTGCTTATGTATAACATATTTTTCGGAGTATAAGATGCACCTTTTTTCCCTCAAAAAAGAGGCTGAAAATCTGGGTGTGTCTTATACATCAAATACAGCATTTTTTTGCCTCCTGAAGCCCCTCCCCTTCACAAAAATGGCTGTGCATACCCTTACAGAGGTTTCAGAGAGCTCCTGGGGGCTGGAGAGGGCAGAAATGAGCAAAAAATGGGCCATTTCCCTCAGCCTCCAGCAGCACTCTATAACCCTCCATAAGGCAATGCATGCAATTTTTCTGACAAAAAATGGGCCCGTTTTCGTGAAAAATGGGCTGTTTTTTGCTCATTTTTGCCACCCCGGAGCACTCTGCAAGCCCCCCCCCCCATGCTATTCATGCCTTTTATTTGAAAAAAAACTGCCCCGTTTTTGTGAAAAACGGGCCAGTTTTGAGAGGTTTGCAGAGTGCAAAAAGTTTTTTGCCCCCTTTCGGAAAGCTCTTTAGTTAGAGTGACTGATGAGAATTACATTGATCAAGTGCTGTGCCACCAGAAATAAGTCTTAGGTGCTGCAGGTTGATTTCCTTCTCCAGCACATGGATAAATACACCTGGAAACATCTCCCTCCCTCCCTATGTATTCTCTCTCTCTCCCTACCTACCTACTGTATTTCTCTCTCCCTCCCTCTATCCACCTATCTACCTACCTACGGTACTCTCTCTCTCTCCCTACCTACCTACTGTATTTTTCCTCTATCCCTCTACCTACCTACCTACCTACCTACCTACCTACCTACCTACCTACCTACCTACCTACTCTCTCTCTCCCTACCTACCTACTGTATTTTTTTCTCTCTCTCTATCCCTCTATTTACCTACCTACCTACTCTCTCTCTTCCTACCTACTGTATTTCTCTCTATCTATCCCTCTATCTACCTACCTACCTACTCTCTCTCTTCCTACCTACTGTATTTCTCTCTCTTTATCCCTCTATCTATGTACCTATCTACTCTCTCTCTCTCTCCCCTACCTACCTACTGTATTTCTCTCTCTATCCCTCTACCTACCTACCTACTCTCTCTATCCCTACCTACCTACTGTATTTCTCTCTCTCTCTCTATCCCTCTATCTACCTACCTACCTATTCTCTCTCTCCCTACCTACCTACCGTATTTCTCTCTCTCTCTATCCCTCTACCTACCTACCTACTTACTCTCTCTCTCTCTCCCTACCTACCTACTGTATTTTCTCTCTCTCTCTCTCTCTCTCTTTCCATCTACCTACCTACCTACCTACCTACTCTCTCTCTCTCTCTCTCTCTCTCTCTCTCCCTACCTACCTACCTACCTACCTACCTACCTACCTACCTACCTACTGTATTTCTCTTTCTCTCCTTCTCTATCCCTCTATCTACCTACCTACTTTTTTTAAAAAAATTGCCTCTTCAAAATCAATTCGGCACACTTTCTCTTTCCGCTTTCTTCCCGTTCTGGAGCTATCCCAACTTCAGCAGCTTCATTAGCTGTGTTTCTGTTGCTGGGAAAAAAGGACTATTCTTGGATCTTTCAAGGACTTTGTGGTGTCCCTGAGATCAGCAGGAAGTGCCCTTCTCAATCACCCATCTCTGTGGAACGGTTTAGGTCCAAATGGACTGTCCAGCGGCAGAAATTCGACTGTGATCTTGGAACATCAAGATTGCACGTCGCGACGTCAGCTCTCCTTCCAGCTTCTCTGTGGACTCTTGATTGTCAGAAGCTGGTTCTGAAGCATGCAAATAACGATCATGTGACCATGGAACACACTGCAACGACTATAATTCCCACCACTTGCAAAGGCATCTGTATCTGAGTCATCAGAGTCAAATGAAACGAATTACTTCCGCCAACAAAATCAAGTTTTTTTTTAAATACCGTATTTTTCGGTGTATAAGACGCATCTTCCCCCACAAAAAAGAGGGTGAAAATCTGGGTGTGTCTTATACACTGAATACAATATTTTTGGCCTCCTGAAATCCCGCTCCCTTTTGCAAAAATGGATGGCAGAGGTTTTGGGAGGCTTGTAGAGTGCTCCTGGGGCCTGGGGAGGGCAAAAACGAGCAAAAAATGACCCCTTTTTGCACATTAATCCCCTCCCTCACCCAGCCTCCAGGAGCACTCTACAAGCCTCCCAAAGCCTATTCATGCCCTGTTTTTGCAAAAAGACAGGCCTGTTTTCGTGAAAAATGGACCATTTTTTGCCTGTTTTTACCCTCCCAGCCCCCAGGAGCACTTTCCAGGCCTCTCCAAATCTCTGCATGCCCTGTTTTTCACAAAAAATGGGGCATACAGAGGGTTTGGGAGGTATGCAAAGTGCAAAAACTTTTTTAAAAAAATTTACCTCTTCAAAATCTTGGTGCGTTTTATATTCTGGTGCGTTTTATAATCCGAAAAATACGGTAGCTCTTCTAAGTGTAACCCTCAGAGGCCTCTTTGAACCATAAGGGCAGTTGTCTTAGTGCATAATCTCAAATCTCACAACCTTTCACTTAGTCAGTTCCAAGTAATTGCCCATACTGATTTTTACCCAGCTCTACCTGAAATTAAGAATGGAAGGAAACACTGTTGGCCTCTGTACCTTTCAGGCACATGTAAAATAATACCAAAATCCTGTTGTGCAACATTCTCGCAGTGATGCAAATATTTAATGGGGTTCTTTATAATATAGGAAGTCAAGTGGGAATTCATCTTCAAGCCTCGGAGAAATGGTGTCTGGTACGTTTCGAGCTACACCCACTACCACTGGTAAGCTTTCAAAGTTTTCAGAGCAAATAAATCCCAAATAATTTTGATTAGGGAGGTCCTACATATAGTTCTAATGCAAATCTGCATTGTGCTGATGAGAGTCATGTGGGCCTCTTAGATGGACAAAAAACCACATTTGTGTGGATCTGGCTCTCAAAATAATTGTACAATATCTGTGAAGGATTTTCAAATAGATCCTACTGTTTGTGTACTTAAGAATAAAACTTGTCCCTCCCCATTAATATCATTTTATATCAAAATGTTCTGATTCTGTAAATCTCAGCTATGATGTCTGCACGCATGTGATGCTGTTACCGTCTTTGTACGTTACTCAACATATCATCCTTTTTAGTAGTGTGCCTTAGGTGGAACACAAGGCGGTAATTTGAAATATATCTAATGTATTCTTATTCTGGGAAAGAGCAAGAGAAAGGGACCTGAGGTAGCGTAGAGCATCTACCAATTTGATTTGTGTGGGTGCCACCAATTGCACATGTCTTTCAAACGTGTCAATTACCGTATTTTCACGACCATAAGCCGCACTGAAAATCCTAAAATTTTATCAAAAACCGGCAGTGCGGCTTATAACCCGGTGCGCTTTATGTGTGAAAAAAGATCGAAAATCTCTCCCTCCCGACGCTCAAACTTGAAGCTCGCAAGCATGCACACGTCCCTCGGGTCTCTCCCTTCAACCTCGCTACTTTCTGAGTCAGAGCAGAGAGCCACCCAGCTCCCAGCCCCTATAGACTGGGCTGTTCTGTCACCCCCGCCGCCGCAAGAAGGGACGGCAGACCGGCGCAGCCCTTCAGGATTTGCCGGCGCCGAGCACCCCATCCGCCCCGGCAGTCGCCCTGCCTAACTCCGCTCCGCGCCCCAGCCGGCTCTACGCTGCCGGTCAAGGGCGCGCGGGTGGCCGGTGCGGCGCCAGTCTTCCCAGCACACCACGCCGGCCGGGCAAGAGCCGGGAGAGTAGCGGAGCTCGAAGCCTCCCGCGCCAGAAATGTCCCGCTAGCCGACGCCTGCCACGTGCGCCCACCTGCCCGCCTCGGGGACTGCAACCCGGGCGCCCTGCCCGCCCCCATCCCTCCCCCGCCTGGCTCACCGATGCGGATGACATGGGGCATGCCGCAGCAGGCGTGCAGCCAGAGGACTCCGAGCAGGGCGGCGGCGGCGGCAGCGGAGGCGCAGGAGCGGGCCAGTGGTGGGCGCGGGGCATGGCAGTAGGTCAGCATCCTGGGCGGGCGGGCGGTGGGCAAGGCGCGGGAGGTGGAGAGGACAGAGCGACCTGACCGCGGCGCCCCAGGCCCCCGCGCTGGCGATCTCCCGGGGTGGCGTGGCTGCGCGGGGCCGCTCAGTGGAGGAAGGCGGCCGCCTGGCGGGAGAGGCTCGGCCGAAAGGTGCCGGGGCTGGAGCCGCAGAGCCAGGCATGCCTTCCGCCCGGGAAGTCCTGCCCCTTCATCCCCGAAGAAGCCGCCGGAGCGTCCCAAGCCAGAAAATGCCCCAACTCGGGCAGACGGAGTTCCAGTTGCAACCTGCGCACGTGATTCGATGAGGAACCAAGGGGAGCCGGGTCTCTGAGCGCGGCTTATAACCCGGTGCGCTTTATATGTGAAAAAAGTTTAAAAAATTAACATTAACTGATACTGCGGCTTACAATCCGGTGCGGCTTATGGTCGTGAAAATACGGTACTCATTATCTCTGAGATTTCATCTGAGGGATAATGGTTCCTGATAAGCACCTGTTGTCAAAGTCTTTCAAGAGCTGAATTATTGAGGGGAGAGGAACTATTTGGGCCTAAATGAAGAGTGAACAAATGGCTTTTACACCCCTTGATTTCTCTCTTGAATGGTTTCCCAGAGCTCCCTGACTTTACATCACTGAAATATGGCATATTGAGGAATCGTAGTCGATAATTTGGTAGGAAATAAAAGAAAATAGGTATGCTAAGCCTTGGAGAATTCTAGTCGCATCCATTCCGATGCCATTAGTATACCCAACCTCAACCTCTTCAGCCTTGCTAAGTGATAAGGATAATAAACTAAAATTGCCATTCTCAGCCACAAAAGTGGAAATGGATATATATTAAAGGCACAACTTTCTGAACAATTGATGGGAAGTGAGGAACAAGGCAGCTATCCTGAAGTTCTAGTCTGCATTCCGGTGGAAGGAAGGAGTAGCTGAAGACAGAGACTGAATCATTTCTCAAGCAGCAGCAGAAATATACAGGGGTTTAAACTTAAATGTCTCCCCACACCAAATTATTTTGCAAATGCATGTTTGTATGGCTGCTATGCAGCAATTCAACAAAAACATCTTCTCTTTTTTATCTTTCAGCAAAACAAAAACAAAAAGTGGTAAGTACACAATCTCTCTCTTAATGCCCACTAAAATTTTCTTGCTGTACTCTTGCAAAGAGGTGGTGTTTACTAAACATATTTTTTTCAGACAGAACATGTGCCTCCTTATGATGTTGTCCCATCCATGAGACCTGTTGTGCTAGTTGGCCCTTCTTTAAAAGGCTATGAAGTAAGTGTGCCTGTTAGCAACTGACATTCCAGACTCTTTTTAAACTATATCAAATTATTTGACCGCTTTGTGTGATCGGAGTTATATAATCAGATTATAGCAACTAAGGTTGTCTTATGTTTTCCCCCATCTGATAACTATACAAATATGTTTGAATTTAATGCTAATTTTATAATGCAGGCTGTGAAACTTGATGTACACACTTCTGCAGTTTGGGCAAAGCCGCTTTAAACATTTATTATTGGGTAAATCTGAATCAGATAACATAGTCTGATATCCATGAAATGAATAAACCAAGATTTGCAAAGAAAAGGGAACTGTCTTGAGAAATAGATGGCATTCCCAGAGCTGTAAGATATTCCCTCCTTTAAAAAAAACTGTTAAGGAAGATACATACTTTCTCAAATAAAATGGACATCAATCTTTCACTCGACTTTTTGTTTGTCTTAAAACAGAAACAAAACATATGCACGACAGATGGTACGTAAGAGGAAAGATTTAAGCTTTGCTCACTTGGAATTTAAAAATGTTTGTTTAAGTGCATGAAAGATATCTTCCCATGGTGCCTCCCAGGTCCCTTGCTTCAGTCTACCATTTCATTTCTGGAGTGTTATTTTTAATTTTAAACAAAAACTTAAAAGGAGTTGGCTTGCTGTAGAGCCAACTATATTAGCCTCTATAATCATTTTTGTTTCCAGTGACACTGCAGTGGGTCAGATCGGTGTAAAAAAATGGTGGGAGACTACAATCCCATATTTTGTTCACAGTGTGTCTATTTACCCAGGAAAAACAAAGGAAGTTGGACGGTGATTGAAAAACTTCTAGGTCAGAGGTGGGGAATTATGGCCTCTTTATGACTTGTGGACTTCAACTCCCAGAATTCCTGAGCATGGCTGGCTCAGGAATTCTGGGAGTTGAAGTCCACAAGCCATAAAAAGATCATAGTTTCTCACTCCTGATCTTGGGGCACAGAAGACACCTATGCATTTTTGGATGAAGTGTTTTGTAATTGAGCCCATCCATTGTGGCAGCTATCTATTTTTCTTTCCTTTCTTCCATGCAGACTGGTGTGTTTTGGATCTGCTGCTAAACCATGATTTACATACACACACACACACGCACACACATACACAAGTCTGATGGATTGCCTCCATGATTGATGCATCTTGATTACTTCTGAATAATTGTGTGCATTTATGTTTGCATTGGGATGAGAGATAAAGGGAGAGAGAAGCGAACGTTAGAAAGAGGAGAAATAAATTTTGGTTATGTTCACTTCTAGCTCTGATCTCACCTTACTGTGGTGATGTGAACACCTGAACATTTCTCCTACCCAAAATTATTTTTACACACACACACACACACACACACACACACACACACACACACCAATTCCTGGTTTATGGATATAAGCTGGGATCATGAAACATGGATTAAAGTTGGTCTGTTTTGCTAAATCATAATTAATATGACTTGGTTAAATCCAAACACAATAGCTGGATTGATGCACACAAGACTAAACCACGTGGTTTGTTTGATGATGGTTCAGTTGGGTGTGCAAATCCAGCCATGGTAGTGATTTCACATATTCAGATTTAGTGCCTAAATATTTCAGTACAAAAAAATTAAAAAGTTCTCAATTTCTTGGGGATTTGGAGAACAGAAAAATGCATCCTGCAAAAGGAACAAAACAAACTTCGGAATTATTTCATTTCTATCCTGCCCTTCTACCCTGTGTGGGTGCATTTAAGGATTTAGTTAAGTAAGATTTGGCTTTATTTTCCCCTTCCAACTCTATAGTTTAGATCCCAGTCAGGGAACAACCTGCAGCATAAGCCAGCAAAGAGGAATCATTTCTGACAGTTTCTGGCAGGCATAAACTGGAATTGAGGATTGCCAACATATTCTGGAAAGCCCGGAGAGTTGTTGTGTATAAAAAGCAGACCAATTTGTGTTCTCATTTACAAGTGCCGAGGCATGTCAGAAAACTTCCTGGATCTGTTGCAGAATGTTTAGTTATTTCTAGTCTACCTAGAAAATGTGTGTCAAAGGAGAGCTAACTCGCTAAAGGCATCGCAATCCGCGTATAGAACTTTGAGAATCTGCGATGCCTTAACTTTTCCACTTTCTTCTTTTACTTGGGACTTCTTTTTCTCTGTTGTTGATCTTATTACTTCATTTTTTTATCTCTGCAAGGTGACAGACATGATGCAGAAAGCCCTGTTTGACTTCCTGAAGCACAGGTTTGATGGGAGGTGAGCAGTAATGTTCTCCTGCCCCCCTTTTTGTATTCATGATTCCCCTAGAAGGCTTCTAGACAGATGTCTCAGTCAATGGTATCATTATACTCAGTGGTGGGATTCAGATTAACAACCGGTTCTCTGCTCTAATGATTTATTGCAACAACCAGTTCACCACCAAACTGCTCAGAAACTTAACAACTGGTTCTCCCGAAGTGGTGCGAACTGGCTGAATCCCACCACTGATTATACTCTGTAAGTGATTTTGGCTGCCACAGCCATTATGTATAGAAGCATACATGCATGAAAGCATGTCCATTTGTTTATTTTATTTACTTAAGTGTTTTAATACTATTTCTTTCTGTAATCATTAGTCTGTCTGTCTGTCTGTCTGTCTATCTATCTATCTATCTATCTATCTATCTATCTATCTATCTATATCCATCCATCCATCCATCCATCCATCCTTAATAGGACTAACTGATTAGATATTTTAGCACGCAGTATAAATACCCAAAACAAATAAAATGTGATTATTCAAGTTAATAAGGACATCTGCCATCTTATGCCTAGTTACCCTTGTCGAACTAAACTCAGTGTACTTATTTCTGTCTGTATGGATTCAACTTGCAAAAAATATGTATTGAATGTTAACAAAATGTTTTTGGATGAAATGAATATTTTAAAACTTGAGTTTTGAGCTTTCTGTTCAGTAAAGTTAGATAAAATGCTGTTGCTTCCTCTAAAAAAAAAAAGAAAATCTGGCTCAAACAAATGTTGCTACCTAATTCATTATCAAAGGACTGAGAAATGACATTGACTCAAATACCTAGGGAATTATTTAAAAGGTAGAACAAACATTTCTGGGAATAAGAAAGTAAAAAATGGAAGTAGTTGGAGTTTTGAAATTTTTAATTTCTTTGGCTTAATCATGCTTAATCATACTGTGGTTCTTTCACTTATGCGAGCCCTATAAAATTGTCCAGGATTGGGTTTTTTTTTTTTTTTGGGTTGACAAAAATATTCGCTCTCATTAGCCTAGTTATTTCACGGAACTTAGTCTCTCTGATGAATCTGTGACTGATTGCCTAGTTCTTTTAATCTGAACCTAAATCTTGCTTGTTCCTTGTCTAAGGAAGGTTATTTGCACGTTTAATAATTTCAGATCCAATCTTAATAAACTTCTTCCGATTGTAGCTTTAGGATTTCTCAAGCTTTTCTCTCCTCTAAGCATTCATTTTAGATTGCTCACTGTTCCAGCTCCTTAGGTAATCCTTACTATTGAGTTGATGGAACAGGAACAGGAAAACATTGCCTCCTGGAGGAAAGATATATACTGTATCTCACATTAGATTTGAATAGCTGAAGCGGTCTTTGGGTGAAGGGTCTTTGTGCACAAGTCTGGGATGTGAAGCTAAGCAGCACTGGGCTTCATTAATATTGGGATAGGAGAAGTCCACCAAAAACCACAGGGCTATAGCTGAGACTAAAAACTCAGAAAAAGACAATGGTGTCCATGAGAAAATCTCCCAATCTACACAGAATAGAATAGAATAGAATAATGAATTGAATTGAATTATTTATTGGCCAAGTGTGATTGGGCGCAAAAATAATTTGTCTTTGGTGCATATGCTCTCAGTGCACATAAAGAAAAAATAAAATAGAATACATTCATCAGGAATCATAAGACACAATACTTAGTGATAGTCATAGGTTAATAATAAGCAATCAAATTATACTTATATACTTACAATATTTATCGTATTTTTTGGAGTATAAGATGCACCAAGATTTTGAAGAGGTAAATTTTAAAAAAACGTTTTTGCACTCTGCAGACCTTCCAAATCCTCTGCGCGCCTCATTTTTTTGTGAAAAATGGGGCATGCAGAGAGTTTGAGAGGCCTGCAAAGTGCTCCTGGTAACTGGGGGGGGGGGAGACGGACAAAAATGAGCAAAAAGTGGCCTATTTACACGAAAACGGGCCCGTTTTTTGCCCCCCAAAAGGCCACGCATAACCTTTAGAAGGCTTGTAGAATGTTCCTGGAGGCTGGGGGGAGGAGGACAAGGAAAAAAACAGCCCATTTTTTCCTCATTTTTGCCTTCCCCAGCCCCCATGAGCACTTTGCAGGCTTCCTAAAGGCTATGCACATCCATTTTTGTGAATGTGGCGGGGTTTTGGGAGGCCAAAAATGCTGTATTCAGTGTATAAGATGCACCCAGATTTTCACCCACTTTTTTTTGGGGGGGGGGAAGGTCCGACATACTCCAAAAAATACGGTACATGCTTAAATTATAATTATATGATTGATCAAATGTGAGCAGTGATTAAACATGCACCATGAGTTTGTGATACAAACATCAGGCATCAGGTTGCAAATACTTAAGGATGGAGCCTATGTCATGGCATCATTTCTTGCATTATACCCTTTTGACTTAATCTTGGTTTGTTGCAGATGCCTATGCACATTAGACATGTTCATGCATATGCATGCTCCTATACATACATATTTCAAGTTAAGAAGCTGTTTTATACCAGCACCATGATACATTTAAAAAAAATTATGGCAACTAACAGCAATTAGTAAGATCTTAGGAGCAGAGGTGGGTGTCACATACTGTAACAACTGGTTCGCCCAGAACTGAAAATGTGAGTGCTCCCAATTTATTGCTGATAAAAAGTCACTACATTCTTATTATGAATATGAAAATTTATAATCTCTGGAAATACAACTTTCTTATATTGCATCCAAAGTAAATTTCAAAGGACTAGCTCTGCAGTGAGTGGTGTCTTATTTGCATACATCATAGCCAAATTGCATCTAGTGATTTGTGTCCCAAAGCCCTTGTGGAACCACTAAATCTAAAAACATGATACAAGCTCTCCTACTAGAATTCAGAATTTTAAGACATCTTCTTGTATCATGTTTGCTCCCATCCATCTTCTGTCTATCTCAATGATATTTTAATAGCACCCATAAATCCAGTGACAGCATTTCTTAATTTTGAAACTGCTTTTTCAGTTGATCTTCTCAATTTACCTGCTTAATTTTTTCTGTGACATTTTCTTAATCTGAAACGACACAAATTAAGTTTGAGTTTATGGAGAGATTTAATTCCATTTTTGTTTTAAAAAAATCCTTTCAAGATATACATTTCAGAAATATACACTTAGCCAAAAACAACAACAACAACATCATCAACAACAACAACAACAACTGTATTTTACCTATTTTCTTGAAGTTCATCTTGGCCTTTACCTCATGGAATGATTCTCTGATATCTTTTCTCTGATACAGAAGCAATAATAATACTGAAATATTTTTCAAGACTGTTGCAAGGATTACTGAGATGTAATTGAAATCAATATGGAAAAGTGCTGTATGAGTCTATAGTAAAATATATCAGGAAAAGGATTATAAGAATACCGTCTATTACTATTTTTCTCCGCTCCACCCAGTACATTGACTGTACTATTTATCTCCCTTGTCTTAATTTTTTTGCCTGTTAGACTAAAATACAAATCGACCAGATTATTCAGTGAGATTGTGACCAAGACCAGTCCAGGCCACCATGCCTAATTTTTGGAACATATTTAATCCAAGTTGGGAAGCTGAAGGGACAAAGATGCAAAGGATAGTAGAAATGATAGGGCAAACCCTAAAGCCTCATAAAGATTATACTGGCCATTTTACACATCATTATGTTCTCTACATTAGCATACTGTGTAACTGAAATATAAAGTATGCTGGGCCAATAACATCTTCATTTTGGGGGGAAACTTTGGGGCTTTTCTCTGTGAGTTTTTTCTTCTTTATGTAAGCAATTCCTTTCTTTTTTTAGAACTTACCTTGCATTCCTCAGTTTTCTCTGAATTCGTTCACTAATAATATGTGCATGTGCACACACACAGCCTCATGCTACTGCCAAGACCCTTATCAAGACTTAATAGGGGCATATAATGCCTTTTCTTCACATTTGTTCAAATACTGCAGTGTATTTTCCTAAATAAACGAGGGAAGAAAGATGGAAAGGTAGACCAATTGGAAGCGCAGGTGTTATCTCTCAGGCAGTTAGGTTTAAAGTGAATATGCAAGTTTCCAACTGTTCTAACTCTGAAGGTGATTTGTGGTACCAAATGTTAGCTTCACAGGTTCTGTTGTTGGCATCCGCTGGTATCCTGCTGAGTAAAAATTAAAAATTCTCAAAGCAGCTGGTAGTTGCTGGTAGATTTTTCCATTTTAGGCTACTCAAGCAGTGAATATGCAAGAGCTAGCATGAAACAATTTATTGCCACCCCAGAACATTATGTGACGGAGTATTTACTTTTGACTCATGCCACTTTAGAAGGACATAGTGGGTTTTTTTTATGTAGATGAGAAACACTTTGGAACTACATTAATACAGATATTCTTTGTGTGTGTGCGTACATACACTCTCAGAGTTCCCCAACTTTTCTGGCTTTGCGGACCAATGGAGGGGGAGGTGAGAGGGGATGGTTCCAAGTGAGGGGCATTCAAGCATGCACACAGTTCCATTTGCACGAGCGACAAGCAATTGTGCCTGCTGCTCTCACAAATGAAGCACATGTGCTAGCCCATTGCTCGCAGAAGTGGGGATGCACACATATGCATGCTTGCCTACCACCTCTGCAGCCTGGTTCAAAAAGGCTTAAGACCTGATAGTGGGTGACAGTCTGGAGGTTAGGGATCCCTAATATATATCATAAGCACCCACATCATATGCAGTTGAGGAGTACCAACTAAAAAACATGGAGGAGAGAAAAACAGAGCCAAATACATTCATATATCATTTATCCAAGAGCAGCTTTGAAGCCTCAGGGTAGCAGGTTAAGGCTTACAATTACATTCCTGGACCAAACTGTACAGCAGTAGATAAACTAAAGATGGGAACTTACGGGAATTTGCCAGCTTTGGATAATGTGGACTGTGTTTCATTTAATAGGAGCTACTGCTTGGAAAATACAATTGCACTCTTGGCCTGGATACAGGAAAGGACTACAATTAACAGTACAGGTAGTCCTTGATTTATGACAAAAATTGAGCTCAAAGTTTCTGTTGTTAAGTGAGATGGCAGTTAAATGAATGTTGCCCCATTTTATGACTTAACTTGCCACAGTTGTTAAGTGAGTCACTGCAGTTGTTAACTTAGTAATACAGTTGTTAAATGAATTCAGCTTCCCCATTGACTTTGCTTGTCAGATGGTCACAAAAGGTGATCACATGACCCCAGGTGGCATAAATATGAATCAGTTGCCAAGCATTTGGTTTTTGGTCATGTGATCATCGGGATGTTGCAAACTGTCATAAGTCACTTTTTCAGTGCCATTGTAACGTCAAACGGTCACTAAATGAGCTGCTGTAAATCAAGGACTACCTATAAAAAGCAAAAACAAAAACAAAAGAAACCCATCCTGGATATCTCCAAAGCTGGATCCTCAAATTATAATCTTTACCTGATTCTTATACAAACAGTATTGTTATTTATTGTGTTAATGCTTCTTATATAAGCATTATTTCATTTTTTTTAAGTGACCAAAACATGGGCATTTGTCATTTTAATTTGCCTGGCTAAAAGGAAAAGGAATGTGTGAATTTCCCCAATCCCATTTAATTGGTAGTTGCCTTATAAAAAGCAGATGCAGATACAGCAGAAAGGAGATATGTTATCTATGTAACTCTGTTAAATGCCCTTTTCAAAATTCAGGAAAATATGTAATAAAAAGTTTCCCAATTTTAAAAAGCAGATGAGGTTTTGGCCTGGTTCACACATCAGCTAAGTAAGAGGTGGGCAGATTTTCGGCCTTAAACTACTGCTGAACTGCATTTTATAATAGGTCTCATACAGGGGTGGGTTTCTTGCCCCGTTCCAACCGGTTTGGTTGGAACAGGGCCGGCGGCGTCCTCGTGCACGCGTGCGGCGCGTGCACATGCGTGGCACACACATGCGTACTAGCGTCTGTGCGATGCTCCAGCTGCTCCTGGAGGATCGCGCAGGCGCTGTATGCGTCCTGCGCATGCGTGGAAGCGCAGAACTCGTCAAAACCGGGTAAAGAGTGCGGGCGGGCGGGTGCGCCCTTCGCCGTTCCCGGAAGTTACTTACTTCCAGGTTCGCCGACCAACCGGTTTGCAGGGACTGCCGCGAACCGGTTGAAACCCACCCCTGGTCTCATACCTCCATTTAAAAATAAAGTGGTTATTTTAAGTTTGGTTCAGCACAGTTGCTTAAGCACCAAATTTTCCATGTGACTCAAACTGCTTTTACCTTTTTAAAGATAAAATGACATATTGATGGAGTGCTGTTGTATTAAATTACATGGCTAAATAAATTGCATAGAGTATTTTCAATTGCTTCTCAACCAGCAAAGAAAATAGAAATATGAATATTTTTATATACATTATAGTATTGAAACTCTGTTTATGCCTACAACTAAGAGGTTGTGAGCAAGCTCTTTAAGGTGATCCTAGTTAGATCGGAGCTCCAATGGATGTTTTTGCATTTAAATGCATCATATCACTGAATGTTAGTTTAGGTGATGATACTCATTAATACTTTCACTTTGCCCTCTCCTGGAGCTCTGAATTATCTTACTTACCTAAAGCTTGTTGCCTGGTTATGAGAAGGAAATTTTTATATTAAGTACAGAGCAAGCATTTTGTCATTGCTGCTGACAGATGTCGTTTGGTGCAGTATTTAAATATGAAAACTGGGCATCATTGTTTTCCTATAGGAAACCATGGTAACTGTCAATGGCAAGTCAAGGGTTGCTATGAATAAATCTTCTGCAGACTGTATTTTTGTACCACACGTGAAAAAAACTGAGGAGCACCATAACCCATAAAGATCAGCCTTGTCTGTTCGGCATAAAAGAGATTTCTCTTAGGCCAGACTTTTTCACCCTTTCTGCTTGAAAGAAGAGTGTTTTGCCAAATTGAGCATATGCCTAAATGTACATTTTATTGGACTATTTCTTTCATCTTTAAATAAAATCTCTCCACCTTTGAAGTGAATATCAATTCCCTTCTTAGGAAGGCAGGATAGCACTGATTTATAATATCTAGAAAGACATATGATATATGAATGATATGCTATGCATCTATCTATCTATCATCCATCCATCCATCGATCACCATGCCAACATTTGGAAGATAATACAATAGCAGAGTTGAAAGGAACCTTGGAGGTCTTCTAGTCCAACCCCCTGCCTAGGCAGGAAACCCTATACCGTTTCAGACAAATGGCTATCCAACCTCTTCTTAAAGACTTCCAGTGTTGGGGCATTCACAACTTCTGGAGGCAAGCTGTTCCACTGATTAATTGTTCTAACTGTCAGGAAATTTCTCCTCAGTTCTAAGTTGCTTCTCTCCTTGATTAGTTTCCACTCAGTGCTTCTTGTTCTACCCTCAAGTGCCTTGGAGAATAGTTTGACTCCCTCTTCTTTGTCGCAACCCCTGAGATATTGGAACACTGCTATCATGTCCCCCCTTAGTCCTTCTTTCTATTAAACTAGACATACCCAGTTCCTGCAACCGTTCTTCATATGTTTTAGTCTCCAGTCCCCTAATCATCTTTGTTGCTCTTCTCCGCACTCTTTCTAGAGTCGCCACGTCTTTTCTACATCATGGTGACCAAAACTGAATGCAGTATTCCAAGTGTGGCCTTACCAAGGCATTATAAAGTGATATTAACACTTCACGTGATCTTGATTCTATCCCTCTGTTTATGCAGCCTAGAACTGTGTTGGCTTTTTTGGCAGCTGCTGCACACTGCTGGCTCATATTTAAATGGTTGTCCACTAGGACTCCAAGATCCCTTTCACAGTTACTAATGTTGAGCAAGGTACCACCTATACTGTACCTGTGCATTTCGTTTTTGTTGCCTAAATGTGGAAACTTACTCTTTTCACCATTGATTTCATTTTATTAGATAGTGCTCAATGTTCAAGTTTGTCAAGATCCTTCTGTATTTTTAGCCTATCTTCTGGAGTGTTGGCTATTCCTGCCAGCGTGGTGTCATCTGCAAATTTGATGAGTTCCCCATTTATTCCCTCATCTAAATCATTGATGAAGATGTTAAAGAGTACTGGGCCTAAAACAGATCCTTGGGGTACTCCAATAAATATAATAAATGTGATGTGTTGGGATAAAAAATGTACAGTAATGAATATAGATATTGTTGAATAATTCTGTTACTAATTGTTGTTTGTAGTGGATTAATATGATAACTGTCAGGGTTGCCAGTTACCATATTAATCTACTAATATGTAACCCTAACCCTAACTAGCATTACAATGGGGAGACAAAGCGTTTACACCCTCCTCTTTTGTGAGAAGAGAAGATATAAAACAATCAAGGTTGCCATCAAGTTCTTTGCTGGTGAGGTGGTTGCAGCCTTATAGAGTAAACCTGTGGAATAAAAATGCACATGGATTTATTTCTCAATCCTAAATATTACAAATGGTTTTTTATACAATAATTTTACATAATTTTTATTCAAGATTTTTAAATAAATAAAACAAAAATATGAGGATGTACTGAAAGTGAAATTCAAAAAAAGGAAGGAAAAATGCACAAAATTAAAAAAAATTAAAGAAACTTTTGACCTTTGTAGCAGTTTCATACAAACTTAATACTTCCTCTCATTTAAACTTGCATACACAATTCATTTCTTCCCATGTCCAGTTCTTTTCATGTGGCAAATCATCAGTTCATTTCTATCCATACTCAGCCAAAAGTTCATAAAGGGTTTCCAGTACTTTATAAAGATACTTACGATCTTATCCCTGATCAAACAGGTCAACTTTATATTCTTTTCTCTTCTGCAGTATTCTGCCATTAATAATCCTGTGCTTAATATTGAGATGATGTAGGACCTGGTCTCTTGACTTCTTCTTGACAAGTCTTGTTATTTCTTGGTGCATTTCCTGACTTTTCATTTCTTGTATCAATTCTACTACTTCTTCCTTATTGAAATTTTTTAAGGCTTCATCAACCTTCTCTTTGATATCTTCACCAGATTGTCCTGTAATTGCTGTCAGTCACAAACAGAATTGTTTCACATTTGAATCAAACAGTATCACATTGTCAAAAAAATGTATAATGTCTTGATTTAATGCTTCTGACTTATTTTCATTTTTTTATTCATATTTTGTTCAACCTCCCCATTCATCTTCAGTATAGTCTTCAATTTTTTAATTCATTTTTTCTTTGTTTACACATTTTTCCTCCATGTCCTTTTTAGATTTATTCCCCCCCTCCCCCTTTTCCCTATATCCTTAACTCTTTGGACCCATTTAGCACTCTGCAGTTTTATAGTCAGATGATCTTTCATCTTATTTCTTTGCTTACAAAACTAACGAATTGACTTCTTTGGCAAATCTAAACAATCCTTTTCCCCATGGAACTATGCATAATTTATTTAATTATTTCAACAGTACTTTTTAAAATAAGTAATTCCAAACTGAACTGCCCCCTTAGTTCATTTTAAACCTTCCCACTTTAAATTTAAATAAAGGCAAGGAGATCAAACCGGTCAGTCCTAGAGGAGATCAACCCTGACTGTCCTTTGAAGGCCAGATCCTGAAGATGAATCTCAAATACTTTGGCCACCTAATGAGAAGGAAGGACTCACTGGAGAAGAGCCTAATGCTGGGGAAGATTGAGGACAAAAGAAGAATGGAACAAGAGAGAATGAGAATGAGAACCAGCCGGATGGAGTCACCAAAGCAGTAGGCGTGAGTTTAAATGGACTCCAGAAGATGATAGAGGACAAGAAGGCCTGGAGGAACATTGTCCATGGGGTCCGATGGGTCGGACACAGCTTCGCAACTAGCAACAACTTTACATTTTTAGGCAGCCTTTTTCTTTTTATTATTTTTAAATCCTCATTTGTCTTGATTTAGTTTTAATCTTTAATCTTGGTGAAAGGAACCCTCACCAGGTCCTTATGATTTGCTGATAAGAAGATCTCTGTATTGTTTTTAAAAAGGTTATATTCGTCACAAATCAGAAGGTAAAACACTTCATGATAGTCAAGTAAGCAATCAAATCATACTAGGAAACAATATAAATCATAAGGACACAAGCAACAAAGTTATAGTCATAAGTGAGAGGAGATGGGTGATGGGAACGATGAGAAGATTAATAGTAATCGTAATGCAGACTTAGTAAATAGATAAATAATCTTCACCTCAGCATTGTCTCCACAGTTTGTAGGCACACCATTTCTTATTTCGCCCACTAGGAAGTCCCTTACTACAATAGTTTAAATAAAGTAAATATTGTATTTTGAAATTAAATTGAAGGAACGCATTGTATACAGAAACAGTGAACGATAACGGTACGTGTTTTGCTAGCATCAATATGATGATCCATTAGTAGTATTCTGCTGGCTTTTTTATAAATGTTTTTGGTAAATGAAATAGCTTTGCTTTTCAGCAGAATTGTTTGCCTCCCTGATTGTACAATATAGTGCTTCTTTTAGAATGTTGTGTTGTAAAAGGCAATTTAACATTTTTCACAACTTGCATTTAAATCATTTTGTTCTGTCCTGTTTTTTGGTAGGATATCAATAACTAGAGTGACAGCTGACATTTCTCTTGCCAAGAGATCTGTTTTAAATAATCCAAGCAAAAGGGCAATAATTGAACGGTCAAATACCAGGTCCAGTTTAGGTAAGTTTTCTCCCCAGAAATAGATTGTGATAGTTTTACATGGTGATGGCTATTTCCTCCCCCTCACCCCAGCCCCAAATTTTGTGGAGGAGGGGAGAAGTATTATCTTCTGTTACAAAAACATGGAATTGCCATGCTCTGATCCTTGCCAAGAGAGGAAACAAGGAGCTGGGTCAAGGCAGTGGTCAGTGCTTCATTACTGGAGTAGAAGATACTGTCCTTAACTCTTTCAAGTTCTCAAGAGGGTTGCCTTGGATGCAGTAATTTTGAGCAAATACTGTCCTGTCCCTGACTTTCCCTTTGGGAGGAAGATGGTAGATCAACATTACCAAGGATTCTGGAAAAATCAGATTACTTATATTGTTGGGCAACAGTTTTAGTCCTGAACATGGGATGGAAACCACATTAACGACTTTTGTGGATGACCTAGTGGGGAGAGAGCAATTGGCTTTGGTCTACTAGATCTCCTAGTGGGCTTTAGTGTCATCAATCATGGTATTCTTTTGTGTCACTATGAGGGTTGGGGATTGAGAGCACATTATTATAGTACTTCTGCTCTTCCCTAAGCAAGCAATTTTAATTGGGGATAATGGGAGAGGAGCAATGGAGATCCTGGTCCTCCAGTATCCATGTTGCACTTCTCCCCATGTTAAACTATTGGGAGACGTCATGTTTTGGTACTGAATAAAGCATGTAGATGCTAAAACCTTCTCTTTTTTACCATACATCCTATAATGGTAGTTTATTATTTGTTTTCTTTCTTAGTTCAGTTTTGCATGATTAATGTTACATACACAATGATTAGAAGGCACATCTCTATAGTAGATGGATCTTCTTCACAGTGGAAATACTGTATATGAAGTTCAAAGTTGTACTTAAGTACTTTGATTTGTTCCAAAATATGTTACTCATGTTTTCTGCGTCTTTTTCATTTTTCAGCGGAAGTACAAAGTGAGATTGAACGAATTTTTGAACTGGCACGATCCTTGCAATTGGTTGTTTTAGATGCAGATACAATTAACCACCCTGCACAACTTATTAAGACATCGTTAGCTCCAATTATTGTCCATGTTAAAGTGTCATCTCCAAAGGTAGGCCTCTTTGTCTCTTAGCCTTTCTCCATTCATACATTCATATATGGAAATAGTTTTCTTTGCTTTGTGTATGACATGTTACCTGCATCTTATCTCTAGCCCATGATTGAAATAATGTAGCTTTAAGTTGTACTTAGATATAATTTCACTCCTCAGTGGAAACTACCTCAGAACAGCTGAACATTTGTAAAATGTATTATGTTTCGCCATGTATTAAATTGGAAGTTATATCAAGTGAACAGTACAGGTAGTCCTTGACTTACAACTACAATTGAGCCCAAAATTTCTGTTTCTAAGTGAGACATTTGTTAAGTGAGTTTTGGCCCATTTTACGACTTTTCTTGCAACAGCTGTTATGTGTATCACTGCAGTTAATAAGTGAGTAGCTTAGTTGTTAAGCGAATTTGGCTTTCCCATTGACTTTGCTTGTCAGAAGGTTGCAAAAGGTGATCACATGACCCCGCGATACAGCAAAAGCCATACCTTTGAACCAGTTGCCAAGCATCTGAATTCTGATCACATGATCAGGATCATGAGCGTATAGAGAAAAGAAAATCCACAAGGAATTATTAGGTTCTAGAGAGAGAATGAAAAGGAATTAGTAGCACTTGAACAACATTCAAACCAAATCATGAAAGCATACAAGTGACATGCCTCTAAAAATAGAAATTTGAGAGGTACTTGGAACCTGACTGATTTATACTGACTTAATAAAAGTGGAGAAAATATACTTTTGATTAGAAATTACCATAAATGATATTCAGGAAATATTCTAATCTGTGGTGGAGAATGCTATCACATTATATTATTTATTTTCCAAAGAAGACCTTATTTTCCACTGTCTTATCTTCTGCTCTTAAGACAGTGTACTTTACTTACTCATTCAATTACCATATTTTTCAGAGTATAAGACACACCTTAGTTTTTGGGGAGGAAAATGGGGTGGGGTGGGGGAAATTTGCCTGCCAGGTATTCATCTGGCAAGTCCTTAGCCTGGTCAGCTTCAGCACATTAGTTCGCTCTCTGGTTTTGAGGTTGGGGGTGGTGGGGGCTGTGCTTCAAAAGTACAGCTGATTGTCAGAGGGAGCTCCAGTGACTAAAGCAGGCAAAGCAGGGAAGGGGTAAGAGAAGGCAGCAGCTGTTCCGGGTTGCCATTTTGGGTACCGCACATCGAGCATTTGGAGGCTGAAAACGCAAAGCGCGGAGCCCAAAAACCCAAGCCATTGTTGGTGGCAATCTCTGCAGCGAGGAAGAGGATTTGCAGAGGTTGAAGGGTATGGGCTGGCTGGGGCTACATTCAGAGTATGACGCATCCAAATTTTCAGCCTCTTTTAGGAGGAAAAAAGTGTGTCTTATACTCTGAAAAATGCAGTATTTGTTCTCCTTCAACTTTCAATGCCAACTCTTTTCCTTTGGTGAAACATGCCTGAAATCATCCTGTTGATACCATATTATTCTTCTCTGCCTTTCCTTTGATCACATTCAAGTGTAGAGGTTAGATCATATGGATAAAATTATTTTATTTTGGTATTTTGCAAAGCACTTAAATTAAATGCTCTTAAATTAAATGCTAATAAATATTTGTCCAGAGCTAGATAAGAGTTCAGGCAGTGATTTTTGTAGACACCATGTTTGAAGAGGATCCAATCCCTTGGCGCAGGATTTATCCAGACTTAATTTGATCCTTTAGTACACAAATCCAGCAATAATATTGAGAATTCTACCAGAGGAGGACAAACTTATATAGAGATACAACAAACTTTTGAGTTTACTAGGTGAAGCATAAAATGTGAAGTATCATGTCATTAAAAAAAACAAGTTTGACAGCCATGAAACAACCTCACTGTTACTTTGCATTGTCTTTTCAGGTTTTACAGCGACTGATCAAGTCAAGAGGAAAGTCGCAGAGCAAACATTTAAATGTCCAACTGGTTGCAGCCGATAAGCTTGCACAGTGTCCGCCAGTAAGTTCAGGACTGCATTTTTAAAAAATTATATAAATAATAAAAATAGAGATAGCAGAATCCTTTGCATGAATGAAGTGCTTTATTTTCCAATAAATTTATTTTCAGGAGAAGAGAGTTGTGTTAAATCCCAAATGTGTTAAAAAAATATGTTAGGTCATGAGTCTTGGCAAAGAAGCTCTCCTCTTTCCATCTCCAGCCAGAGAATCATGGCCAGGGCCTGCTGTGATGTGTAGGATTATAGTAGCGACTGCATTTACTGTTCTTTTCTTTAACATCCCACTTCCTTTCCACCCACAACACCAGAGAAATGTGCACTAGGAAAATGAAAGCTCTCTGTGCGGTCCAGTGTATTACATTTTCCTTACTAAGTAATTTTCCATGATTTCTGCATTTCTTGTAATGAAAGGCAAGACAAGGGAAGCTGAGTGCCTGGTGTTCAAACAGTATTATTAGGAAGCAAACGGAAGACAGAAAGCATTAACTATGTTTCTTCTTATATTGTGTGATTTGGCGAACATACATGAAACTATTTGAATATAATGAAAATATCTGAATTACCAGTGCAGAGAGAGAGAGAGAGAGAGAGAGAGAGAGAGAGAGAGAGAGGGAGGGAGGGAGGGAGGGAGGGAGGGAGGGAGGGAGGGAGGGAGGGAGGGAGGGAGGGAGGGAGGGAGAGAGAGAGAGAGAGAGAGAGAGAGAGAGAGAGAGAGAGAGAGAGAGAGAGAGAGAGAGAGAGAGAGATTAGCTCTATAAGTTTGGGTTTTAGTACAGGTAGTCCTCAACTTCCAACCACAATGGACCCCAAAATTTCTGTTGCTAAGTGAGTTTTGGGCCATTTTACGACTTTTCTTGCCGTAGTTGTTAAGTGAATCACTTCAGTTGTTAAATTAGTAACATGGTGGTTAAGTGAACCTGGCTTCCCCATTGACTTTGCTTGTCGGAAGGTTGAAAAGGTGATCACATGACCTCGGGACACTGCAGCCATGAGTCAGTTGCCAGGCATGTGAATATAAATTATGTGACTGTGGGGGATACTGCAATGGTCATAAGTGTGAAAAATGGTCGTAAGTCACTTTTTTCAGTGCTGTTATAATTGTGGTCACCAAGCAAACTCTTGTAAGTCAAGGACTACCTGTACAGTTTTTAATAATACTTTAAGCTGTGTAGTTTTAATGTTTTATAACTCATAAACCACCCAGAGGGTGGCATAAACATTTAATAAATAATAACATATCAATAATAAGCATACATTTACATGTATTTTGAAAAAAAAAGGCAGATGTCTGAGTGACAAAGTGTCCATGGAAACCGTGAACATCCACATTTTTGTCTTTCTTGTAGTTTTATTTACGACAGGATTGAAGGCTTACATTGCTCAGGGATTCATATGTAAAATCTTTGGCAACTGCTGAAACCAACAACCAGCTTTTTGAGAGTTTTTAAAGAGACTTATCTGCTACATTGACTTCCCCAGTTGATACTACTTGTTCACTGATTTCACCCTTTCCATATTAAAACAGTACATATTGTTCATTTAACGATTGTTCAAAGTTACAATATCACTAAACAAAATTACTGGACAACCGGTCCTCGCACTCAAGGTAAAAGGTACAAAAAGGTATAAAAAACCAAGATCATGTGACAACAATTCTTTACAACAGTTGCAGCATCCTGGGGTCATGTGATCTCCATTTGCAATCTTTCCAGGGGGCTTCCAACAAGCAAATTCAGTGGGGGAAACTGGATTTGTTTAACAAGCAGACTTCATTTGCAGAATGACTTCGGCAAGAGTCGTAAAATTGTGGGCAACTTATTTAAAGACCTTATTGTGATGGATGTTCTAGACACAATTGTGGTCGTAAGACATCGTAAGTCATCTGTAGTTATTTATTGACACATAGTTCCCTTTACACATACCATACCCATTGAGAATATTGGTTTTTGAATCCATCTATCTACAGTACATTATACACCAAATTTCTTTCTGTATATCTGGCAAGTTTGGGTATGTTTATTAACAGAGAAAATGTTTTAACATACAGCAAGTTTAACATACAGCAAATTAATTTACATTGTATTGTAAACCTAGATTCTGAAGTAGAATGTTAATAATTAAGAATCCTTTATCAGCTCCAAATCCTTATGAATTTTTCATAGTGGCAGTATATGCTGATGCTAAGATCAGCTCTTATTATGCAAATGCTGTAAGCATCAGCATTTATTATACAGAATGTCCTGGTGTAGGAGCTGTGTAAAGAAAGAGTTTTTAAAAACAACATTTTTGTTATACTATACTCTAAATGTCCTCATTCTTTTATCTTGCACAGTGTAAAAGGTTTCAGCTGTTATTCTGAAACAACTATTACAAAATTCGTTTCCATTACAAACATTTTCTTTCAGAGATCTAGTTGTTACTGGAAGATGAATAATTTGGCTGTGCAAATTCTCACTCAAGTGCGCATGGAAGACTTCTATCTGAGAAATGTGACAGTATATCAAGGATAAAGTTATGGCAGTCTTCCATAATTTGGTAATCTCCACATGTTTGGAGACTACAAGCTTTCATAGTTTCCTGCTAGTGAAAGATTTGGGTCAGGAATTCTAGGAGTTGCAGTCCGCACAGATATGGAGAACACCAGAGGAAGAAAGCTGTATTAAACTATAAGATTCCAGGTGAATAAAAGCATAAAGAATGTGGCATAGGAGTTTAATCCAAAAGAAATGGGAAAATTATTCCATAGAATAAGTTTGAAATAGCCCTGCTGTGAGCAGAACATGGCCATGACCAATTTATGACATCTGTTCAAGCTGTGGTCATTAATCAAATTGCATGCTGTCCTTAGGTGTGACATCACATGACTACAACTTGTGAATTCCCACTAGCTTTCCCATTTACTTTGTTTGTGAAGGTTGCAAAGGGCAATAACATGACTGCAGGATGCTGTAATTATTACAAATGTTCATTGGTTGTCAAGTGCTTGAACCCCGATCATATGATGGGGAAAATATTGTGATGGCCACAAGTTCAAGATCCGGTTGTAAATTTCTTTTTCCAGCAATAACGTAACTTTAAACAGTCACTGAATGAGCAGTCATTAAGTGAAGACTACCATTGTGAAGTTGCAGTGGGAAGTGTAGGGTTAGGTTTGGATTTGGTTATGAATTAAGTTTAACCATCTTGCTACATAAGTCTAACTCATACACTATATTGCCAAAAGTATTCGCTCACCCATCCAAATAATCAGAATCAGGTGTTCCAATCACTTCCATGGCCACGGGTGTATAAAATCAAGTACCTAGGTATGCAGACTGTTTGTACAAACATTTGTGAACGAATGGGTCGCTCTCAGGAGCTCAGTGAATTCCAGCGTGGAAATATGATAGGATGCCACCTGTGCAACAAATCCAGTCGTGAAATTTCCTCGCTCCTAAATATTCCATAGTCAACTGTCAACTGTATTATAAGAACATGGAAGTGTTTGGGAACGACAGCAACTCAGCCACGAAGTGGTAGGCCACGTAAACTTGTCCAACATCAGTGTGTGACCTCACAAATGCGCTTCTGGAAGAATGGTCAAAAATTCCCATAAACACACTCCTGAACCTTGAGGACAGGCTTCCCAGAAGAGTTGAAGCTGTTATAGCTGCAAAGGGTGGACCGACACCATATTGGACCCCATGGATTAGGAATGGGATGTCACTTACAGTAAGTTCATATGCGAGTAAAGGCAGGTGAGCGAATCCTTTCGGCAATATAGTGTATTTGAGATCAAGAGTTTGTTTTTAAAATCACCATTCCTAGTCTGAGTTTGATAATAACATAATGTAATGCTTATGTTCTGAACAGGAAATGTTTGATGTTATTCTGGATGAAAATCAACTTGAAGATGCTTGTGAACACTTGGCAGAGTACCTTGAGGCCTACTGGCGTGCTACACACACTACCAGTAGCACACCTATGACACCTTTGCTTGGAAGAAACCTTGGCTCCACTGCACTATCCCCTTACCCTACTGCGATCTCTGGATTACAGGTATGAATCTCATGAGTTTGTCATTGGTGGTATGCACTTACGTATCCTGTATCAGAGCCCAATGGCTCATAAGAAGACACCTGTATTCGGAAACCAGCGTGCCTAGAGATTTAAACATGCGGTTTGTTTGTTTAATTTCTATAGCTGCCCAACTGAACTAAGTGACTCTGCCCCATTTTCCATTAAAGATTAGGTTACTTCCATTGATTGGTATAAAGCTCTTGATAATTGAAAAAAATATGGGAATTCTCCTGTAATTTGTAATTCATCTGAGCCTCACAGTGCTTTTGAATGCATTCTGTGGGTTTGTTGCATTGGAATACAATTAGTAAGAGTGAAAATATACCTGACAGTGAACTTCACTTAGTAAATTCACTAGCAAGTAGTAGCAAAATACAATCAGATGTGGCAGGTCTGTAAATTCTTTTTGTATGATACTGGCTCCACTGGACTTTGGGGGAAAACATTTCCAGATCTGTATGCAACGATTGTAACACTATTTAGTGTCTCAATACATAATGAATCTTGACTGGATGTGTCCCTTGAAAAGGGGAGTGAACAAGTGATATAAATATTTAGTGATCATTCTACAACTCCTTCTATGTTATTATAATGCCACAGCCAACAGGTAATGCACAGATATATGCATTGGATTAACTGATCTTATTAGTCAAGAAAAATAAATTGTAGCTACTTTGGTTTCTTTTTAATGCTGGCAAGTTTTGTTCGGATACAAATAGAATATGAGTAACGTTAAGATTGTTGTACATAAATCAAAGGGGATGATGGAACATAACCAGATCCTCCCTTTTTATCGTGGAAAAAACCTGCTGCACAAAAATTTCTTGAAAAGATAAGCATGTCAGATATGTTATGGTGCCACCAATTGTTGCAAATAGATTAGTTTCATTATTTTCTCCAGGTTGATCAACTCACAAAAATTGTGTATTAATATGATGCTAATGCCCTGCCTCTAGTGTAGTTTGCCTCATTTCTTCTTCGAGGTAACAGTTCAGAAAAAATTGGTTCATCTGTTCTGATTTTTTTAAAAAATGATTAATAAAATATTATTCCAATTATAAAAAGATTCTGAACATTTTTTTCCACAGGGATAGCTCAAAAACGGCGGGCCTTTGACACTTCAAACGTGGCATGTAAATAGTCCTTAATCAGAAGTACGTGTTTTACTAAGTTGGGGGGAAAATGTCTTATCAGTTCAAGTTGTCTATGTTTGTAAGTGCACAGAGAATGCACGGAGGCCAGTGTCGCTAAACAACTCAGCACAATGTGTGTGGCTTTTACTACGTGTTACACTTCCCATAGTCTGTATGTCAGTTGGAGGATTAAGCAAATCCCACAAACTCAATCTGCTAGTCAAATTGATGGCTTTTAATATACTCGTTCACTATCTAAGTGCTCTGTTTCTTTCTGTCACCGCATGGATGCAGAAGAAGGCATTTAACTTTTGAATTTGTGTTTAATATTTTAGGGCCAGGTTCTACACATAGCATTGTTTCTGCTTAGTGATTGGTTGACTGTACGAGCAACAGTTTGAGTTCTGTGGAAACATGCTTGTTTTTAACTGTGAAACTTTTCGTTTTCCATCTTGTTTGTGTTGGCCAGACCCTTCTCTTGAACTTTGCTCCTAAGCAAGGGCAAATGAAATGGACAAATCAAACTCTCTTAGATGGCTTTAGCACAATCCCCACATACCCCAGTTCCATTCACTGTTAATCTGTTTTCCCAAGGAATAAATTTTAGATCCTGCGTGGTTTATAAAGGCTGTTTCATACCATCTTATGAAGGCATTGACCCATAGGGTTTTTTTTAAAGCTTGCAACTACTTGCAGAGATGCTGATCAACTATATCATATTTAGGACCATCTATAGGGGCGCAGTGGCTCAGTGGCTAAGACGCAGAGCTTATTGATCAGAAAGGTCGGTAGTTCAGCGGTTCAAATCCCTAGTGCCGCGTAACGAAGTGAGCTCCCATTACTTGTCCCAGCTTCTGCCAACCTAGCAGTTCGAAAGCATGTAAAAATGCAAGTAGAAAGATAGGAACCATCTTTGGTGGGAAGGTAGCAGCGTTCCGTGTGTCTTCAGTGTTTAGTCATGTTGACCACATGACCACGGAGACGTCTTCCGACAGCGCTGACTCTTCGGCTTTGAAACGGAGATAAGCACCACCCCATAGAGTCAGGAATGACTAGCACATATGTGTTACCTTTACCTTTATATACACATATACATACATACATACACATACACATATCTCAATACAGGGTAGTGACTCTTAGTTTGTACACTAAATAATAAGAGCCTTTGGGCCAGTTTGCAAATCAAACTAAACATGCCTACAGTGTTCGCAGCTTATCTATGAGCTTGTACTAGCCATTGTAGTTACTCCAAATGTTAGTAAGAGACAAGATTGCTTTGCCTATCTGTGTTGCCTACTTAATTCTAGAATTGTCAGCAAGCAGAAAGAAAATAGCAGTGATATATTGCAGTATTAGCCCACACTCAAGGATTATACCCTTGACTTGAATAACTTGGAGATAAGGAAGTTACTTCATAATCCATTACTAAGAAATGTAAATATGAATTCATCCAGTATAGATAGAGCAAAAAAATTGTAGGTGAAGGTAAGTTAAGTAATACATAGCAGGAGCTGAGCAGTGGAATATTTCAGATCTTCTATAAAGCTTGGAATGAAAAGCAGATGAATTTAGAACTTCAACAGAAGCCTATTTTAAGATCTTGTTCAGGGTGGGCCTTATTTTCAAGTTTTAAAAGATGGCTTTTAAATTTTTCACCAGGCAGTAAACCTGAGATCTGATTTTTCTGTTCTCATGGCCAAGTATTTTAAATTAAACCAAGGCACCACATTCTGCTGTTTTCTTTACCTCAGCTTTTGAAAGCAGATGGTGAGCCTAAATATATTAAACAGCAGCCAATTATATGTTAAATCAATGATTTCGGGACAAACTTGCAAACAGATTCAGAAGAGTGACACAAACTTGTGGCATCCAGCCTCCCCCCACCTTTTTTAATGTTTAACTGCTTTGCTATTTATAGAGCCAACGTCTGAGGCATAGCAACCATTCTACCGAGAATTCTCCAATCGAACGACGAAGTCTAATGACCTCAGATGAAAACTACCACAACGAAAGGGCTCGGAAGAGCAGGAACCGCTTGTCTTCCAGTTCCCAACACAGCCGAGATCACTACCCTCTGGTGGAAGAAGAGTACTCTGATTCGTATCAAGACTCATACAAACCTCAAAGAAACCGAGGGTCTCCTGGAGGATATAGCCATGATTCCCGACAGAGGCTTTGAATTGACGAACCTGGGGGCAAATGGTACTCATTGGTTGGCCACCTGCTGTTGTAACATAGCTAGGCCAAACAAAGCATCTTGATGCTTACAGGCTGCTGTCATTTCGTGCTCTAGAAGGGCAAAAGAGGATAGATCAACATTTCTCAACCTCAGCAAATTTAAGAATTTAAGGAAAGAATTCCAGGAGGTGAATCTATTCATCTTAAAGTTGTCGAGGTAGAGAAACGCTGAGATAGATAATGCCCTTTCCATTTAGAAAGAAATGAGTTTGCTCAGACACTTAGATGTGTTTTCTTTCCCATGTAATGTTTCATTTCAAATTGTTATCTTTTCTCTCCATTAGATATAATTAGACACATTGATTTGTAAATGTAGACTACCTGTTGAAGCGCACATATGATAATTTCCTGTTATGGAAATTCCAAATGACCAGTTCCAGTTGGAACCAATTTATAAACCAATTCCTGTTGGAATTTGGGTGAAATTGACTGGAAAGTCAACCTGAGCATGTTGCAGTCAGTGAAAAAAAAAGTTAAATAAAATGAAGAGAAAGTAAATTACAAAATCATTATAAGCAAAAAAAAAATATTTTAAAAAAATCTCTAGTACTTGTTTACTGGAAGGTGAATTTATATATAGCTATAGATACGGTTAGAATAAATAATATTAATGTATTTATTTCAGACTACCAAATGTAAACACTCAACTGTGCCAAAAATAATGAATGAATGGAAAAGCTCAAATCCTTTCCATTTTAAACATCAGTGGATATTTTTTTTCCTCCCGTGCTTATATATTGCAGCAAACCTGTATCGCATTGATATTTTTTGCATTTGCTAGATCATATGAAATTATTTCAGCAACTTGAAATAAACTAGAGGTGAAGACAGGCATGTTTAAAAAAAAACGTGGTGGAAATGAATGCACGTTCTGTAGCACAGATGAAATGGAGTTTCACTCACTGAACCTGTGAACAGGTGTGAACAGTGCTGTTGATGTGCACAGCTTTATGCATGAAGGGTCCTCTCTGCATGTTCCAAGTCTGATGGCACCCAGAGTGTTTAAAAGATTTATCCATGGTTTCTCCTAGGTATATGAGAACTAGGGAAGGGATAACTTCTCTCATCTTCCTTGTACCTTAGCACTGAAGACGGGATTAGAGCTTTTGGCTTTGTCCCAACAAGGAAAGTCCGGTTCAGCTACGGTAGATGATTTGCAGAAGGATGAAAAAACCCATGACTCTTTTGGGGCTGGTAAAGCTAAGCCTTAATGAAGAATCTATATCAGGCACAAGGATCCTATCCATCTAATGTCCTAGTTTGTAAAAAAAAAAAAAGACTTTGCAAAGAGTTAAAAAGAGGTGTTTATATTTGGATTTTATGCTGTGCATTAAATGTATTAAAAGTTGAATGTGTTTCACAGGAAAAGATTAATGTGACATTGTTCACACTGCTTTATAGTCAAGAAAGAGATTTCATCCAGCCAAAGCACTAGAGAAGCAGTATTATGATAAGGCATCCTCAAAAGTCTTTGGTGCTTATTTGGCATGCGAATTCTGAACCATGATGGCCTGTTCTCTTTATCATGTCACAGAATGAGGTGTACTATTTTCCTAGTCTGAAAGTTACATCCACCAAACATCCTTAATCTTTTCCATCAAAAGTAATATACCGTGATAATTATACTCTGTTGGCCTTTCACCTGCACCTTGATCTCAAATGTGCTGCAGTCCTTATCTGGATTTCTTGCTTCTCCTTCCTCCCTGGAATGAAAAAGCAGCCCTGAGCACATGAAGCCCTTTGTACGTATAGTGGATATCCTCATTGAAAAGGGTGGGATGCCAGAACTTCATAAATGTATCATAAAGGAGATATTTTGGAGCTCCTGGGTCAATAAGGAATATCCGGTCTAGAAATGTCAGAAAACGTAGCATCACACATACACTTCACATCTCAGATTGTTCTCAGAGTGAGTGGCAAGCATGGTGTTTATTTTCCACAATACTTTTAATAAACTAATAATTACAAAATGATAGTAAGGAATACACACAGAGAGAGAGAACCTTCTGGTCAATGTATCCAGGACAAGATTCTAATGCTCATATTTCTAAGAATGGCGGGTTACAGAATGGGTTGAAAAAAATAAGCAAGATTAGCATTCAAATATTACAAAGATAGCAGGACACTCGAGTAAACTAAACAAACGATAAAAAGTAGAGTTTCACACAAAGAAAAAGTGCACAAATAGCTATGTTAAGAAGGGCTATACCAATAATGTAAAATGAACTAAGGTTACATTAGTTTGTCAAAGATGTCCATATAAATGATATACCTGATTGCTAGAATACAGCAAATGAAAGAATTGGATAGGACATTTCTGTACCTTTTCTCACTAGGCTACGTTTAAATGAGTTCAGATAGTTAAAAGAATTGAAGGGTGGTATTTATATATTTTTTCCTCCAAAAGTATTCTCCAGAAATACTTTAAATATGTACACATCATAAGGCACTCAGGTAACTGGAACAGAAATATTCATATTTAACCATCAAAGCATAGGGCATGAGATTTATCACATATCAGAGGCCTTCATTTTAGCACAGAGAATGCCAAATCATGCATGATATTAGTCTTCTTTGAGGCTCTGTGGAACTCTTCAAACATTAGGAAATTGAAAAATGGCATATGCATTTCCCATTGCATGCTGCTGGATACTTTCAAAGTAGACATTTTTGTATTTGACCATCAAATCTCAGGTCATGAATGTTACCTCATAACAGAGACGGGTACTCCAGCACAAACTTAGTTACAGACAGTCAATGGGCTGTGGAGCTTTAGTTGTTTGGCGTTAAGGGGTGGGGGAGGACTGTCAGATTTAGAACCAGCAAGGAAGACGTATCCAAGTTGGCCAAACAAAAGGTTCATTTCCTACTATTAGTATTACACGCTGTATAAGAAAACACAGAAGCAGTAAGCTTGTCGTAGAACTGCCTCTCTAATTGGCTGCTGCTGGCTGTGTAATCTGGGCGGAATATTTGACGGCACTCTTTCTTGGTGGACAGGGTATCTTCAGAGCGCTAGCACTTTAATGTATGCCCCAAACTTATATATTATTGGATATATTTCCTATACAGGTAGTCCTCAACTTACAACCACAATAGGGCCCCAAATTTCCTGTGCTAAGCAAAGCAATTGTTAAGTTTTGTCCCATTTTATGGCCTTTTTGTCACAGTTGTTAAATGAAATTGCTGCAGTTGGTAAGTGATTCCTGTTGGTTAATGACTTTGCTTGTTGGAAGCCAGCTGGGAAGATTACAAATGGCGATCGCATTGCCTCAGGAAAGTACAACTGTCATAAATATATGCCAGTTCTTGAGTGCCCACATTTTGATTATTTGACCATGGGGATGCTGCAACTGTTGTAAATGTGAAAACCTGTCGTAAGTCACTTTTTTCACTTCCGTTGTAACTTCAAGCAGTCAGTAAAATAAATGGCTGTAAATGGAGGATTACCTATAGCAGTGATGGTGAACTTTTTCGGCATCAAGTGGTTAAACCAGAACGCGTGAGTGTGTGAGCACTGGCCAGCTAGTCTTCGGGTTTCCGGTGCTCTGGCATGCGCGAAAACCAGCTGGCCGGGACACATGCATGTGCCAGAAACCCAAAGACCAGGTGGCCCATGCACATGCGCACGCCAGAAACCAGAAGAGCTGCTGTGTGCCACCTCTGGCACATGTGCCATAAGTTCGTCATCACAAAGTTATAGTGTTGTATTTGAAATCATACATTGGAAGAACAGAGTATATCAGAAAAATCTGATTTCTTAAATGTAATTAGAGTTGTATATTTTTACTTAGGGAAATTATATTTTACGATCATCTTAGGCTATTACATAATAGATAAGAGTCTTCTAATTCAGCTTGCATCATGTGCTTGTCCTGTCTCAAATGTAGCATTTTATTGGATGGGGACAATCTTGATGATGAAATTCTTTGATTGGTAACTTTCATGTTTTCCCACTTTGTAATTTTTTAAGACACTTCGTTAGGACAGCCCCTTGCTGCAAAAATTCAGAGAACCATTAGATGGCAAGAAAGAGATTAGCTGCTCTCTGATGTTTCTCTGTATTTTTTTCAGCCCCAAAATTGTAACCACTAAGAAGGAAAAGTGTTTTCCCTAGCAACTTTAGAAGGTGTCCATTTGGAAATAGCCTGCACAACAAGAAGAAGGCAAGCCTTAAAGAAGATGTTCCAAATAAGAATGAGAGGAACCTCCTTTACTTTAATATAGAGGTGGGCAACTATGGCATCTTTACGGCCTGTGGTGGTACAATTCTTGAGGCAGCATGGAATGCTGGGAGTTGAAGTCCACAGGATGTGAAGGCTCTATAGTTTCTCAGTTCTGCTTTAATATATGAAGCCTGGCTTTTAATTGATAAGATAACACCTCTGTTCTTCCTTTAAAGAAGTGTTGCTAGTAATATCCCCTTTAAAAGGGCAATTGAAACAACAGCTCTAAGCCATTTCTCCAGTAGCATAACATCATCTAGCTATTTTTGAACTGATATATAGCTATTTGTTTTACTATTATTTTGAAACACTGGTGGTTAGGTGGATTTTGAAGGTGCTATAAATATCTTCTGGTGAAATACTGGGATCTGTGTAAGGATTGAGAAAGTAAGGCATAGATGGGATTGCACTGAGCTTACACTCTGTATTAGGCAGAGCAGGGGTAAAAACCCCATATAGTTAAATTTTTTAGAAAAAAAAAAGGGAAATAAAGTAGCTTGGGAAAGAGCAGAGTTGTTATTTAGTCATTGTTGGTATTGTAAACCCAATTCAATATGTGCTAAGAGCCGAGGTGGTGCAGTGGTTAGGGTGCAGTATTGCAGGCCACTTTAGCTGACTGTTATCTGCAGTTCAGCGGTTCTAATCTCACTGGCTCAAGGTTGACTCAGCCTTCCATCCTTCCGAGGTGGGTGAAATGAGGACCCAGACTGTGGGGGCGATATGCTGACTCTGTAAACCGCTTAGAGAGGGCTGAAAGCCCTATGAAGCGGTATATAAGTCTAACTGCTATTCCTATTGCTATTAAAATTTGAATTACCCCATTTTTAACTTGCTGTCATAAATAATGTGCTAGCTGGGCAAGTTTTTTGTTTCTCCTTGCAAGTTGAGGAAGCTTATGACCACTTGTCCATTGAACATAGGGACTTACAACCCATGCCTGAAGTTATAGCCGTCGCAGCACCTGTCGCACGATCAAAATCCACGTGCTTGGCAACACTACACTACTACAAGAGCGCTGCAAATTGCCCATTCCACCCATTTCCTGCCTTTTGGCTTTCTGCTGCCCTGCTGCCCCAGCTTGTTTTCGCCACCGCTTTGTTCCCACTGCTGATGAAGCATGCCTGGTCTGGGGCTGGACCAGCCTGAAGCTGACTTTGTTCTGTGAAAAAAGGAGGGGGAGTAGTCTTTTCGCAAGGTGAAACCAGCCCCAGTGTGGCCCAGCAAACAGGCCATGCAGCCCCATCAGCAGTGAAAGAAGAAGACAGTGGAGAGCCATGGTGGCACAGTGGTTAGAATGTAGTATTGCAGGCTAATTGTGCTGACTGCCAGCAATTTGATTCTTAGAGGCTCAAGGTTGACCCAGCCTTCCATCCTTCCAAGGTCAGTAAAATGAGGACCCGGATTGTTGGGAGCAACATGCTGCCTTTGTAAACCACTTAGAGAGGACTGTAAAGCTCTGTGAACTGATATATAAGTCTAAGTGCTATTACTATCACCTGGGGGGGGTGGGGGTGGCGCGCAGGGCAGCAGTGGCCTTGGAGTGCAGATAGTAAGGGTGACTGGGATTGGTCTGGGGTAGCTGTGGCTTTCTGGAACATAGTAAGCAGCCCAGAGTTAGGCGGTTTGGGAGCTGCTTGCGCATCTCACAAGGCATGGTGCAGGACAGTCAAAAGGACAGTGGGGAGGTAGGCAAATGGTGGAGTTGGAGGCATTTCCTTACTTACTGAGCCTTGAGACTGGGACAGACCAAGCCTGAAATGGAGTGGATTGGGCTGGGTGCTCAGCTAATGACCAATAACATTTGCTTAACAACAGCAATGCCATTTCCTGAGATTGCAGTCGCTAAGCGATGCAGTCACGCAACATCTTGCTTTACAGCCACATTGCTTAGCAATTGAAATTCAGGTCCCAACTGTGGGCATAACCTGAGGACTGTCTGTACCTACTGTTAAGTTCTGAAAATAAAATCTGTTTATAGTTGGAGTGGTTTTTGTCAAGGTAGCAAAGATGAGGTAGCATTTACAACAAGGAGAAATAAATTGGAGCACCTTGGAGAGAAAGAGAGAAAGATATGTTTGACAGCAGATATGTTTGACAATGACGTGGCTATAGCTTGTTGGGCAGAAATATGGCTTCAGTATGTTTGGACTACAGGGAAACTTAATTTTTGGGCCATATTGAGCATCATTTGTTTCCCCTCCCCCAATAGTGTTTATTTATTGCAAGACATAGACAGAATTGTTTCTGAGGTTTTGCTCCCAGACATGCCAAATTGCTTGGCCAATTTTATATGCTGTGCGTCTTGATATGGCTGGATAAGGAGCTCCATTTACTAATCTGCTTCAGGAAGCAGCAGCTCCGAACCCTTTCTAGGAATCCTTGCATGAAGAGAGCATGAACTCTGACATATAAGAAATATTATACCCAATATTGCTCTCCGACACTTTGAATTGAAAGGTAAAAAGAGATTTTGGTACACCTGGGGATGCTCAGGTAGCACCTCCCTAGAGCTCAAAGTAGCAATGGCGACAGTTTTTCCTGGGTTACACAGCCACCTTCTGCCCCACTATCCCAAGAAAAAGCACATTTTCCTTCAAGAGCTGCAAATAGGCTATATGCCAAGGTGGCGCAGTGGTTAAAATGCAGCACTGCAGGCTACTGCTAGATCAGCAGTTCAGCGGTTCAAATCTCACCGGCTCAGGGTTGACTCAGCCTTCCATCCTTCCGAGGTGGGTAAAATGAGGACCCAGATTGTTGGGGGCAATATGCTGACTCTCTGTAAACCGCTTAGAGAGGCCTGAAAGGCCTATGAAGCGGTATATAAGTCTACTGCTATTGCTATTGCTATTGCCTGCGGTGGTTCCCCCCACTTGGAAAGACAGCTTTGCCTTCAAATTTAAAGCCCCATAGAGCTCTAGAAAGCCACTTCGGTGAGGTTGGAGCAAGCACTTGGCTAGAAACTGGTAGTTGGTGAATTCTCGTCCCATCTAAAGCACGGAGTCACTTGAATGACCTTAGACTAGTCACGATGCAATTGTGAGCCATTTCCAAAAAACTGTTGTCAACAAAATTTGTCTAGGCAGTTGCTAGGAGTCAAAAGATGACTCAAAGGCATGCACATATGCACAACACCAACACACAGTCACAGACCACTGGTGGGTTCCAGATCCCGTTGCAACCAGTACAGCGCAACGGGGCCCAGCCACCACATGCACCACATACACGCTCCAGCTGTTTGGCGGAGCGTTGCAGAGGCGCTGTATGCTCCGTGTGCATGCGCGAAAGCCCCAATCGGCTCAAATACAGGTAAGGAGGGCGGGTGGGCCCTCCGGAGCACCATACCAGAACGGTACCTGGTGCTCCTAGCAGGCACCAGTACACCCGTACCAGGGCATACTGGTCGTATCCCACAGACAGACAGACATACACAGAACTCCTTAATAAGTCTAAACCAGGAAGTATCAGAAGTTCTCTCTGCAGATTACATCAGATTCTTAACAAAGGAAATACACACTAACAGGGTAAATGTTTGTGTGGATTGTGGATTAGGCTGGAGTTCTTTTATGTTTCCAGAAAGAAATCCACAGCCAGTTATACAATGGGTCAGAAACAGAGGCCATCTTAAAAAAAAAATACATGAAATAAATGTTACTGCTTGTGCACTATTTGCCAATCATCTCTCTGCCAAAGTAATGCTTTTTCCCCAGAGGAAAAGGCCCAAGCACATAAAATGAACAAAAAATAAACACAGGAAGAAAATTCTTTAGTTTCCATGGAAACAGACTGGAAGACAGCATCTCTATTTTGCCTGTATTACTGCCCTCTCTTGCTTTTTCCTCGATTTCCTTAATCCTTAAAACTAAATTAGTGAACTTTTAGTTATTCTTAATTTGTAGTTTAGGACTCTGAACTCAGAAAGCTAAACAGAGTTGGACTTGGCTAGTTCCGTATTTGGATAGGAGGCCATTAGGAGAAAACAAGGCTGAGGACTAATCTGAATTTACTTCAACATCCAGAAAAAGCAGTGGCAAATCACATCTCTATTGCTGCTTGTCTATGAAATTACCAGGAATTGAGCTAGATTCAAGTTATCTTTATGTATATTACCCTTAATGTAATTGTAAAATTGTTCAGTTCCGACGGTACTCTCTGTGAAGTCTCTTGTTAAAAGTGTGTTATGGTATTAAAATAAGGGGTTGTTGCTATTGTTTAGGGAATGGGAATGTGAGTAATGATAAACAGCACTCCCACATCAGAAATTCTGCACAGCATCCCAGCATCAACGCAACCTCCTTTATTGCAATTGATAATTACATTTTTAAAACAAAGAAAACTTTCTCAACCATGCTCTAGCCTTCTTTTAATGTCAAAATTAACTTCTGAAAGGTACACTATCATCTCATGTGGATAGGAGAATTGTTCAGGGCTTTGGATTCAACCAGGAAGAGATGCTTTGGATATGTGGGAGCATGAATGCAGGCAGCATCTCTGACTGATTCATTAACTCAACTGCATCTTTTTCTCAAATTGTGTGGCTGCTCTAGGGAAAATACAAATGCTTTAACAAATTATCAGAGCTGCGTTCATATTTGTATGCATTCCACATAAATAAAAGAATTGTACCGCTCTAACAGCTACATTTTCCAAGCTATCTTATTTAAATAAGTTAACAAGCAACTTTTATTTGGTTCTGTGTCTAGGTTTTTCTGTTTCCTGTCCTCTCCCCCTTCTGAATAATTCCTTGACAAAAGACAATTAGGCATAGAATTTATCTGGAGATTCAATGCGATCCAAAGATGCTGGTTCAGTGATTATGTAAGACTGCAAATAGAATTATTTCAAAAATCAGCTTCATTTGTATTCAGAGTAAGTAAATATATTTGAAAACTTAAATGGGAAAAGAGTTGGAGGACATATAGTTTCACAGATTGGCAATTTTTGGTCATTCCAATTGTATATTCAGAAGCCGAGTCCCCTCTAGTTAATAGCATAGCAATATCAATCGTTGCTGGATCAGTTCACAATTCCAACAAAGTTTCCAACTCGGTGCAGTGATAGTCCCAGGCAAAATAAGATATAAAGATAATGTGCCTCCTTTACATTCTGTAATAAAAACATCATTTCTTAGTAATGTTATGCCTGTGAGACACGGTAATGGTGATGAGGATGACTGATTAAAGGGCATTCACAGATCTTAAAAAGCTCTCCAAGCTAATGGCTGCCATCAGCACTCCTAAATTTGTTTAAGTGGGTTTCGCATTATAATTATAGCACTTCCCATGGACATCACTGCAGTGAATAGTGAATTTGGCTAAATGAATTGCTGTTGAGCTTCTGCTTGCTAGCGTGACAACTGCCCTTTTTGCTTTAACAGGTGTTTCAAACTGGCAGTCCGCGGGCCGGATGTGTCATATGTAGGCCATACCCACCCCAGCTCCGCAAAGAGAAAAAAAAAACCATTGTGAAACATGACGGCAACGTGACGCTGCGAGTTTGACACCCGTGACTTAGTATTTTATACTGCAACCCAGTAGAGCCTTTCATTCAACATGGACCCCTTTAAATGCCTTTTGTGGCCACGGACCCCCAAGACTTAAGATTTAAATCATAACATTTCTTCAAGCCTTTGCGGACCCTTCCCTGTGATGACATTGTGCCCCCCCTCAATGGTCCATGGACCACAGGTTGAGAACCACTGCGGTAGAGCATTTTAGAATACATTTAAGGTCTTGATTATATACTGCATATACATAGGCATGAAAAAGGAGACACCAGGGGAGGGGAAAATTCTCACAAATTTTAGCAAACTTGGGACCTCATTAAATTGCCACAAATTCTTTGAAATCAATGTGGCTGGGTTTTTTTGCTCTCCGGTAGCATTATGACCAGACCAGTGGTGGGATTCAAATAATTTAACAACTGGTTCTTGGCCCTAATGACCAGCTGGGTAGGCGGAACTCAGTGGTCATGTGACTGGGTGGGCATGGCCAACTCAATGTCACTCACGTCGATGGGTGCTTCGCCTTAGTTGTTACAATGTAAGTTTTAACCAGAGAGGCAGTTTCTGTAAGCAGGGCAATAAAGATTAGGCTAGAAACAACAGCGGAATGTTTCCTTCCTGCCTTCCTTATAAGATTATCCCTGTAAAGTGGGAAAAAACAAAATGAGATTTCTTCCGACAACTGGTTCTCCGAACTGCTTAGAAAGTTAACCCAAATAGGTGCGAACTGGCTGAATCCCACCACTGGACCAGACTATTGAATTGCTTGAAGAGATTTGCATTTTACAGTGGATAGTTTTGCAATGGTGCTTGACATACTTGCCTTAGGAAAAATATATATAAGGCATTTAGTATTTCAGAAGAAAAATAATTAATTTTGTAAGCTTTTTTCCCACCCAAGCTGTTGACAATCTAATGAAACACACTAAGGAAAGAATTCACTAAATGACATTATTATCTCACGGTACAAAACTACTTTTGCGGATTCATCTTTTTTTTAAAAAAAAACAGTGCCGATTGTAACTTTAAACAGTCATTAAATGAACTGTTCATTAAATGAACTGTTGTAAGTCGAGCTGGAGTCGAGTAGATCACATCCTTGATCAGACTTTTAATTCAAGTCAAGAAGTTCCCAATTTTGTCCTCTGTGTAAGCAAAGAACTAATCTGAAATATGGCCTGGGAAGAGAAATCGGAGCCCTCCAGATGTTGAACAGCAGTGGTGTATTAACCATTAAGCAGACTAAGTACATGCTTAGGGTACCAGGCCCAAGGGGACACCACAAAGTTGAGAAAAAAACCAATGAAGATTTGTACAGTATGTACAAAGGAGGGAGGGCATCAAGATTTGTCAGTGCTTAGGGCACCAGTGCGCCTTAATATGCCACTGCTGAACAGCAATTGTCCACATTCCCAGGTAGTGAGAAAGACTGCTGGAAATTGTACTCCATAGAGGCATATACACCGTTCCTGAATGACTTGGTGCTTTCATACAATCTTTCTGTATGCAAATGTTTTTCCATGCTTGACTAACCAGAGCCCAGAATATAACAGGTAACAAATTTTCAATTCAGTAAATGCCTTTTCTTTTCTTTGAAAATTGGGGCAAGGGGGGAGGGGGGTAGAGTATTATTGTGCTTATTCAATCTATTTAAACTATAAAAATGTATATTTGGTTTTCAGCAGTATTGTTGTTTGATTGCTGATTTTCTGTGAAATTAATGAAGAATTGAATAAGACTCTGACTGCAATTCTATGTAAACTGCCTATTGATCCTAAGGGTGATTTCCATGCATATTTGCGTAAGATTCAGTGTAGGAATGATTTTGCAGTTGTAATGTAAATCCTTATTAAAACAGTGTTACCCTGCCTTGTATGCTGATCGGGTCCCTAAAACTTTATGTACAGTTTCAGATATTTAAGAATATTTAAGAAAGTGTGTGTCTGGGTGTGTCAACTTTAAGAAATTTGAGGGTTGTTTATAATTTATTTTCTGGGAGAAAAGAAATCTGTCTTGAGGTGATTGCCTTAAGATTCATCTTTATACAAAGCTTTCGAAAGCAGGCAGAAGAAGTGCATCAGTGGCATTTTTGATCCTGGCAAAATATTTCCCCTAGCTGGGATGTTGCACAAATAACTGAATAATAGAGAACTGTCTCCCTTGGATTATTTCCCTTTGCCTCGATTGGTTTGCCAAGTTGTATTTTTAAGATCTGATTGTTAGAAGTTATTTTTGCAATTTGTGTAATTGAAAGAAATTGATCATGGCATGTACACCTAAATACCAGATAATGTTATAGTTCCATGCTGTTTATTAAAATAAACTCTGCAGTGAAGCCTACTATGCACAATTGAACCATAACCACTCACTAAAACTCTGCTTCTGAAGTTAATTTGGAGTGTGCTTTGAGATCCACAATACATCGTAACTCTTGGACATTCTGAAGTTCAAGGGAGTTTCACTCAGAATTATTCTACTTGGTAGAGTTGGTTTGGTCTAGTGGCTTAGTAACTAGGCTAGAAACCGTGAGACCGTGAGTTCTAGTCCTGCCTTAGCCTGAAAGCCATCTGGGAAACCTTGGACCAGTCACTCTCTCTCAACCCAGCTCACCTCACAGAGTTGTTGTTGTGGGGAAAATAGTAGGAAGAAAAAAAGTGTGGGATATGTTCACCACCTTGCGTTATTGGTAAAAAAAATGAAGGATACAAATAAACAAACTTGATAGGACCTTTGCTTTAGGAGTGATAATGTGCTATCTAGTATAAGTGCAGTATACTTGAGGGTGGGTGTTTGGTTTTTTGGCTTTCTGGTTTATCTCAGTGAAGCTCTTTTACATCAGGTAGGCTAAAGAGATGTATAAAAATGTGCAATGCATAGCATTAAGGACATCTAATATATCCACCATTCTCTTCTGTTCTATCTTTTCTGGTTCTCAGTATCTTTTCGGGCTGACCCCATCTATTTATTTCTGTCATTTGGGGGTAGTGGTGGTGAGAAGGCCAGCTATTGCATTTTGGGAATGAGAGTCTGTAACAATAATAAAAAAGAATTTCTGAAAGTATAGTTGATGAATGAAAATGACATATTGGCAGAGCTGTCACCTAATTAAAGAAGCTGTTACAATAATTTAACCATTCCAATTAAATTTCCATTATGTATGCAATCTGCATGAATTTATATTCGATCCAAACAGTATTTTCCAACCACAAAAGCTCCCTTGCATAAATTTTAATTAATTTCTGTTGGGACATATGTATAGATGTATAGCTATCCATTATCATCTAAATCAGGAGTGTCCAACCTTGACAGCTTGCAGAATTCCCCAGCCAGCATGCTGTAAGATTGGACATCCCTGATCTCAATGAACTTTCAGGTAACAATTGTAGCTTCTCCATTCCTGTATCCCAAAATCTACTTCAGAGGACCCTTCAACTTATCTGGAAGAGATGTGGGGTAGAGTAAAGAAAAATTAGTTCAAGTTGCTGTATCAGTTCCTTTGCATCAGACACTGTGTGGCCCAATCCACTGATATTTAGAAAATGCCCTTTTTCGTGCGAGTAAGAGGGACAAATAGAGCGTCCCAACATTTCTAGTGTCTTTACAAAAATTATTTCCAGATTTTGTACAGGTTCCTTTGAATGTATTACAAATCATTTTAGCTGAGTAAAGAAAATGATACTAAGGTTTGTAGGCCTAATTTTGGCTGATCAAGTTTTGCAAAACAAACAAACAAAACTTTAAACTTTTTAAAGTTTAAGTTTAAAAAAAATTAAAAATGTTTGCTTCTACAAGATCGATGCAAAATGATCTTCAGGACAAATCAGTACAATCTCTGATATTAGTGTCAAACATACCACTGTTTAAATAGAGCAACAGCAATAAAAACGGTTGGGAAAACTAACAGAATGACCCAATTTTTGCCCTCCCAACCAGGGTTTTTTCCAAGGGATTTCTTATGGCATTTTCTCTGATTACTACCTATGAACTTCAATTCAGGAAGTTGATTAGAGCACAGGCATTTCTTCTTTCAAGCTGTGTAGGACTGTACAAAGTAAATGTTGTTTCCAAAAACAGTGGTTGGGGGTTGAGAACAGTGGTAGGTTTCAATTTATTTTATTACCAGTTTGCTCGTGCGCGCACGATGCTTCTGGTCATGCACAGAAGTGTCCGGGTAGATCGGTGGAGCCTCCTGCCGCCACCACTACCGGTTCACCGTTCCGGGGTGAACTGGCAGAAACTTACCTGTGGTTGAGAATTTCAACCCTATATTTTGAATCATTTGCATTTTAGACTGCAAAATATACAAATCCACATATCTAATCTGACAATGCATATCTTTCTATTTGAATGCAAGAAAACTGATTCTCAACATGCTGCCTCCATGCAGGACCAACTGAATGAGTGATAAAATGTCCTCCTATATATTGCTTTAATTGTACAGGTAGTACTCACTTAATGATTGCTCAGTTTAGCCACCATTCACACTTAACAACAATGGAAAAAAGTCATTTTATGACCAGTTCTTACATTTACGATGGTCGCAAAATCCCATTGTCACATGATCACCATTTGTGAGCTTCACAGTTGTCTTCCAACAAGCAATCAATGGAGAAGCCAGCGGTAAAATTGCAAGTCAGTATCATGTGATGTCTCAAATCACAGGTGATTCATTTAAGGACCATGGTGTGAGTGACTTACGTCTCTCTTGTTCGCATGATGTTTCACCTAATGACCACATTGCTCAGCAAAGAAAGCTGACAGTCTCAATTGTGGTTTGTTAAATGAGGACTACTTATATTTTCCTGCATGGATCTGGTTTTCACGTAAGAAAAGGATAAATTTTGGAGCAGGCCTAACAAATGTAAAAACTAGCTAAGTTTTTGAGCCACGGTGGCACAGTGGTTAGAGTGCAGTACTGCAAGTTACTTCTGTTGACTGCCGGCTGCTTGCAATTTGGCAGTTCAAATCTCACCAGGCTCACGGCTGATTCAGCCTTGCATCTATCCAAGGTGGGTAAAATGAGGACCCAAAAATTGTTGGGGGGAATATGCTAACTCTAAACCACTTAGAGAGGGCTGTAAAGCACTGTAAAGCGGTATATAAGTCTAAATGCTATTGCTAAATGAAACTATTAAAGATACTCCCCGCTTAGTAATATTGTCTCTAACAACCTTGCAGTCTAATCCATAGTGCTGAAGGGAAAAAAGTTAATGATAGAAATTGTAGTTAAAAGTTGCTGGTAAAACTTGATTATGGCCGTTTCTATGGCCAACAACAGGGATCTTCAGATTGATTCACCATCTGGAAATTGTAATTTCAGTTGAATCTCATTAACTGAGCTTTGTGATGCTAGATTATATTGAGCTATTTCATCTTTTTTTAAAAAAAATGGCCTTTAAAATGCACAATATTATTTGTATGTAATTTTAAAGTGAGTAATATATTGACTTGGGTTTTTTAATCTGAACTCAATAAAGCGAACTGCTTATTTGTAGAATTTAACATGTAAATGTGGTTACAAAGACAATTTATGTTATCTTCATAAAATACTTCCACATGTAGAATACTATATTCCAAACTGAAACAGCAAAGTATTATTAATGTAGATTTGTCTTTAATTTAATTTGTACACTTAATTTGGTCAAATTAAGTTTGTTTGGCTATAATTTATTTTACTCCCAATAATTTTCATTCTTTTACATTTTAAAAAGCTAAGATGTGTACACTGTTAAGTAAATAAAATAAAGACATCATCATCAAATCATTCCTCACTTAACGAGTATTCAGGAATGAATACATTTCAATTAAATTAAGCATTACTAATCTAGCTCTGCCAATTTAGCTGAAAGCAACAATGTTTCAACTACTAACACAAGGAAAGATTAAATGAAGGGTTGTAAATTCTATCAGAGAAAATAAATGAAATCATACACAAAAGGAACTGCTGTATTTGTTCCAATTTACAAGGTTTTTTTTACAAATGCCTAGGTCTCAGAGACAAACATACAATTTCTTTATCTCATTCTCAAATATAATATTTTATAAAAATTAAATTAAAAAAGGACTTGAAATTAAAGTAGAAAATAAGGACTATGGACAATATTTGATTGTATTAATAGTGTTCATTAAATTTGCTTTTATTTATTTATTTTTATCTCAGGCACCACTAGATTTAACAATGGATAGCTCAATCCATTATTTTGGAGTCTGGATGTTGTTAACTTGTGCTATCAGCTACAGATTTACTATTTTTAAGTTGGTTCCACTAAAGGAATAAATCAGAGTGAATATACTATGCCCAATAGTTCAGGTTTTTTTATATGTCGTATATGCTTTCTGAAAGTTATTTCAAAAGCCAACATTCTATTGCCAAAACTGCTATGATTTACTGCAGTGTATTAATACTAAAAAAAAGTCAAGCCATGCAGTGAACTATCATAATGAACAATAACAGTTTTTAGCAAAATGTATTTTGTCACTAATATAACATAGAGAAAAGCACATTTATAATAGCACAAACTATTATTCCATTGCTATCCTTGGCATTGAAATTTCCAAAAAAAATTAATAGTGTACTGATTCCAGATTCCAAATTGATATTTTCAATCTTTTTAATCGCTTATATTAGACTTCTTCATCTGCTCATTTTGAAATCATCATGTTCATAAGTAATTTCATTTGTGTTAAAGTATGTACTGGTAAAACTGGTACCAGTTTTACCAGTACATACTTTACTGTACCTCTCCAAATCAACCGGTTGGATTGATAGAATCTTTTCTTTTTTTCTTCTCCCAGTTTTGTACAGTACGACTTCTTAAATTTGTGTCAATTTGAATTCATGCTTTTTGCCCATCATACAGGTAGTCCTCGACTTATGCCAACAATTGGGATTGGAATTTCCATCACTAAGTGATGCAAAGTAAAGTGAGTCATGACATGATAATGCCTGACTTTGACCTTTTTGTAATGGTTGTTAAGTGAATCACATGGTCATTAAGCAAATCCAGTGCCTCCCTCTAGACTTTGCTTGTCAGAAGCTGGCTGGGAAGGTCACCATCACATCTGATGGTCGTGAGAGATTCAGTTGTATGTCACTTTTTTCACTACTGTCATAACTCTGAACAGTTGCGAAACAAATTGTTATAAATTGAGAACTATCAGTATCCCCCAACTAGGGCATACTTAGTAAGTATCTTAGTGAACAGTTCATTGTTCTAACATTGCTCCTTGAAATAAGAATAATTGCAGAAAGATTAAACCTAGCTTAAATAATTTGGTGCTGAACCAATCGTAGCTCGTATGATTGGGAGGGGAACAGGATGTTTTGGTGGATGAGAGGTTGCAGCTTTGCCATACACAAACTATGGTTGTGAATGTCTATGGAGATTCTCAATCATCATCTAAGGCCATGCTTGTCCCAAAGGTGCTTTTTCCAAGAGGCAACCATACTTTCTTGTTTTTCCTGGAAGACGTTTCGCTTCTCATCCAGAGCTGAAGAAGCTTCTTGGATGAGAGTGAAAGGTCTTCAAAGAAAAACAAGAACGTTCAGTTGCCTCTTGAAAAAAAAAAAACTTTTGTTATGTGGTTGTGGATGGCTATAATGAAGACATCATCCAGTGGAAAAATTGTGCTAGACTTTAAATTCTACCTGAAGACCTTAGGCACACAAAATGGAATCTTAAGGTTAAAAAAAATAAGATAGTGCAAATTATCCAGCACCTGAATTTGAAATCTCAGAAAATGCCTACTAATCTGTCCTGAACTCTCTTATCATTAACATAGATTCATTTTCCACTGAATTAATCTGGACAGGAGGACCCAACACTGAGCCCAATAATTTGGGAGTACAAAAATGTATGACGTTACCAAATCGAAGTATTGGACATTTCCTATTGAGTTATTTTCCTTTTGTTCTTCCTTTCCTCTTTTCTACTTCTATAGATACTATACGTGTAGCATTCTACAGGCATGCTGGGTACAATATACTATGCAAATGAGTATAGTGTTGCATGGTTTGCAGCCTCTGCTTTTAGTGGCTTTCAATGAAAATGAAAGTGTTTTGTTCTTTTTTGTGAGCCCAGGACATCTAACAGAAGAAAATGCAGACTGCATGCTTACATCATTCTGATTTCTATGGAGTTGTTTTATGGAATTTAAATGTATTAAATTGCATTAACATTTTTTTCTACAATAAAAGAGACAAAAACATCTCAGCTACATTTACACGTTTGGCTTGTATGTTAATGTCAAAAAGGGTATGAGATGGTATTGTTAGAAAAAAACCTCCAGAGGCGACAATATAGATATTTATGATAAAGCCAGACATGTTCCAACAGCATCCTGCTTCAGGGGGCTCCGTTTACCCCCTCACCTTGAAGAGGAATTCCTTCAATTTTACTACAAAGCAGTCCTGTGATATTGATGGAGCTGAAAGACAGTGATTGGCCTAGTCATCACATAAGCTTTTTCATCTTTTGCATTTGAATAAGGCTTTCTCCATTCCTGGTGCAACACTTTAGCCATTAATCACACTGATCTGGACTTGTAACTTATAACTTGTAACTACAAGTCCAGATCAGAATTACCTACAAGAGTTACCCAACTGAGCAGGGTAATTCACACATTTTATGAATCATCTTTTCTTTGGCAAAATCCTTGACATCAGTGGAGTTTACTTCTAAATAAATGCAGCAAGTAATTATGAGGGATCAGCCTCTGGTTGAGACAATGCCGTTTTCTTTCCAGAGTAAAGAGCCATACATGGCATTGCCTATAAACTCTGCTGGGACAGAATCAGTCATGACCACCTGTGAAAGAGTTGATTTTGCTTACTCCTTCAGCAGCATTTGGTGCCACTAACCACAGTATCCTTCCAGGTTAAAGCTAAAGATTCCCCTCACACATATGTGCTAGACATTCCTGACACTAGGGGGTGGTGCTCATCTCCGTTTCAAAGCTGAAGAGCCAAAGATGTCTTCGTGGCTGGCATGATTAAACGCCGAAGGTGCACGGAACGCTGTTATCTTCCCACCAAAGGTGGTTCCTATTTTTCTACTTGCATTTTTATGTGCTTTAGAACTGCTAGGTTGGCTGAAGCTGGGACAAATAACGGGAGCTCACACCTTTACGCGGCGCTAGGGATTCAAACCACCAAATTGCCAACTTTTCTGATCGACAAGCTCAGCGTCTTGGCCACTGAGCCACCGCGCCCTCCCTGACTGGACTGCAAACTAAATTAGGGTCACTGGGTGACAGTGGTTCCATTCCTACTTATGGGAATGGCCTCAGAGTGCAGTATTGGACGCACTGCATTTCTGACTCTTAGCAGTTACATTATAGGGTCCAAGCAAGCTGCCTCTATTTTTGGTTGCCTGTGCTTTTGAGGATCCATATGAAACCCAGTGATGATTCGGAGGTGGGGGTGGGGGGAAAGGTCATCAAAAGATATGTAGTGCTGGAAATTGAAATTCAGCAGGAGCTCTTGTTAGAAGATGGGTTCCGGAATACTTCTGAAACTCCCAAAGAATGCTGAGGTCCCTTCTTCTAAAGTCACTTCTATTTTGGGAGCCCAAATGATTTCTCAGGGCTAAAAATGCCAACCAGCAAGATTGGCCGATCTCCCAGCTACCTTTGGTTGGGCAGGGAAAGCCTGACATTCATATTCTCAGGTTACTGCGATGCATTTGGTGTGCAGTGCTCTTGCACTTGATCCAAAGCTACAGCTGGTGTGGAAGATGCTTGGCTAGGTTGCTGAGAGGGCCATCCGCAGCTGTGTTGGCTGCCAATTTTGAACCAAGGACAAGATTGTGCTTTTGACATGCAATACATGGCCCTTAAAACTTGCGTTAAATGAAAGAATGGCCTTTGCGATTACATTCCGAGTTGATCAGGTAGATTACAGATCTAGAAATGTAATGAAAATAAAAGAGTGCCCTCTGGTGGTTTCTCATGACTCGGCCTTTTGGGCAGTTACTGGTCCTTTGTAAAGTTTTTCTCTCTATCCCAGAAAAACGATGAAGCCTCTACGATTACATTTCTAAATCAGCTGTTACTCATACTTACATACACTTTGCGGCATAAGATCACATACAGGAATGAAGTGACAGTGACACACAAAAAGCTGATAGTTAAACATTTATTCAGCTACTTCCATGTAAATGGATCATATCTTCTAGAAATAATGGGGTTTCTGTGGAATCTCAGTGTTATAGACTATATACAGATAGTTCTCGACTTACAACAGTTCATTTAGTGACTGATCAAAATTACAATGGCACTGAAAAAGTGACTTATGAGTTTTTTTCACACAACCATTGCAGCATCTCCATGGTCACGATCAAAATTCAGGTACTTGGCAACTGGTTCATATTTATGACGGTTGCAATGTCCTGTGGTCATGTGATAAACTTGTGCAACCTTCTGACAAGCAAAGTCAATGGGGAAGCAACATTTACTTAACAACCGTTAATTTCAGAACTGAAGTGATTCACTTAACACCTGTGGCAAGCAAGGTTGTAAAACGGGGCAAAACTTTAACAAATGTTTCACTTAGCCACACAAGTTTTGAGCTCAATTGTGATAATAACTCAAGGATTACTACATCTACTCTTATTAGAAGCACAGTAGTGGAAAACACTAGGTTATAGCAATTTGTAAGAAGTACTAAAGGATCTTCTAGAAAGGCAAAATGTTACTAATAAGGTAGCGCAACACAAAAGTTGGGGAAATTGATTGGTTAATCGAGTTTTGCAAAGCGAATTCTTTGTTCATTGCTAATACCTTCTTCAAGCAACACAAGCACAAACTCTATTCCTGGACAGCAGCCGATTGGAATCAAATCAACTACATAATAGGAAACAAATTATGAAGAATTATAATTCAGCCAGTCAGGACACTTTCCATGTAGATACTGGAACAGACCATGAATTGCAGATGCTAAACCTGGAGAAAGAAAGAATAGCATATCAAGGTGGAGGATGTCACGTCATAATGTAGGGTCAATTTCAGGAAAATTTTTTGAAAAGAAACCGAAGCAACAAAATAAATCAAATGGATATTATCTTCTGAGCAAAAAGTAGGGTAATAAATCTAGCAAATGAATAAATAAAACATGCATATCGGACAAGAGATACATGGATCTGTCAGTTTAGAGCAAGATACAAATGTATATAGGGATGCAGTGGCTCAGTGGCTAAGATGCTGAGCTTGTCGATCAGAAAGGTCGGCGGTTTGAACCCCTAGGACCATGTAATGGAGGGAACGCCTGGTACTTGTCCCAGCTTCTGCCAACCTAGCAGTTTGAAAGCACGTAAAAAATACAAGTAGAAAAATAGGAACCACCTTTGGTGGGAAGGTAACAGTATTCCATGCGCCTTTGGCGTTTAGTCATGCCAACCACATGACCACAGAGATGTCTTCGGACAAGGCTGGCTCTTCAGCTTTGAAACAGAGATGAACACCACCCCCTAGAGTCGAGAATGACTAGCACATATATGCGAGGGGAATCTTTACCTTTACAAATGCATAGATTCATTTCTGGACACCTATATATTGCACATATATTTCCAAATCTCTTTCTCTTAGCCTCAAGATCAGTGCACATACAAATGAGCATAAGATCAGAAAATGATAAAATCGGAAGAACTGCTTCTCCCCCACACCAAGAAACCACATTTCCTTTCTTCAAGTTAGCTCAGCAAGATTCCACTGATTGATTGACACTCCTTAGCCCAGACTCGCTCTTTCCTGTCGCCCCAAACACAGATCCAACGAACCTGTCTGTTTCTTACCAAGTTCCGCCCAAGAACGCTCCTCCTCCAATCACAAAGAGGGAACGCAGGACGGGCTTCATCGAAAGAGCCATTCATTTCTCGGTTGATATAGTTAGCTAGGAAACCAGCGCCTGCCAATGAGCATCCCGCTCCTGTAGCTCCGCCTACTTTAATGTTTGCTCCATATGTTCCCCCTTAAGCCCCAAAAGCTATATAGATTGCTGGCGTGCGGGGAAAACAAGAAGGGGAGGTGCGCGGGCGGGCGAGCGCCCGCAGGGCCGGTAAAATTTGTTTCGGCGCGCGCTTTTTCCTGCCTCCTGGACGGTGTCCGACGAGGCTCATTCTACGGCCGTTCTCCCCTCCCTTAGGACCGCGGAGGCCTGAAAAAGCGAAGCCTGAAGAAGGAGGCCCTTCAGAAGTCGCGGCGAGGCCAGGCCGGCGGCAATGTCCGTGAGGAGGAGCGGCCAGGGGCGCGCGGTTGCGTTGCTGCGGGTGACCACGACGGCGGCGGCGACGACAGCCTCGAGGGCGCGGGGCCTGCACCGCTTCCTTTCCTCCTCGCCGGCCTGCCTGTTGCCTGCTTTTCCTCCTCGCCACGGAGCCCTGCCGGGGCTCTGGGCCCGACAGTGAGCCGCCGCGGGCTGGGCCCGGGCGGAAGAGCGCAGAGACCGAGATTGCGGGGCGCAGGGAGCTGCCGAGGGGGCAGCCTGAGCTTCGGCCGCTTGAGCATGGGAATCCTCTTCACCCGCATATGGAGGCTGTTTAACCACCAGGGTGAGAAGGGAGGCCGTGGGGGAGGCAGGTGGCTCGGCGGGCCGGCCAAGGCTGACCTGGCCCGTGGGGGAGCCAAGCCAGGGCGACCCCTGTTAAAAAAGAAGGGCTGAGGGGGGAGAAGAGCGCTTTGAACGCGGTCGGTCCGGCCGTCCAGTCCCGGAAGCCACCTCCAACCCGGGTGCTTTGGGCCCCTACCCCGACGCGTCCCGGCCTTGTTGGCCGATGGGTTTATGGGAGCGGAGTTGCAACGCGTCTGGGAAACGCCCAGCACCACTTTGGGGGTGGGGGGACGGGGGCAAGGTAGAGTTAGATAAGAGCCCCATAGCCGAGACTCTAATAAAAGGGTGCAGAGAAGAGCGACAAAGATAATTAGGGGACTGAAGTCTAAAAACGTGACATGGTTTCAGGAGTTGGGTGTGTCTAGTCTAAAAAAAGTGGGGGAGATGTGGTGGCTCAGACGCTGAACTTGTCGATCAGAAAAGTTGGCAATTTGGCAGTTCGAATCCCTAGCATCTGCGTAATGGAGTGAACGCCTGTTACCTATCCCAGCTTCTGCCAACCTAGCAGTTTGAAAGCTGGCAAAAATGCAAGTAGAAAAATAGGAACCAACTTTGGTGGAAGGTAACATCGTTCCATGTGCCTTTGGCATTTAGTCATGCAGTCCACATGACCATGGAGACATCTTTGGACAGCGCTGGGTTTGAAACTGAGATGAGCACTGCCCCCCAAAGTCAGGAACGACCAGCACATATGTATGACGGGAACCTTTACCTAGTCTAAAAGGGACTAGGGTTGACATGATAGCTGTATTCCAGTATTTGAGGGGCTGTCACAAAGAAGAGGAAGTCAAGCTATTCTCCAAAGCATCTGATGAATGCAGGACAAGAATCAATGGATGGAAACGAATCAAGGAGAGAAGCAACTCAGAAACTAAGGGGAAATTCCCTGACAGAACAATTAATCAGTGCAACTTGCCTCCAGAAGTTGTGGGTGCTGCAACACTGGGGGCTTTCACTTGTCTGGAATGGTATAGGGTCTCCTGCTTGAGTAGGGAGTTGGATAAGAAGACCTCCAAGGTACCTCGGTACTGATCGTTCATTGGTTTCGGGAGACATGAGTACAAACACATTTTTCCCATAAGGAATAATGTGAGTCACAAGGCAGCCAACACTGTCAAGTTCTAGCTTGTAAGTTGAGCACAAAACGAATGATGATTACCGGGACAAAATTTTCATGTCAAAATACATTGAGTACCAAATTTGATGAGTTTCAAAACAGTTGCGTATCAAAGTTCCACTCTATTAGAAAAGGCAGTATAGTAACAGTACATGACACTATGTACTGTTAATCATCTTGGTCCACCACTTATGGTCCACCACTTTTATTTTTTTTAACATTACATAATCTTGGAAACATTGCATAGTTACAGGATATGGTTTACCTCTTTCTCCAAACTACATCCCATGTTGGCTTAAATTTTGAAAGCAAAGTGAAAATGGTTGGGGATCCTGTTTTGGAGTTTTCTTAGCTGCTTAAAAAACACAGAGTTTCACAATTGTGGTTTATTCACTGGAGGCTGAGGGGGAACAGCAATAGTAATATGTTAACAGATGAATTCCTGTTTAAAAACAAATAGCTTGTATGCTAAGCAGTGTGGCTATTGAATAAATGATTGGTTTCATAGGTTACTCACTTTTTTGTGTATCTATCAATCCTTCAGGTATTGCAGGTCTCTTCTCTTATGCCTTGTATGAACCTATAGTGAGAGAATTCCTTCATAGTTTACATAATTAAACCTAGAATTCACTAGCACACAAAATGTAGTTATGACCACTGTCTTGAATGACTCCAGAGGAGGATTAGGTAAATCTGTAGGAGAGAAGGCTTTCAGTAATGAAAACTATATTTTGTAAACTGTTTAAAATGTTAAGAGGAGGGTGCTATTACCTTTGCTTGCTGGTTATCTTGCTGGCCTATTAGGCCTGTGGTCACATTCAGCAGGATATTTTTTACCTTCTTACGTTAAATATTTTTAAAAATGCATCCAAATAATTTGTGGTGATTGAATGTCAGGAGAAAGATGTATAAATGTGTGACGTAATGTTGGTTTTTTTAGGTGTGCACAAAGCCTATGATAAAGTAGTAAATTTGGGTTTGCTACAGATTTGTAGTTTAACAAAATAGTTCTGTAAAGTTACAGAATCTTAAGTTTTGATATGTTGAAATTATATTCTTTAAAAAGTATCATCAAGACTTTATTAAATGTAAAATTGTATTAAATTAATTGTGTAGTGTAAGGAATAGTGTAAGGAATATTGGCTACATTGTCAAATACAGAATTTCCTTTGAAAACTTAAGTTTGAAGAACACATGGAAATAGTTCAGAGGGAGTGAGTAAAAGAATTAGATAAAAGGTAAATATTTAGAAACGCTTGCCTACAGAATTCTGGAGGTTGATTTTGGTTATTTTCTGTTTCCATCTTTTATGTACTTAAGGGGAAAAACAATGTTTGCTTCTTGCAAGGTTTGAGCTGTGTTATCTGAGCAGGTGCCACCTGGAACCAACTCTTGAGAGCTGAGGATACAGCTCTCTTGCTTCTGCCGCATCAATAATTGAAATGCTATAATAGGAGCTTAACTGATAGGGAAGAATTGGGCAAACAGGAGTTCCACTGTATGTATGTACTAGGTACATAAACAACTTATGCATCATTCTGAAACTAAGACTGTCTTTTTTCATTCATTACTTTGATGCTTCTTAGACTTACAGAAAAATTATGATAATTTTGTTACATATATAGTATCCTTGATAGAGAATTAGTTGTTTAATGACCATTCAAAATTATGATGGGCTTTTACAACCTGTCCTCTAAGTTATGACTGCTGCTCCCCCACATTTTGGATCTTGGCAGCTGACTCACATTTACAATTGATTGAGATTTGTCACAATTTTTGCTTTATGGTCATTGTAAAAATGCTCTTATAATCGAATCTGCTCATGTGCCTCAACTGCAATTCCAGGTTCCATTAGGTTGTAAGTTGAGGACTATATCTGCAAATAAAATTTGTATTGCCATGCACACGAAAACCAGTGACTCCTTGAGTTTCACTTAGTTAACAGGAAATAGTCAAATGTTTGTATCTTGTAGAAGAAAATTTGCTGCAAAATTTTAACTTTAGTCTTTAATTAAGCATCCTGTGTCATTGCTTTGTCATTATTTCTTTCCCTTAGGAGTTAATTATTATTTGAGAGAAATTAGTTCATGTGGTTATTACACAATGCGTAGTCAGTCTACTAAGATTGTTGTTAAATGTAATACAACAGCTCAGCTGCACTTCTGTATTATAGTGATTCCATTATTAGAATTAAAAACTATTGAATAATTATTTAGATATATCACTGAGAAATTAAACTTACCAATTAGGTGCCATCAAGTTAGTGTTGACTCTTAATAATCTTCTCCAAGATAACACAATAAAACTCAAAACAAATTGCAGTAAAATTACTATAAGTAAATAATATTATGTACTGCATAAAACATTATATTATAGTAAACACCACTGTTACATTTACCATTTAATACCAAGCTAAAAAATACAACACTGCCAAAATCTGGGTGTTACTGTATTAAGATGTCTGGGGAGATAGAAATATTAATCTAGTACCAAAAGTAATAATATGGACAAAGCTATATATAGAGATAAGCCCAAGACACTTGAAAGAAAGCCTTTATCTTGGGTAGATACATATGGAATAAGATGCATTTACTTTCTGCCAAGTAAGTTTTAAGTTAATTCTAGTAGGAACATGAATAGGGCTTAGAAATAAAATGAAATTTAATCACAATGCCTGAGGCAAAAAGATTTGATAACTATATTTTATGCAAGTTGAAATATCTTGTCTGTTTTCAGAAACCAATCCCTGTATTGTCAAATAATATAAATAGTAAGGCAGAATCACTGTAGTTACATATCCTTGTTTGGACAGGATAACCACAAATGATAAGGAAATACTCAGCAAGCTAGCATTTTTTTTAAAAGAACCTATTTAAACTATAGGCCTTTTGCATCAATTGTTCGAAAAAATTTAAGATTATTTCATATGGAAATAAGCAGTAATTAAGTCAATTCTATTAATTCTAGCCATATAAAAGACTTTTCTTGTTTAACACAAGTTCAGGAACCAAGGGCCATAATATAAACAAGTATAAGACAAAAAAAATCCAACAATTTGGTCAATATGCTTCTTCTAGCTATGTACCATTCATGTGTTGGTGCTTGTGGTTTTTTCAAGGGTTCCCTCGTTGGGTGAGGAGAAGGATGCTTCTTGATTTGAATTGGGAATGAGAAAAGATGGCATAGCAGTGTGCTCATGGTCTCTTGCTGACTTATAGACTCAATTTGAAGCAAAGTGGTATTTGTTACATCTTGGGAGATCAAGAACAGTTGGTCCTCGACCTACGACCACAATTGAGCCAAGATTTCTATTGCTAAGTGGGCAGTTGTTAAGTGATTTTTGCCCCATTTTACAACATTTCTTGCCATAGTTGTTAAGTAAATCACATGACTCTGGGACACTAAAACTGTCATAAATATGAGTCAGTTGCCAAGTATCCAAATTTTGATCACATGCCTTTGGAGATGCTACAACTATTGTGTGAAAAACAGTCATAAGTCATTTTTTTTGTGTAGTTGTAACTTTGAATGGTCAATAATGTTGTAAGTCGAGGACTACTTATACTAACAAATTCATCCTAGGCCAGTCCACTTCAGTAGTGTCTTTCACATATATAAAAAAGACAGTGTAATGCATGGAAATATTATTACATTTGAATTGTATCTTTCTGCATTGTGCAGTTGGTGAAAAAGTTGTAGTCTGATATAATTCTGCCTATAATAGATTTGTCAGAAGAAAGTAGTTAACTGAAACATGAGTGAGAGAAAATGTTCTTTCAAATATATTAAAAACTTTTACTTAATCTAACTTTTGAATTATTGTTCAGTTTGAATGGAATATAATCAAAAATTGTTAATATGGGTCCTATTTGAAGTTAATACTTCCACTTTTAAAAAATTATATAATTTTTTCTTATATTCTCTATTTAAAGCAAAAAAAAGCAATGTAGTTGATTTTAATTTAATGTTTTAAAGAATTCTAACATTGAGGGAACTTCAGTAGAAAATTTATCTGAATGTCTAAAAAATGGTATGCTTGGTAGAAAAGACTTTTATTATGTGTTTTTAGGTTGAATTCTCAGTTCACATTGTGGGAAGAGAATTGAGGCTCCATAGATAAAACAATGTTATTTGAATATCTGCCCTGTTTCTAGCAACAAAATAAAGGAACTAGTGGTGTGTTAGAGTTACTATTCATTTAATTTGAATATAGCATTGAATTATGGATCAGTACTATAAAACCACAGTAACTCTCAAGCTTTGTTACTATCTTTGTCAGACAAATATGGAATATTTCTTTTTTAGATTAGTGTTATTTCCAGATCTGAAATAGTGATTAATCTTGATGTCAAATAGTAAAACAGAAAATTTCCAAAACATGGTTTACAAACTACCATAAATCATAGTTAATATTCTGTTGTCACAACCAACTGCTTTAATCTAAAATTAAAAAGGAAATTGTAAAACTTTTGGGGAATGCTACAGATGTGGTATGGAAATCCAAGACTGGGTTTTTTTGTAGTGCTAAATTTTGGTTGAATGATATTACACTGATAAGGTTTGCAACTTATACATTTGCCTACTCGTCTGATTTTTGTACCCTACTACTGATTTTTATATACCACAATATGATATGAAATATAATTTGATATTTGAAGAATAACTTCAGAAAGTAAGTTTATAATAATGTGTGGAATATATTTTGAAAGAATAAAGTTGAAAACAAAAAAAATGCTGATATTTTATGTAGCGTGTTTTATATAGTGTATGTTAGGTGTCATTTAGAGAACAAAATTGATAATATCAATGTATTCTAAATTCTGTACGTAACAATATTTACAAATGTAAATAATTACAATTACTATTAAAAGCTTTAGTATTATAAAAACATAAAAAATATTTTAAAATGTATTAGGCAAAGAGGAGGTGTTTATGACAGTGGACTCACCTCAATATTTTATTAGTACTCTGAAGTCCCCTGGCATTCATTATCCTATGATAATCATTTCTGTGTGAAAAAACATCCAGAGACCTGAGCATTATATACACTGTTGCACAATAGTATACATTGTTGTAAGTAGTCCTCCACTTACAATCACAATTGAGTCCAAATTTTAATTTGCTAAGTGAGAAATTTGTTAAGTGAGTTTTGCCCCACTTTATTACTTTTCCTGCCACATTTGTTAAGTATACAATTATAACTCAAGGACTATCTGTACAGTTCATTGTAATATGTGATTATGGAATCAGTAAATGTATGTCTAGAAATAGGCAACCTAGTGACCTCCATATATTTTTGGGTGCATTTCCCATCAGCTCCAGGTAGTTTTGCCAGAGCCAAGGGTGTGTGAGGCATGAAAACTATATGACTATATGCTCAAACATTCTTTTTTCTTTTTTTCATTGCAGAGCACAAAGTGATAATAGTTGGGCTTGATAATGCTGGAAAAACTACTATTCTTTATCAGTTGTAAGTATAAAGTAACATGAAGAAGTGATTTGAATTGCCTTGTTGATTTAAAATATTGACAGTAATAGGCTAAGATCTCCGTATGTATGTATCATATTTTTCGCTCCATAAGACGCTCCTGACCATAACACGCACCTAGGTTTGGAGGAGGAAAACAAGAAAAAAAAACCTGCCTCTGCCTCCCAGCATCCCTCCAGTATTCATCTGGCTAGCATCCTCACAGCAAACCGCCTGCCGCCTCCATGTCTGCTGCCTCCACCGGGGAACGCTGGAGCCTTCCCCTCTGATCAGTGGTTGGATAGGCCTGTCGGAATACCGCTGATCAGCTGTTCCAGGTGGCGGGGATTGTTGCTGCCATTCACCACTGCTGCCTGTCACCCATATTCACTCCATAAGATGCACAGACATTTCCATCTACTTTTGGAAGGAAAAAAAGTGTGTTTTGCACTTAATCATATTTGGCAATATAATTATTTTTATTAATTTAAAGTAGAATTAAACATTATTTTTAAGACTTGCAAAAAATGATTGTACCAAAGGAATAAAAAATTAAATGCTATGCTCAGTTACTCAGAATTTAATTCTATTGAAATATATAGGATTATATTACAGATGTTTCAGAAATAAATGTAAGTGTATTTTTATAACTTAAATTACTATCATCATAGAAAAGAAAATGAAATGTTTTTTTCTTTTGCAGTTCTATGAATGAAGTAGTGCATACTTCCCCAACAATAGGTAGCAATGTGGAAGAGATTGTAGTTAATAATACACGTTTTCTTATGTGGGATATTGGAGGCCAAGAATCTCTTCGATCATCATGGAACACATATTATACAAATACTGAGGTAAGAACATAATCCCTATAGGGAAATCTTAGAAGTAGGGGCACCATATCTGAAGTACAGAATTCCAGACCACCTTTGAATAGTTTCTTTGCTGTCTTGTAATAGTTGTTTGGATATTTTTATCTCCGATATGGTGACTCTAAAACATTGCTGTGGGTCATTTCATATAAAACTTTTAAGATATGAATCAATAATTTGCTTTGTTGATTTTAAAATGAAACAGAGTAACTTATTTACTTAAATTAGCCTATTAATTTAAAGTACCTATTAAAAGTGCCTATTTTTAGAGTTAATAATCACCTTTTCCCCAAGAAATTTATAAATATTTTATTTAAAATATATTTTGGAGGGAAAGTGCTTGCTTTGAGATTAACTCTGTAATCAAAATCAGAATTCACTTTTCTGTTAAATGATAGGGCAGATTTTGAGAGAGAACCAACAACCTCCTGTACATGAGAATGGGATGTGTGTGTACATATGTGCTTATGAGAATGCATGTGGGGGAGTAGGATGGTTTTCATTTTTTTTCAAGATACATGGTATCTGTAATTCATTTAGTTTATAATTCTTGAAAACCCTTGGGGAACATATACATTATAACTGTATGTCACAGACATAAGTAACTATGACAGTGATGGCGAACCTATGACACGCGTGTCAGTGCTGACACGCGTAGCCATTTGGGGTGACACGCACAGGATTTCATGCGATTCATCCTCGGCTCCTGCACGGCCGCCGAGGATGAAAGAATCTCTGCTGGAGGAACGGGGGGGGGGACGTGTGATCTCCCCCGCCCACACTCACTTACTGTATCGCCGCCGCCCCTTTCTGAGCGCAGGGGCTGCTGGTAAGGCATGCGTGCCGTGCGCACACACGTCATCAGCGCGACGAGGGGGGACCCGCAGGAGAGGAGCGCGGGAACAGTGCGTGCCTCTCTCCAGTCAGGCCGGCACAGAGAGTCTACTCCTGGTTAGTTAAAGAATTCGCCCTCCCCCTCACTTATCTCAGTTCACGGCAGGGCTGTGGAGTCTGCTGCTTCCAGCTCCATGTCCTCATCAACATGCCGCTCCGGCCCGCCCCCGCTATGAATATTCATATTCTTCGCCCTCGCGTCACTAGGAATATTCATAGCAGGGGCGGGCTGGAGCGGCATGTTGATGAGGACGTGGAGCTGGAAGCAGCCGACTCCACAGCCCTGGTTCACGGCACCCCAAACAAGTTCAATAATATCAAGGGCAACATACGAAATCGACTGATGAACAAAGAAGTTACTAAGCAGGTATGTTAAATAATTTGTTTTTGGTTTATTAAATACAATTATATATTGCAATTATACATTTTTGTAGTTTAAACTATAAATTGCGCAAAATTATGTTTTTGTCGAAGTGACACACAACGCGAGTTATGCTCGATTTTTTGCCGATTTTTGACACACCACGCCAAAAAGGTTGCCCATCACTGAACTATGATCTCACCTTCCATGATGTGAGGCTGCTATGAAATTATCTCTACTATTTATAAACTTTATCCAATTGAAGAACTGTATAGTATCTTTCAAATAGTGCAGGAAAGATGATGTCCTGAAACCTTAGTGCAGGGTCATTTTGAAGAGAGCTAAACATTCCGCACTGGCTGGCTAGGTTGACTGGAGCTGTTGAGGTGAAGAAAGTAACAGACTTATTACAGCATTGTCTTTGGGATCAGTGTGAACTAAAGAATACATCAAATAAAAAGATGAATTCAGTAATACAAATTAAGGTACTTCCAGAAAAAATACATGTATGTTTTACTGGGTTAGAAATAAAACACTAACAACGTAGGTGCTACTTAAAAACATGGTTGGGAAGCTAGCATTAATAATTTTCTGAGAATGTTTGTTTATACTGGGCATTTGGATCAGAAGTTATGGTGCTCTGATATTTAGTAGAATACTGCTAATCAATGCAGCTGCCAAAAGTATGGCAATTGCCTATTGGATACACTCCTCAGAAAATTACACAGAACTCCTTGTTGGATTGGGCAGTTTCATTTAGTGTTCCAATGATCAATTATTGCAATATTGTAATTGTCTTAATTGATAATGTTTTTATAAGGGATTGCTTTATGGAAGCAGCTTCACTTTTCTCTGATTTATGATACAAGATATGTATGAACATTCTTAATTTACAAATATCTCTGATTCTTACAGTTTGTGATAGTTGTTGTGGATAGCACAGACAGAGAAAGAATTTCCGTAACTAAAGAAGAATTGTATAAAATGTTAGCACATGAGGTAAGTAATTTTTTTTAAAATTAGACTGAAGCAGAAATAATTTCTAAATGGATGCTTATGTTTTGTGATTGGTTTCTGATTGTACTTACATGTTGGTAATTACCTCCAGAATGATATTTTAAAAAAGCTTTTCCCCAGATTGAGGAACTTCTAGATTTAATAACAATTTTTAGACTAGTACAGTATGTATTATGTCTGACTTTTTCACTACAAAAAAAAAAGATTTTGCATGTTAGGGATATAATAAAATGTAGTTGTGGAAGTTAGTATCTATGTTTTCCAAAATGACATTAGCCTCAAATTTCTTAAAGAGAAATTAAAAGAATGATACTTTTTGTTATTAAAACTGCCATCAGCAACAGCATGGTCTGTGTGAAGTAAGTGTATTCTGGGAGATGGTAGCAGAAGTGTTATATGGTATTAATAATTGCATTTATTTGATAGCACCTACATATTAGGATATATTAGGATATTAGGCTAAAAATGCCATATAAAAGAAGTCAAATGATTATCTTTCATTTATTTTTTTATTATGTTGAAAGAAAGGAGGTTTTATAAGCATTACAATTTTTGATAATGGATCGAAAATCAGCATTATTTTTAGATGCTCATATTTTAAATGCTTTATTATGGAAATTAAATTCAATTGGTGTGACTCTGACAAGGTAGATGCCAGATTTGCTATCTATTTGCAGATTTTAAATGTAGGTGGGAAATATATACGTTAGGAAATCATAGGTACTGAAGGTAAATAGTCTGTCCATCCACATACCCTACTTCAAATATTTGCAAACCAACAGCTGTATAGACAGCGAAACCAACATTTCTCTTCCCCCATATTTAATATGAAATAATTTAATACCAACAGTTGGTCCTTTGTTCTAAGAAGTCGTTAGTATTTAGGTTTTGCTTACATCACAATATTTTCTAATTGTGAACCAACATTCTCTGAACAGTGATATCCCTACATTGTATAAAAAGTGTCGATATACAGAGAGATGTTTGACAGTATTCCATAGCTACGGTTCATGATCGTGTTAGAAATTCATTCAGGTTTAAATGTAAATATTTCTTAGGATTGCTGGAAGTGACCTTTTAGTTGAATTCTGATTCTTTGACATGGGGCTGCTCTGGTGTATTAGTTTACTGCATTTTAAAATCAGTGCAAATTTAAATGTAAGTGTTAAATACAACAACAAATATAATAGTTTAATGTTATAACAGGAAATAAATAAAATGGAAAATATATATATATATATTTTACTGTAGGACTTGAGAAAAGCAGGCTTGCTCATCTTTGCTAACAAACAGGACGTTAAAAGCTGCATGACGGTAGCGGAAATTTCTCAGTTCCTGAAACTAACATCTATTAAAGATCACCAGTGGCACATCCAGGCATGCTGCGCTCTTACTGGCGAAGGGTAAGAAGTATTTTGTTTGTGAATACTTTTTTAAAATAAAGATCTACTACATAAAGTAATGAGGTCATGCCAAGCTCTGCAGATATAAGTAAGTCAATAGAAGAGAATATATTTAGCTCAGTTCAACTATGGAGTCCTTGGTGCTATCTTAGTTTGATTACAGGTAGTCCTCAATTTAAAACCATTTGTTTAGTGAACGTTTGAAGTTACAAGGGTACTGAAAGAAGTGATTTATGACCAGTTTTCACACTTAAAATCATTGCAGCATCCCCATGGTCATGTGATCAAAATTCAGGCACTTTGCAACTGGCATGTATTTATGACAGTTGCACTGTTCCAAGATCCTGTGAACATTATTTGTAACCTTCCTAGCTGGCTTCCAATAAATCAGCATGGGAAGCCAGATTCACTTAATTATCACATGATTCACTTTACTGCAGAGATTCACTTAACAGCTATGGGAAAAAAAGTTGCAAAATGGGGTAAAAGTCACTTAACAATTGCCTTGCTTAGCAGCAGAAATTTTAGGCTCAATTGTGGTCGTAAGTTAAGGACGTTTGTATTTGTTTGCAAAGATTTCATTACCCATCTAAGTAACATCAGCAGTGCTAGTGAGTGTGAGGTTTGCTCTGTTTGTATACAGTAGCTTGCCTTACCAGTGCTGATGGAAGTGTGGTTTTCCCCTTTGTAGTTCCTTGATTAGGATATTGTTTTCTGCTTGGATTTTTGTGTCAGGTTAATCTCTACTTGTCCAGTTTTTTTTAGTTGCCTTCTTGGCTTCTCATCTGTTTTGAATGATGTACAAATATAGCTTATTTCTGTGTTAATTGACAACTGCTTTATCTGAGTGTGCAGCTTCTAGGAATTCTCTGGTATTTTTGGATTTAACAATTTTGGATTTGGCAATTTTGTCTAAATTGCTAACTATGGTTAAATCTACCTGTGTGTTGTGAGAGTAATAATTTTCATCATTTTTTTCTGACTACAGCTTGGTGTTCATGGATGTGCTCTGCCAGTCTTTTGCCTGTCTCTCCTATAACATGGCTGTCTTTCCATTATTTGTTGTGGATGATTCTGATTTTTTTTTCATGGATTATTAGATTTTTTGTTTTACCGAAGATAATTTGGAAGGCTTTAGATGGTTGCCATACTATGGTGATATGTGGTTGTAATAGTTATTGGTTGTTTTTGAGATGTTTATGATAGTGTTAGCCTTTTTGTAGCTTCTTTTGGTTGTGCTATAGTGGATTGAATGGTCAAGTATTTTTGTTAAAGTTATGTGAGTTGGAAGCTGTTGTCTAGGCAGTCTGTTTGTTTTTTCTGGAGTTCTGATTGCTGTAGTGAATTTGTGTTCGTCTAAGTCACGGGTGTCAAACTCGATTGCGACATTTTTTGCTTTTGTGGAACTGGGGCGGGCATGGCCTGCCCATGAAGCATCTGGCCCGTGGGACACCAGTTTGACAGGCCTGCTCTAAGTAATGTTCTTACACAGTTCCTCTTGTGGAAGGTTGGGTTGTTACTTTTATAATGAAGCATTTTGTAAGTGTGTATTGTTTTTTGGTAGACTTAGCATATTTAATTTGACAATGAGCACAAATGCTCTCCATAGCCCAAAAAAGGAAAAGGAGGAAACCACACCACCACCAATACTGGCAGAACAAGTTATTGTATATACACCGGGAGCACGCCCCACATTGACTAATACTGATGATATTACCTAGGGGGGTAATGAAGTACCTACAAACAAACAACCAAGTTTAGAGAGCAGCAAGGATTCTATAAGCAATAGCAATAGCAGTAGACTTATATACCGCTTCATAGGCCTTTCAGGCCTCTCTAAGCGGTTTACAGAGAGTCAGCATATTGCCCCCAACAATCTGGGTCCTCATAAGTCAGTATGATAGCACTGAATACATAATGGTTGGTATGTTTTTTCTTTGGCAGAAATGTTTTGTTTAAATGTCAGTTTTAAAAGATAAGCATTGGGAGCTCTCAAGGTTTTATGGTCTGCAGTAGGTAAATTGTGGAAGCTGCCAAGGGAAACTTAGATTATATTCACATGAAATATTTCAGGATCAAGGTTTTAACTAGCAAAGCCAAAGAACTTCGGTTTTGCTCAGGCTTTTAAGGTAATTACTAAATTGAGTATAGAAAGCAGTTGGCAACATGCCGATTTTTCAGCATAGTTATGATTTGAACATGTTACTATGTGTTCATTAGCAGTCTTAGTCATCACAGTTTTAGCAATTGATATTCAAATGCTCTTCAAGGGTGGCTTTGAGTAGAACGAAATATAGTAGTCTGATCATGATGTGTATTTCTAATTGTCATATAGTCTTGAGAGGTTACCTAAGTAATATCAAGAAAATGTTTTCATTTTATATGTTTTATTATAAAGAAAATATTTGGGGTTTTAATTTTTACTTTATATATTTTATAAAGAATTTATAGGGGGAAAACATCAAAATATCTAAATACAAAAAAAAAAATCCCAAACACAATTAAAATAATCTTTAAACCTCAAAACTGTGAGGAAAAAAAAGATGAGAGAGAGAGAAGGAAAAAAATTCTACCTTACCTGTTACATTTATCCATAGTTTAAAGTTTAGTAATAAATACAATAAGGTACTATAATATGATCAATAGAAAATATTATTGTAAAATATCATATCTCTGCCATAGTATATGTATACTCAATTTTTAATATTTTAATTTTTAATAATATGCACTTTTTATCATTTTTATTACAACAGTTTTCATATTATTTTCTTTGTTGTATATTGCCTAGAGTAATTTCTGATGAGAAAGACCGTTGGCTTACCTGAACGGTCGTTCTCGGGGCACTGCGAGGAGAGTCCAAGCATGGGTTAACATAGCCTATCTGCCCTTGGACTGAGTGATGTTTTTTCAGTTGACCATGCCTCCCTTTGCCTCTGCATGCTCAGTTTGAAAACGAAGGAGACAGTCCTGTAATCAGTTACAGTTAATACAGTCACATAGTGTAAGAGAAAAAATTCCCCGGGCGGGTTTGGACTCTCCTTGCAGTGCCCCGAGAACGACCGTTCAGGTAAGCCAACAGTCTTTCTCCAGTGCACTGCTCAGAGAGTCCAAGCGTGGGACATGCCCAAGCTATTGAGTCCCAGGGTGGGAAGGCACCGGAGCCTCTGGAACTTCAGCTACTCTTTGTAATACTCTTCTACCAAAGGAGGCTTCGGCTGAGGCAAAGGTGTCAATTCTATAGTTTTTAATGAAAGCCGTGGGAGAGGCCCACGTGGCCGCTCTGCAAATGTCAAGAATAGATGCCTGGGTCGCCCAGGCTGCAGAAGCTGCTGCGCTCCTAGTACAGTGTGCGGTGACCCGGCACGGAGCCGTCTTGCCCTGGTGTTCATATGCCAGCTTTATGCAAGCGCGTAGCCAACGACCCACTGTGTGTGAAGAGACCTTGTGGCCAAGGGACGCAGGGAGGAAGGATACAAAGAACGCCTCTGAACGGCGGAAGTCTTTTGTTCTCTTTACATATGTGCGCACGGCTCATCACACGTCCAACTTGTGCCACTCACGCTCCTTAGGGTGAGAAGGATGGGGACAGAGGTTGGGCAAGATAATCTCTTGAGTCCTGTGAAACAGAGAGTTAATTTTTGGAGTAAAGGACGGATCAAGTCTCAGAATTACTCTGTCCATGTGAACCACGCACAGATCCTCCCTGACAGAAAGAGCTGCCAGCTCTGATACCCTGCGTGCTGACGTAATAGCCACCAGGAAGGCAGTTTTGATGGTAAGGTGGCATAGACTGGTCGTGCGCAAAGGTTCAAACGGAGCTTTCGTGAGAGCCTTAAGCATGAATGGAAGGTCCCATGACGGATACCGGTGAACAACTGAAGGGCTGATGTTCGCTGCTCCCTTAAGGAAACTCTTGATCTGAGGATGTTGACTCAGAGATCGAGAGGAGCCCCTAGCCAAGATAGTGGACAGCGCTGCAACCTGACGTCTAAGGGTGCTAACAGCAAGTCCTTTATCTAGACCCTCCTGCAAGAAGTCCAGGGTCTGAGGAATCGAGGCTGATGAGGCCTCTATGTCTCTAGCCTTGCACCACTGTGAGAATGCAGCCCAGGTGGCATAGTAGATTCTAGTGGTAGCAGGTCTCCTGGACGCTTGTATTGTTCGAATGACCTGGTCAGAGAACTTTTGCTTCCTCAGGAGCTCCCCCTCAAGTGCCTAACGGCTAGCTGTAGCCACTGGGGTTCCGGATGGCTGACAGCCCCCTGACTGAGGGAGATCTGATCCTGAGGGATTCGCCACGGTCTCTGAACTGAGGGACTGACCAGGTCTGCGTACCAGGGCCTTCTGGGCCAGAATGGAGCCACCAGGAGAAGGTCTGCCTTTTCGGCCAAGAGCTTGTTCACCACCTGAGGTATGAGAGGGAGAGGAGGGAACGTATACAATAGTCCCAGAGGCCACTCGGACCTCAGTGCGTTTGTCCCCTCCGCCTGGGGCAAGTGGTAGCAACTGAAGAAGCGTGGGAGCTGTGTGTTGGTATGTGTGGCAAACAGGTCTCCTCACGATCTTCTGGAACAGGTCCGGGTGCAGGCGCCACTCCGAGTGGTCGATGCGTTGGCGGCTCAGCCAGTCTGCTTCCCGGTTGCTGATGCCGGAGATGTGATCTGCATTGAGAGAAGCCAGATGACGTTCCGCCCACCTGCCCAGAGCTTCTGCCTCGAGCATGAGAGCCCTTGATCGAATGCCCCATTGCCGGTTTATATGGGCCTTGGTCGCCACATTGTCTGTCATCAACAGTACATGAGCCCCTTTAACGAGAGCGGAGAACCTTCACAGTGCGAGGCGAGCTGCCCTCAGTTCCAGCCAATTGATGCTGTGGGCAGCCTCCCTCTGAGTCCACTGGCCTTGGGCAAGGTGACCCTGGCAATGGGCGCCCCACCCCAGGAGACTGGCATCCGTGGTGACAACTAGTCTTTCCGGCTCCTTGAACAAGCAGCCCTTCTTGACTGCCTTGGATCTCCACCATGCCAGAGATCGGATCACCTTCCGCAGGAGCCGAACGCGCCTGTGGGAGTTGCTGATCTTTGCCCTCTGCATTGGCAGCAGAAACCACTGCAGCTCCCTGGCGTGGAGACGAGCCCTGGGGACCACTTTCAGGCATGATATCATGATCCCCAGGAGCTGAGACAGCTGTACGATTGGTACCGACCTGGCAAGGCTGCAGTGCTTCACTCTGCGTCTCAGGTTGGACAGTCGGTCTGGCGAAAGGAATACCTGGCAGGAGGTGGAATTGATGACTGCACCCAGGTGCTGTATACAGGTGGACGGCCGGAACTCGCTCTTCTCCATGTTGACAGAGAAGCCATGCACAGAGTCTGCACAGTTAGAGTGATATCGCGGTGTGCCTGCTTGGTGGTGAGAGAATGAATAATTATATCGTCCAAATAACATTCCAGACAGACCGGATGGCTGCGGAGATGGGCCACTCACACTGCCAGGATCTTGGTAAACATTCTGGGCGCAGATGACAGCCCGAAGGGAAGCGCCCTGTATTGATAATGCTTCCCTTCCAAACAGAACCTCAGGAACCGCCTGTGGGCCGCATGAATGGGGACATGCAGGTAGGCCTCTTTGAGATCTATTGAGGTTAATAGGTCCCCCTCTCTCACACAGTCCAGGATGGAGTGGAGTGACTGCATCTTGAACCTCTTGTAAGCCAGATGCTGATTCAGGCTTTTGAGGTCCAAGATGGCCCTCCACCCCCTTGAGCTCTTGGGCACAAGAAAGAGGATGGAGTAGAATCCCCTCTCCTCCTGACCCTTGGGGACTGGTTCTATCGCCTCTATCTCTAGGAGGTGGCGAATTTCTGCCCTCATGCGATCCCTCTTCTCTGGGTTCCTGGGAGTAGGGCAATGAAGAAACTTCCTCTGAGAGAAGGTTAAAAAATCCAGGACAAGTCCCCTCCGAATGGTGTTGAGGACCCACTTGTCCGATGTTATCTCCTCCCATCTGTCGGCATACAGCCGCAGCCAACCTCCGATGAGAGGATCCCTGCGACCGTCACTTTCCCTTACGAAAAGGCCAGGAGCCACCACTGTTGTTTCTGCCTCCTCGGAATGTTCTCTGAAAGGAAGACTGGGATTGGTTGGCCCGAGACCTGAAGGATGATCTGTCCTGGTGCCTATCCCCCCCTGCCTGAAAGGGTCTCTGATAGGAGGAAGGGTGAGAAGATTGCCCTGCTTCCTGATTTCTGTAAGGCCTCTTACGAAAGGACCCCGCCCCCTTACGGTCACCCCTCTTAAGAGTGGCAGGAAGGATTTTACGTTTGGCTTTAGTTTCGGTGACAAACTTGTCCAGAGCATCTCCGAACAGAAGACCTCCCTTAAATGGGGCCGATGCCAGCTTCCATTTGGCTTTCATTTCGGCTTGCCAATGTCTAAGCCATAGGAGACGGCGGGAAGTAATATTGGAGGCGAGGGCCCTGGACGAGAATTTAGCAGCTGTCAAGGTGGCATCCGCTGAATACTCGACAGCAGTAATAATTTTGGTCAGCTCATGGCGCCATCTAGACTTCCTAGTCCGAGATCTGAGTTGGTGCAGCCAAAATAAGGTGGCCCTGATAAAGAATGAAGCAGAGGTGGATGCCTTAATGGCCCATGCAGACGTCAAGTGTGTTTTCTGGCACGCCTTTTCCGACCTCTTATCCTCTGCCTTTAGTCCCTCTAGGAGCTAAGCTGGCAGGTTTGAGTTGGAAGTTAAGGACACAACCGGGGCATCTACTTCAGGAAATTTCAGGATGTCTTCCATCTTCCCCTCGAGGGCATACAGTGCCTTGTCACCCCCACTGGGGTTGGTCAGCGTGCCTGGCTGTAGCCACTGGTGCTGCACCGCATCCATAAAGAGGTCAGGTACAGGAATGACCTCAGGTGCTGCTACTGTCTCTTTGAACAGGCCATGCTTGTGATCCTTGGATGTAGAAGCCTGAGCAGCTTCAGGCCTGGAAGAGGGCCCTAGCTCCGTAGCCGTCATGGCTTTGTGCAAGATGGATTTAAATAAAGACGGCTTGAACAGGCCAGTTAAGGCCGGTTTGTCAGGGGTAAGGTCTTCGTCTTCAGAGAGAACAAATATTTCCCCTTCCTCCTGCTCTGAACTGGAAAGCTCAGAATGAGATGGGCTGGAGGAATCAGAAGAAGATACAGGCTCTTTAGAGGTGGAGGCTTTAGGTTGGCGTTTTTTCTTTTGGGTCTTGGCCTTGCGAGAGCCCCTGTGCTTAATACCTTCAGCTATCCCCTGGGAAATGGCCAAGGAAATCACCTCCCTCATCTCATTCGAGAGAGCAGGACCATTGCCCTTCTTCAGTTTCTTCTTGCTGGGCCTGCAGTGGCCAGCCCTGCCTGAGCTGGATTCACCCTTCTCACACTGGGAATCCTGGATGGAATCACGTTCCTCCCCAATGGAGGAGCTAGGGGAGTCAGGGTACCCCCAAGAAGCCTCTGGAGAGGGATCCCTTGATCTATAGTCATCCCCAGACAGGAATTCACTGTCCCCAGGGGACTGGGCATCACGATCAGGGGAAGCTAACTCCCTGCTGCGATGGTTCGGGCTAGGCTCTGCCTGATGGGGCCTAGAAGCCTCCCTAGAATCAACTGTGGCTCTTGCAGTCCCTGGGGAAGACCTTTCACTAGAGCCCTTGTGCCCTTTGCCTTTTTTAGCTGAGGGATCCAGCTTTCTGCGCTTGCTGGAGGGCCCTGCCTGCTCCCCTAAGGCCTCCCTGCATTCCTCTGCCATGCTCAGGGCACCCACGGGGCCTGGAAGCTAGCTGGAACTGGGATGGGCACGCGCTGGCCAAAAACGGCTCAAATGACGCTTGCAGACTCTTCAGGAGGGAAGGGCCGCCTGTTGGTCAGATTCCTTCCTCCCACCACCCTCGGATCCCCGAGACTTAGCTTCTTCCTTGGAGGGAGGGACTAGCTAGCTCCCCGGACTAGTCCCCAGCCTCCCTGCAGCGTTCTGCAGTCGCTGAGGGCCGGCTTTATCTCTGCTAGGGCTGTCTGGGGCCTCTGCTCTTCCACGAGCAAAGCTTTGACGATCTCCGAACTCCTCATGATCTGAGCGTTCTCCTCTTCTCAGCCTCGCTCCAGAGCAATCCAAAATGGCGGTGGGTGCGCGCGCAGCCGCCTCCCACTCTTTTTCGCCCTCACAGCCCGAAAAGCGCGCGAAAGGTTCAACCATCGTCGCTGTTGCCGGGCAGAGTTGAGAGCCGACTTGGCCAGCGGTGAAGAGGCCTGCAGGCTCCCTGAACGTCGGCTGGGGGTTTCAAAACCCCTGGGCTCAGGTTGGGATGGTCTTCCACCGCCCTTGCCGCTCGCCAGCAGCCGCTGGGCGAGGGCTCACAGTCCCCTGGAGCGCTTGCAACCAGCAGCTGCAGGGGAAGCCCGGGTGCCCTCTTAAAGCGACACAAACCTCCAGGAAATCAAATCTGACAGTTTTTGCTACAACTGGACAATTCTTCCAAAATACAGAAGTCAAACGTGGTTCAATGTGGGAAACTATCCAGCCTATCTGACCTCAGACTGGAACATTCCCAAAACAGTCCCAACGGGCGGACTGAGTTTTCAAACTGAACATGCAGAGGCAAAGGGAGGCGTGGTCAACTGAAAAAACATCACTTAGTCCAAGGGCAGATAGGCTGTGTTAACCCACGCTTGGACTCTCCGAGCAGTGCACTGGAGAAGGAAGACTACATACATTTGATAAATAAATAAAAATAACGTTATATCTATTGCTTCATCCTTGAAGCTTATTTGAAGAAATACTCCAAATCCCTGCTTTAGAAAGTTTATTTTTGAGATGCTTAAAATGGACTCTTAGTTCTTTAGGAATTGATATAATTAAAAGATACCCAAATAATTAATTTTCCACCAGTATTACCTACATAATCATAGATTCCGTCTGGTAGTGCTCCTTGATATGAACCTGCTACTGGATTTCTTTTTTTTAAAATGTGATTTTATTAAATTGTGAAAAAAGAATAAAAAATAAAGAACCAAGAGAAAAGGGAAAAAAATCTCTATCGGAAGAAAATCTCTCTCTCTAACTGAAGAATAAATTATAATCCAAAAATTGCATTAGAAATAAATAAGGTCGATTCTAGTGGCCCTAAATTTAGGCTCATCACAGCTACGAACTTGATGTAAGACCCCTCGTCCCTATTGCTCCCATCAGAGAAATTTCAGTTTCTGTAACTAGCTCGTTAAGCTAATCAACTGATTGGTTGATTTCAGATTTCCCCTTTAAAATGGAGGAAGAAAAATCATGCCCCACCCCCTACTGCCAACTGGGGGTGAAACTTTAGTGCAGCATTGTCTTCCTTTGGAAGCAGTTAAACCACATTTTCCCTAAAACTCAGAGCTGTCCCTGGATTTCAAAATGAAAAGTGTCACAAGCTACAGCACATTACTTCAGTGAAGTTTATTATATTTTCATTTATATTGTAAAGATGTGAGAATCGGAGCCCTAATATATCCAAAGACTATAATTGTGATTTGAAGTTTGTCACAAATGATCTGTATTAATGAAGTTATATTTTTGTTTAAATTTTTTTACAGATTATGCCAAGGACTTGAATGGATGATGTCAAGACTTAAAATCAGATGATTCTAACTCTACACAGACATTGTAAAAAAGAGAACTGGCTATTTGGCTGTGAATTATTGGCTTATGTATATTTATAAAAACAAGATGACTTTTTCTTTTGCTACCTAAAAGATTTCAAACAAGAGAAAACAATTGGAAATTCAGCCTTGACTTCCTTTGATGATTTCTTTGAACTGAAATTTAAATACTGTGGCTGGCCTTTCTTTTATCAAGAAATAATGTGCGGAGATCAAATACAAGGAAAGAATTTTAACTTTTACTTTTTATTATTCAAATCTAATTCACTAAATTGAAATGCTGACTTTATTTCCACAAATCAAAAATGAAAATCAGTGGTACAGGTACTGACTGTCTAGTATTGAAACCGACTGGGATGCGTTTCAGAAGTGCGAAAATGTTCCTATATGTGAACTATATGTTTTATGTAATTATACCTCATATTAAGCTTGATTAAAATCTGTTGAGCAAATTGGTTAATATCATTAATTCTGTCCATTGTACTCCTTAAGTGGCAGTATGTGATTTGAGCCACTTTGGACCTATTTGAGTTCCATGTGTTACAGCCAATCTTTTTTGTCTGACCACCAAGCAGGTTCTGTCAGGACAAATTCTTTATCTACTTTCTAATTCCTCTCAATCTTCACCAGAATGTTGGTGAAGCTGTAACAACCTTTGGGATACATAGGAGGGAGCTGCTAGTTGGACAGGATGCTGAGAATGTTCAACCAGGTCAACAAAACCCTGTGCATGGAATGTTTTGTATCATACTATGGCAGTAGGATTGGGGTCAAACTATTTGAATTTGTAATGGTTTATTTAAAAAGTAGGTGGTGTGGGGGGATGCTGCTATAGTATATCATTATCTTTTCTGTATTACTCAAAAGCAATTGAGACAAAAATACAAGTTATGTATTATTTTATGTATATCCTGCAGTTTAAAACAACCACAAAAGAATTAAGATTCAATGTATTATTATTTAGAAGTTTACACTTTGATTGCATTTGCTGAGATATGCATTGCTTCAAATAGAACACTTGAGTTACCTGAAATATGCACTGTGGTTCAAAAACATCTTTTATACTTGGGTGGTATGCATAGAACATTCCCATTTGATGTGTGATGTTGAAGTTAAAAGTGGGTTTAATCCAAAAGAAATAGAATAATTAGGAATTTCACAGAATAAGTATAAACTTGGAGTTTCTTCTGGGGAAATTGGTGACGTGCTCTTTATGTGATCACCTAAAATGGACAGAAATTTGTAATTACACTAAAGTTGCACTTAAAGTCACTTGAATGAAAAATCTTGTCCAGTCTTATTGATTTAATAGAAAACATCAGCTAAGTTTTTATCAATTCCATTGCTGCTTTATAGGGGTCAGACTATAATATAAATAACTATATTAGTAGCCTATTAATTGAGCCATTTGCTTTTCAGATTCTCTAGGAACATCCCAAGTGTGCATTCATGTGTGTGTGTGTGTGTGAACGCACATTTATATGACTTGATTCATCTGTTCCTTAAAGTGAAAATGTAAACTAAATGCATGGACCCTACAAAGCAGTTTTCCAGTTTTATATCTTTCCTGTTTTAAAACTTGAAGTGCATTAAAATATGAATAAACTAATTTTCCTGTTACTTTATGCTGCAATGATTGTAAAGGTGGATAGGCAAATAAGTTGGTGCCTGATATAGGAAAATACAAATTATTTGAGATACTATTTTAGTCTTCTGAACGTTGTGCTTAGCATTCTTTCCAGGCTTAGGGGGTTATTTAGAAATAAGTGTATCCTTAGTATCAGATAAACTAAATGCCTCCCCTCCTTTTTAAAAAAAAATAATAATAATCAGGCATTAAGTATAACTTGGTCTGTAATTTCAAATTGGATCAAAGCAATTTCAGTACTTTAATTTAAACTCAATACACTGGCTGCTTTGTACAACAGCTCCTCAGTTTTTCTGGTTGGAGAAATGCTTAAAATTAGTAGTGCCATTAAACTACATATCAGTATTTGGCAGGAGAAAAAAATGGCACACAATTTTTTTAATGTTTTACCACAAACTGGTTTTGAAATAATTCTTAACTTTGAAATCAGTTTGCTATGGAGATGGTTTTTTTAAGAGACATAAACAAATATTTAAACTTCTTGTAAGTTGTTCCATGCTACTTTGATTTCTACTCAAAATATTTTTTTTTAAAAAAATCACCTTTCATTGGATGAGTGCCCTGAGAAAAATTATGTTTCAACATAAACATAATTATAGTTAAAATTGAACTAGAATGCATAAATTTTTGACTATCCAAGTTACCAAATTTATTAAATCCCCCTACTAACTTTAACGAGTATAAATGAGAATGCACAAGTTCCCAAACAGGATGGGTTTCTCCAAGTTAAAAAGAACCAATTTTCTTCCCACATTCTTCTCTTGATTCAGATTAAATGGCAGATGGTTGTGAGAAGGGTGACTTACCCTCTGTTTTCAATGACTTCAGTAAAATTGAAAGTATAGAAACCCACAGGTATAGTCCAACTCTGATTCTTGACTGACTCTCAGCATTAACAAAAACGATGCTTTTACAACTTTTTTTCAGCTTTGAATCAACTAGCAAAGGGCAATTGGATACACTGAAAAGGGGTTAGAAGAAATCTTAATACAAAGCCTTTGGATAATTAATCTTTTTTAGAGCAACACGTTACCAATCAGTTCTATAAAGCTAAAGCCCATTTTTGTTTTCATGTATATTTTTATCCAAAGCAGGCTTTGGACAGAACAGCTGTGTGAGAGCATTAATTTCAAATCAAACTGTTACTGCCATTCCTCTAAAATGTGTTGGGAGACTTTGGGTGTCGTTCCTACTTTTGATTTTCAAGCCACACCAATTTTATCAGAGGATTTATGCGTGCTTATTACAATAATATTTCGTATATATGAGAAAAGCATACATTGCTGTGTGCACGTTTTGTGATCAGGTATAGGCAACATCTGTTTTTAAGAGTGAAGGAAAAAAAGTACCCTGTGCTTCCATAGGACCTGTGAATGATGGTATCTTGGTTGATGTCAATCTGTAGAGTGGAAGAAGCAGATCAGGATAATATACCCAAGACAAGCTGAACATAACTAGTTTCTAGATTTAGGTTGATGAAAGAATTGACTTAACGTTTTGGGGTTCGTTTGTTTTTAAAATTAGCCCTGGCTGCATGCTTGCTTCTGTGCCTATATGTAATGCCTACTTAATGTGTAAATTTTGTAAATAAAGGATTACTAGAAAGATAAATATAGTCTCTCTTATCTGTAAAACCAGCCTGCAAAGCAGCCCACACAGATACCAACTATTGATGACAAATTTTCAGACTTGCAGACGTTAATATGCTTAGTAAATCTATTTGGGAAGTTATATTGTTACAAAGAAAGAAGTATGAAACAGCAGTACATTAAACTTGCTCTGTGGCAGTGATAAAGTTCACTTGGGGATGGCGATGATGAATCATGCAATCAATAGCTATGTAAACTGCTATGTAATACACATGATAGTGATCCTCGGTGAATGATTAATAGACTGCATGTTGTTTCCAAAGTACAATAGAAGCTGCTGCTGACTACCCTGACTATTACAACTAGTGGTTTTTATTTTAGTCCTTCTTTAAAGAATCACAAACATTTATGGCAAAGCTGGAACGTTAGAAGAGGAAAAACTAAATGTTAGGCAAGAGGGAAATGAATACTTCTCAAATACAAGATTTCAGAATTCAGTTTAGTTTGGGTTTAAGGAGTAATCAGTATGTTTGCTGCCTATAAACAATAATAAAGGAAGGATAAAAATCACGTTTGGGGCATCAGCACCCAAAATCCATGGGATATTCACTTATGTTGATACTCTATTTATAAAGTAGACCAGGGTTGTCAAACTCAATCCAACACACAGGGTGCTTATATCTGGGCAATGGGGCCGCCCTGGAAACAGCAAAGGTCCAGCCCACGGTGCCTCTGGCAGTGAAAATGGAGCTTGGGAGAGCTGCCCACCGCCATCCATTTTCGGCTGCAATGGCCTCCTGCAGCCCTCTGCCAGCGAAACCAAAGCTTGGAGGGGCTGGATGCGTCCCCCGAGCTCCGTTTTTGCTGGCAGAGGACTGCAGGAGGCTGTCACGACTGAAAATGGTCCATTTTTGCTGGCAGAGCACTTGTTCCACCACAGGCACTCCCGACAAGTGATGTCATGCAGGCCATGCCCACCCCAGGCCCCCAAGGTCAAAATAACCCTGATGCGGCCCTTAATGAAATTGAGTTTGACACCCTTGAAGTCGACTCAATGTCTCACCTACTTTGCCATATTAGATACAGGTAGTGCTTGACTTACAACTGCAATTTAGCCCAAAATTTCCATTGCGAAGTGAAACAGTTGTTAAGTGAACTTTTCCCCATTTCTTACAACAGTTGGTAACCCTGCAGTTGTTAAATTAGGAGCCTGGTTGTTAATTGAATCTGGCTCTACCAATGACCTTGCTTGTCAGAAGGTTGCAAAAGGGGTTCACATGACCCTGGGGCACTGCAGCCATCGTAAATACGAGTCAGTTGCCAAGCATCCAAATTTTGATCACATGACCATGTGGATAGTGCAATAAGTGTGAAAAATGGTCATAAGTCACCTTTTTTCAGCACTGTTATAACTGAATGGTCATTAAATGACCTCATAAGTCGAGGACTACTTGCATAGTGTCCCCTATTACAGTGGAACCTCTGGTCACGACCATAATTTGTTCCGTAACTTTGGTCGCGACCAATTTGGTTGTGACCTGAACTTAATTTTAGAAATTTGGCGCTTACAAAAAAAAAATGATGTGGAAGGGGAAATCGGCTGCTGGGAAAAAAAAAAAGGTGAATTTTTTTGTTTGGAACCCGATTTGGTCATGGTCAGAAGCGTTCATGATCAGAGGTTCTACTGTGTATACATACATGCTTCCCTCTACCTTACTAATGCTCCCATCTCATTTTTGTAGATTACCTTTTTATAAAGCAACTGTTACCTTAGTCTCATAGATATTTAGCTTCTTAGTTTGCCAACTGTATAATTGTGTTTAGATACTGGTTTTTTAAATCTTCCATCTTTTGTATTTGTATCTTTTATATTTTTAGCCTATTTACTTGTCACTTTTTATGTTTCTTCCTAATGATTGTAGCCCATCCATTTATGTTGGGTCTGTGATCTTAATGAAGACCGAAACTGAAAGCTATACTTACTCAAATGTTGATGGATAGCATGTTGTACCATCAAATGTTGCAGCAAATTGTAATTGTCCTGCTGAAACCACATCATATTTACTGGCTTAGGATATCTGTGAATAATTATGTGGCTTTGACAGATAGGTGTGACCAATGTTTGCCTGCATGGGAAAAAGAAACCAGGCACACTTGGCTATTTGTAACCTTTGACTATAATGTTAAGCCAGGCATCATTTTTCCTCATAAATGAATGATGAGCTCACACGATAAAACTAATATGCTGTATAACGCAGCTGATCCTGTTGTTGATACTGCTGCTAAACATGAAGTATGGAAACCTTTTGTGATAAAAACTGCAGCAGCTGTCTTGGCGTACATGATGCATGACACTCCTGCTATAAATAATGACCATTTGATTGTATAACAGCATCAGAAGAACTATAGTGATATTGTATTGGCCATAACATTTCACCAACCTTCAGATTATTCAGAATGAGCAAAACATTGGCTGGGACCCTCACTGTGGTTACTCTGTGTGCAAATATCTTCCCTTTTGTCTTGTTTTATCTATATTGTTTTAGGGATTTAGGAACTGTTTTAATTCTTTGTTTAGTTCTTGGACCCAGAGTCGCTTTAGAGGCTGCATAAATTCAACAACACACACCACACACTTCACTTTCATGTAAGCCACCTTGTGGAAAATACAGAAAAAGAAAAAAAAATTCAGACACAATGCAAGAAAAATGAGAAAATACAGTAGAACCTCTGGTCACGAACACTTCTGACCACAACCAAATAGGGTTCCGACTAAAAAGTTCACAATTTTTTTTAAAATCTGGTCATGAACACATACTCTAGTGGTGATCAAACACAGCTGTGGCCAATTTTCCCTTCCACGTCATTTTTGTAAACGCCAAATTTCCTATTTGTTTGTTTACAAACAACAGCGACCCACAGTTGCAATTAACCATTGCAAAATTTTGTACAGCTTATTTTAACTGTTCACCATACCTCTTTACTCCTTTCTGTCTTAGTAAACTGTTCTTGCTTTGGCTTCACACATTGCAATTCTTTAAATGTCTTGCCTCTCATTTGTTGACTCATTATTCTATCCAGCTGTGACTTGCTTAGTCATAGTCTTGCCCCATTCATTTCTCTTTGATAAACAGGTAGTCCTCAACTTACAAAAGTTCATTTAGTGATCGTTCAAAGTTACAACGGCATTGAAAAAAAGTGACTTATGACCATTTTCACACTTATGATCATTACAGTATCCCAATGCTCATGATCAAAATTCAGGTGCTTGGACACTGACTCATGTTTATGATGGTTACAGTGTCCCGGGGGTCAGGTGATCACACTTTATGATCTTCTGACAAGCAAAATCAGTGGGGAAGCCAGATTTACCTAGCAACCATGTTACTAACTTAACAACTGCAGTGATTCACTTAACTGGCAAGAAAGATTATAAAATGGGGCAAAATTCACTTAGCAGATGTCTCATTTAGCAATGGACAGGGCTCAGTTGTTGTAAGACAAGGACTACCTGTATTTGATTTGTACTTGAATTTTCATTCATTCTCTACATGGCCAAACCACAAAGTGTATTTCTTACATTTTCTCTTGAATGTTTACATGTACAATAAATGTTCGTTGATACATAGGTCAAAAAATCTGCACATCCCTTTCAAACAGAAAGCCCCACTGCACTTCCCAAATTTTGTCAATTGTCACCTCTTGTACTCAGAATTCTGAAATGCCGGATAAGGTATACATGACAAACTATTTCCAGTGTAACATTAACTCTTGCTAGCTTTTCCTTTGTCTAGGGGGACATTAGCAGCATTCTTCCCATTGTTGGGTAAAGCAATGCAGCTTTCATACAAGTCACATTTCCAGAGTGGGTTTCTTTATCACTTGTCTGGGCTTTGTTATATTTAGAGGGCAGTTTCTTTGGAGTATCAGCTTTTGGGGAATGCATCAGTATCCTTGAACATTGCTGGTATTGAATTTGTAGAGGAGTCAGTGTCAATATCACATCATTACATCGGGAAACAATATATTTTTAAGATTTCTCCCACTATATCATCTATTTTTCCAGCTTTAGCATTTCTCAATAGTCTCATCCTTTCATCACCCCCCTTTGTTAATATTTATACCTATACTACTCTTGATTCCATACAGACTTCTCAAATACTCCTACCCACATTCCCTTGATTCATATTCATTCAAAATAATTTCCTCACTTTTATTTTTAATTCCATTCACTTTATTTCTATAGCTTTCCCCTTTTTTTCTTCCTTTACTGCTGCTTCCTGAGAATGGTAATCATCAATACGTTTTATTCTTTATTAGTTATTAGTTTACTAGTAGTTTACACTGTATTTTTGCTGAACTACTGTGTATAGATTTGTCAGCTGTGCATCATCTGTAACTTTCCCTTGAATCTCCCTTATAAAGTTAATTGAACATTCTTGTTGTGTGCATCATGTATCATAAATCTTAGTTTCATTTTCTTGATGGGATTTGCAATGTCCATATCTTTATCTGTTCTTTAGAGGACCATCTCATTCCATATATTTTAAGTACTTCTTTTGTATAAATCTACATGTGAAGTATTCTTCTGATGAGCAGGTAAACCAGACAAGAAACATAGCCAGACAAGTTTATAGATAAACTATGTTAGGCGCTGTGGTGGTGCAGTGGTCAGATTGCAGTACTGCAGGCTACTTCTGACTGCTGGCAGCCAGCAGTTCGAATCTCACCAGGCTCAAGGTTGGCTCAGCCTTCCTTCCAAGTTGGGTAAAAGGAGGACCCAGATTGTCGGGGGCAATATATTGACTCTGTAAACCGCTTAGGGTGGGCTGTAAAGCACTGTGAAGCAGTATAGAAGTCTAAGTGCTATGGCTATTAACAGAACCTTGCAAGTCTGAAAGTATAGTTCTCCTGCCTTTGCCTGATAAGTTAGGCAAGATTGCTCCTGGGCCTTTTACTCCACCCACCATGCAGCTGTGTGCTTTGCTCACTGTTATCTGACACATATCTAAGAAGCATTTATTTGCTCAATCACCCAAGGTCACTCTCACCTACCATTACATCATGTGTCTATTCCATTTTTTTTTAAAGGTAAAACAACATAAAGTCCCACATGGCCTTAAGGGTATTTCTTTGTTCCACTAGATTGGATAATTTGCATGGTCCAGGTTGGGTGGGTTACTGCCGGCATTACTGCCGGTTCGGCACGCAAAGATTTTTCTGGAGAACCGGTAGCGGAAATGTTGAGTAGTTTGGAGAACCGGTAAATAACACCTCTGACTGGCCCTGCCCCCATCTATTCTCTGTCTCCCGAATCCCAGCTGATCCCAGAAATGGGCCTCCTGGAAATGGGGATTTTACAGTATCCTTCCCCTGCTATGCCCACCAAGCCACACCCACCAAGCCACACAACGCCCACCAAGTCATGCCCATAGGACTGATAGTAAGAATACCCAGGAATCATACATTATGCTGGGAGATCAACTTGTCTTCCAATATTTTTTCATGAAGGACATATATTTTTTCTTCTTGCAAGAGACCTCTCCATCTCCTCTCTCCCTCCCTTTTTTTCCCTCTATTCCTTTCCTCAAATCGTCTCTTGATACCACCACAAAAATAGTCTCTGTGTGTCTCAGCACGACGTTGTCCCAAATGGCTGGCTTATTTTGGCAGCTGTCTGCAGTAAGAAGTGTGCAGACTGTTAGAAAACCACTATTTCCCTACCCAAAAACATTACAGCTTAAATACCGAGAGAATGCAATATCCTTGTAGCATTGAGAAAAAAATATATGTTTACAGTAAATGGATATTGTATTGTAAAACTCTTGTAAGTTTGATAGGCTCTTCTATGAGACCTTGGGCTGTTGCTATACTGAAAGGCACACTGGGGAACAATAGAGAAAACAGACATTGAGTACCCATGTGATTGTCCTCTTGATATGGGCCAAGGTCTTTTTCTTCCCATGTTGAAACATTCATGTACTGCTTAACATTGGCCATAGATTACCACATTTGTTGAGTGGATCCTTTGGGAATGGCCAAACATAATAAGCATTAATTAGAAAATAAGAATGGTCCTTCTGAATCTTTCATTTCCCTCTGTCTCTGTGTCTCTCTGTCTCTCTCATCTATCTATCTATCTATCTATCTATCTATCTATCTATCTATCTATCTATCTATCTATCTATCTATCTATCTATCTATCTATATCTATGATATTTTGCCTTGGATGCTCCTGCCATTGGGTGTTCCTGCCATTCTCATACTGGAGAAGCTGCCCCACTTATAGGCCTGGAATAAGATTCAGCTACCAATAAGGCCTGGAATGGGGATGATGGTAGAAGGAGAAGGTCTCCCTTTGGGCTGGGACAATATATCTGTGCAACAGTCTGGCCCTATAGCATATGCATCTTTGCCTGAATTTAGACAACATGGCTTCCACACTTGCAATATTTTGCCTGGTGAAAGAATAATGAATAGTTTAGCCTGTGGCAGCTGTTCTGCCAATTATAGACCATAACATTTTATTTTTAAAGAGAAATTAGCCCTTGAAACAGAAATAATATTTTTCTCCCCCATTAGTTCTCCAAATAAGTGATGATACCAAACACGTTGATTATTAATATGCAGAGCAATTCAAAACAATTTTCTCCCATTAGAAACAACCCAAAAATTAATCACTAAGCATTTCAAGGTAAGTGGGTTTTTTTTAATTACATGAAAGTATCGTTATTTGTTGTCAGAGTCACTTTCTACATGCCATACTACTAAGAAAGCAAGAATTCTCCCCACTGCTACATGTGAGGTGGCAAATTGCCCAAAACTAAGCTGGCTGCCTGATTTGTGAGCATAACGCTGATGCTATCTTTACTGAGGGCAGGGAAATGCTGCACCTGGCTCTGTCCTTTCGCTATTATAAAAAAAGACCAGGGAGTAACAGTCTGTTCTACTACCTAGGCAGCAATACTAAAGAAGCACACAAGAGGAGCAGATTCTGCACGGCTACACACAAAATCTGTGTAGGATGACGAAGGAAGGAAGGAAGGAAGGAAGGAAGGAAGGAAGGAAGGAAGGAAGGAGACCTCTATGACCATCTATCCCATGTAATGAAGGAAGGAAGGAAGGAAGGAGACCTATATGACCATCTATCCCATGTAATGAATGAATGAATGAATGAATGAAGGAAGGAAGGAAGGAAGGAAGGAAGGAAGGAAGGAAGGAAGGAAGGAAGGAAGGAAAGAAGGGGACTTATATGACCATCTATCCCGTGTAATGAAGGAAGGAAGGAATGAAGGAAGGAAAGGGACCTATATGACCATCTATCCCATGTAATGAAGGAAGGAAGGAAGGAAGGAGGGAGGGAGGGAAGGAAGGAAGGGGACTTATATGGCCATCTATCCCATGTAATGAAGGAAGGAAGGAAGGAAGGAAGGAAGGAAGGAAGGAAGGAAAGGGACCTATATGACCATCTATCCCATGTAATGAAGGAAGGAAGGGAGGGAGGGAGGGAGGGAGGGAGGGAGGAAGGAAGGAAAGTTATCGCTGGAATTAATACCATTGTAATCTATTCAACTTTCAGTGCCATTCTGAAGTTAGAAGCATTCATATTGGTCAAGAAAGAAAAAGAATGTTTTAACATGAAAGCAACTTGGGTAATAAAAAGACGACAGAGGAAAAAACAACAACAAGTGCAATAAGAAAACTGAAGTGGCATTTTTTTCACGCTCCAAAAGAACAAAGCAAATACATTGTAGACTACAGTGGCTTAGAGAGCAGCTTGATTTATCATGTTTCTTTGTTGGAAATGTACAATAAACTACATTGCCTTACTCAGCCGTTTACTCCTACTTGCATCAATATTACATGAAGCAGAGGAATTATGGCTGAGCAAGGGGTATAGAATACATCCCTTAGGAATAGAGCTTCAGCTGTGGTTTATTATCTCCCTCCCTTTACCAGATTGCCTCAGGAATATGTGAGACATTTGCTACCCTCAAGTATTTGAGGCTACATTCAAGGAGAGTCTTACTGTGCAGGCATAATATGAATTCACATCCTGCGGAGTCTCGGATAAGCTGGATATAAGTCAAGAGATATGTTGTACTGTGCATAAATATTTTATTTAGTTAGGATTTATTGGCTTCTCGCTATCAGGCTCCCAAAGCTACTAGATGCAGTCATAATAACCGTTGCAAAGGAGCCAACCAAAAAGTGATGTTCAAAGAGTGCTTTCGTAGGCAGGAAAATGAGGCCCAGCCTCCAAAAATGTGTTGGGACCTATTAAATTGTTCTGGGCCCCTCAAATGTATCTTCTGTCAATACACAGACATTTATGTATAGACACACATTCATATTCTCCAAAAGGAATATTATGTACAATGCTCTTTTTAATGCATTTTAGAAGGTTAGGGTTTCTTTCAGACTGTCTTAGAAGTAGAAGATGAATCATTTGGCTTTTCCTGGAGAAATAATAAACGAAGTCCAGCACATGCATTGACGCACCGATTCCTAAAATCCACACTAAATGTTTGGAGACATGTGTTCATTGCTGAATTTCCTGAAGGAAAGGGAAGCCTTCCTTCTAAGAAAATTACTGGTTAACATAACATTGTAACACTTCGTGTACATCTCTGATTTTACTAGGACTCCCAATTTGGTCTTTTATGAATCTGGAAGCTGGGAAACATGGCTTCATCAGATGGGATAGCATGGCTATGATACTTAAGCTCAAGAATTAAGATGGGAAATGGGTAGAAACTAAGACTTAGGCATTCTGTCTCTCTTGTTTGCCATTTAGTAGCCATTTAGATAGCTGAAACTCAGATATGGTAGCCCTATGGGATGGTGACTAAGAAATTTATTTATTTGTTTATTTAGTTTGTCAAACATGTACAAGATAACAGGTATAAGTATAAACATGGACATGAGCACATGAAATGAGTACAAATAAATGGGAACAGTAGGACAGCGCCGGTAGGCACGCTGGTGAGCTTATGCACGCCCCCTTACAGACCTCTTAGGAATGGTGTGAGGTCCATAGTAGACAGTTTAAGGTTAAAGCTATGGGCGTTAGAGGAAGTAACAATGGAGTCAGGTAGTGTATTCCAGGCATTGACCACTCTATTGCTGAAGTCGTGTTTTCTGCAATCGAATTTGGAGCAGTTTACCTTGAGTTTGTATCTATTGTTTGCCCGTGTATTATTGCGGTTGAAGCTGAAGTAGTCGTTGACAGGTAGGACATTGTAGCAGACGATTTTGTGTACTATGCTTAGTTCAGACCGTAGGCAGCGTAGTTCAAGGTAATCCAAACCCCAAATTCCAAGCCTGGTGGCATAAAGGATTCTATTGTGAGCAGAGGAGTGGAGTACTTTTCTCGTGAAATACCTCTGGACCTGCTCAATTCTATTAATGTCCAATATACAGTGTGGATTCCAGGCAGAAGAGCTGTATTTGAGGATTGGTCTGGCAAAGGTTTTGTATGCCCTAGTTAACAATACAATGTTACCGCACAAAAAGCTTCACAAAATTAGGTTAACAACTCTTAATGCCTTTTTAGCAATGCTGTTACAGTGAGCTCTGGGACTTAGATCATTTGAGATGAGTACTCCTGGGTCCTTGACAGAGTGAGTGTTATCTATGAGATCATATCCCCCAGCTTGTATTTGGTGTTCCGATTTTTGTTGCCATTGTGTCAGACAGAGCATTTGTTAGTTGAGATTTGGAGTTGCCAATTGTTCGACCATTCCGACACATATATCAATCATAGAATAGTATTTATTTATTTATTTATTTATTTATTTGTTTGTTGTTGTTGTTGTTGTTGATGATGATGTTGTTCAATTTCTATCTTGTCTTTCTTTAGCCATGCAGCCCTCCCTTCAGGTTTTCCCTATAACAACCACTCTCTTTTGTAGGTTGGGCTGAACAAGAAGGGCTCAAAATCTTTCAAAAACCTCAGAGTCACCTTATGATAGAAGTGGGTTCCTACTGGTTCAGACCAGTTCCACCAAGTAGGTAGTAACTCGGCCTGCCACTCCCCCAAACCAGTTCTCTCGGTGGTGCCATAGGCCCCGCCATCTTGCATTTTGCTTCTGTGCATGCGCAGAAGCATTTTTTTTAGTACTGTGCATGCATGCGTAGTGTGTCCCTGAGAGAACAGGCAGTAGCAGCAGCTGGAACCCACCCCTGCCTTATGAGCTGTTGTGACTTGAACCCGAGGCTCCCTACAACGAGTTCAGCTTCTCAACTACTACACCACATTGACTCTCTTTTATCAATAAAGCAATAAAACGTGTACAATTTAAAAAAAGATGGGGCAGGCCAGCAGAAAAAAGTGATCCAAAACCCAGGAGCAAGCGCCCTATTGAGTTATTACAATGCCTGTATATTCAGGCTGCTGAGAGGACTGCTGAACACACCCAGCAAATGGTTTGCTTCTAATCCAAGCGAAGGCAGGTTGAAAGGTGGAATCTTTTAAAAGATACCCTGAAGCGTTAATCTTTTGTGTCTAAACTGAATGCTGCATAATATGCAATATTCTACACATTAAACCCTCCCTCTGGTAGTCGGCTTTAATAGATGACTAAGCAAAGCTGCAAGGGCTTTACTCAGCCAAGGGAGTCCCAGGAGGTGAAATGTATGATGCATCTGAGTAATGTATCTTTCACCTCACACAAGCAGCTAGGAAAATGAATTCTAAAAATTGTATTAAGAGTCGGTGCTTGAAGGAGCAGAGGAGGGGAAGACTAATAGGGTTCATTTGCGTATGTGACACCTTCTGTATCTACATGTATCGCATACAACTGAGTGGGGTGATTCAGTTAAACTAGGACAAGGACTCCCTAGTTATGCTTTGGCATTCCCTCAGTGAAGCTGTTTTGCAGTTAAATGAGATCATCTGAATATATTAAAGAAACACCAGGTAAAAGGGTATAAACCAGAGGTGGTATTCAGCAGTTTCTGACCAGTTCTGGAGAACCAGTAGTGGAAATTTTGAGTAGTTTGGAGAACAGGTAAATACCACATTTGACTGGCCCACCCCCATCTATTCTCTGTCTCCCGAGTCCCAGCTAATTGGGAGGAAATGGGGATTTTGCAGTAACCTTCCCCTCGAGTGGGGAGGGAATGGAGATTTTACAGTATCCTTACCCTGCCACCAACCCATGCCCACCAACCCATGCTACGCCCACCAAGCTACGCCCACAGAACCGGGAGTAGAAAATTTTGAATCCCACCACTGATGGTATAAACCCATCATCACACATGCACTTTTTTGGTATCAATAAAGTATTTGAAAAAGAAATGGCTGAATGAGAATGATCTAAGTGCACATTTTATTTCTATACAATGTCCAAAGAAAATTTACAGAGAGAACAGGAAAGGAATAGTATGTACCTTTAGCAACAATATCTTTAATTCCTTGTCATCTAAGGGATCAACGACTTCCTTAAACTGATTTTCTATTTCTCATCCACTTTAAGGTTTCCTTTACAGTTGTTCTTAAAATTATGAGTTAGGTGACTTTCAAAGTCTCTTTTTGCATCTTTTAGTATTTTCTTACATGTCTTCAGTACAATTTTCCCTCCTTTGGACAACACTGTCAAATTTTGCAGGAAGTTTGTTTTCTTCCTACAACTTTTTACGCTATTTATAAATCTGATTTATGTCTTATAGGATTTATTATTCAAAGCTGATTATCAGCTCCTCCTATACTGTACATGCAAGCATAGCAGAATTAAGAACTACTGATCTGGTTGACGTTTCTTCTGTCTACCTCTTAGATTTTGCTAAACAAATACTTAAAAAACCAGTGCCTAGTAGCAATAGCAATAGCACTTAGACTTATCTACTGCTTCACAGCCCTCTTTAAGCAATTTACAGAGTTCAGCATATTGGCCCCAACAATCTGGATCCTCATTTTTACCAACCTTGGAAGGCTGAGTCAATCTTGAGCTGGTGAGGATCAAACTCCTGGCTGTGGGCAGAGTTTGCCTGCAATACTGCATTGTAATCATTGCGCCACCATGGTTCTATTGATCTAAAGTCTTGATAATGCAGCAGTCCCACAAATCTGGTACCCTTAATGGAGATAATGGGCAGAGTACCAAGTACCAATTAGTACACTGTAATGAATGAAGCTCATGTGAGTCCATCTATTGAAAATATGTGAATAGGATAACAGATCCATAAAGGCGAGAATTAAATTTAGCATAGAAGCATCTGAAGTAAGTGTATTATAAATCTTGTACATAAATAAATATAGTACAATTATTCATGTCCTTCAAATTATTGATAGGTCTTCTGATGGATTGATGGTACCAAACATTTTGAGTAATGAAGAATGTTCCCATCCACAATTTAAATTTGGAAACTGGATTCATCATTTCAAAATCAATGATGAAGTCACCATTCCCACATGCTTATGCTTCATGATGAACTATGGGGGATAGTTCAGCAACTGTCTTGAAATATCATAAAAGTACTGTGGTGTCATTCAAAGGGATGTCTCATCTTTGTAATCAATCCCGTCTCAAGATTATACATAAGACACTGTTTTTAAAACTGATGTCAAAGAGGAGGTCATGTAGTCATTAACTAGCAGGCATACTTTAAAACAAACAAAGAAAAGAAAAAAATAAACATGGCTTACAGTATACACATAATTATGATTAGGATTTAGGATTTATTTCATTTATATGCTGCCCTTTTCCCCGAAGGGGACTCAGGGCGGCTCACAACTCAGTCAAGGGAAAGGAAGTACAAACAGGGGATAAAGACAAACAAACAATACACAATTTAAAAACACACAACAACCATATCATTCGAGAAGGGGGGGCAGAAGCTCTTTAGCCCCAGGCCTGCCGGAATAGCCAGGTTTTGAGGGCTTTGCGGAAGGCCTGGAGGGTGGTGAGGGTTCGAATCTCCACGGGGAGTTCGTTCCAGAGGGTCGGAGCAGCCACAGAGAAGGCTCTCCTCTGGGTAGTCGCCAGTCGGCATTGGCCAGCGGATGGAATTCGGAGGAGGCCTAATCTGTGGGATCTAATCGGTCTATTGGAGGTAATTGGCAGCAGGCGGTCTCTCAAGTACCCAGGTCCAATACCATGAAGGGCTTTATAAGTGACGACTAGTGCCTTGAAGCATATCCGAAGACCAATAGGCAGCCAGTGCAGCTCGCGGAGGATAGGTGTTACGTGGGTGAACCGAGGTGCATCCACGATCACTCGCGCGGCTGCATTCTGGACAAGCTGAAGTCTCCGAATGCTCTTCAAGGGCTGCCCCATGTAGAGCACGTTGCAGTAGTCCAGTCTAGAGGTCACAAGGGCACGAGTGACTGTTGTGAGGGCCTCCCGGTTCAGGTAGGGACGCAACTGGCGCACCAGGTGAACCTCGGCAAATGTTCCCCTGGTCACAGCCGACAGATGGTGTTCAAAAGTCAGCTGTGGGTCCAGGAGGACTCCCAAATTGCGAACCCTGTCTGAGGGGCGTACTGTTTGACCCCCCCAGCCTGAAAGATGGAAAACTTGGCCAATTAGTAGGAGGGAAACACACCAGCCACTCGGTCTTATCCGGATTGAGTACAAGCTTGTTAACCCCCATCCAGACCTAACAGCCTCGAGGCACTGGCACATCACGTCAACCGCTTCACTGAGTTGGCACGGTGCGGATAGATACAACTGTGTATCGTCCGCATATTGATGGTATTTTATCCCGTGCCGTCGAATGATCTCACCCAGTGGCTTCATGTAGATATTAAACAGGAGGGGGGAGAGGACCGAACCCTGCGGCACCCCATATTTCAGGGGCCTAGGGGTTGATCTCTGCCCTCCAACCAACACCGACTGCGACCTGTCCGAGAGGTAAGAGGAGAACCACCGTAGAACAGTGCCTCCCACCCCTACTTCCCACAGTCGTCGCAGAAGGATACCATGGTCGATGGTATCGAAGGCCGCTGAGAGGTCAAGGAGCACTAGGACGGAGGCATGACCTCCATCCCTGGCTCTCCAGAGATCATCGATCAGCGCGACCAAAGTGGTTTCCGTGCTGTAGCCAGGCCTAAATCCCGACTGGAAGGGATCTAGATAATCGGTTTCCTCCAAGGACCGCCGGAGCTGAAAGGCCACCACTTTCTCAACAACCTTCCCCACGAAGGGGAGGTTGGAGACTGGACGATAGTTGTTTAAAACGGCTGGATCCAAAGATGGCTTCTTCAGGAGGGGTCTCACCACCACCGCCTTTAAAGTGGGGGGAAAGAACCCCTCCCGAAGAGAGGCAGTAACAACTGCCTGGATCCAGCCCCGTGTCACCTCCCTGCTGTTAGCAACCAGCCAGGAGGGGCACGGGTCGAGCACACATGTGGAGGCACTTACGGCTCCCATGGCCTTGTCCATGTCCTCAGGGGTAACAGCTTGAAAATCAATCCAGTGATGTCCATCCAGATTCTCCCCTGGAGCCGAGGTGGCGCAGTGGGTAGAGTGCAGTACTGCAGGCCACTTCAGCTGACTGCTAGTTCAGCAGTTCAGCGGTTCAAATCTCACCGGCTCAAGGTTGACTCAGCCTTCCATCCTTCCGAGGTGGGTGAAATGAGGACCCGGATTGTTGTTGGGGGCGATATGCCGACTCTGTAAACCGCTTAGAGAGGGCTGAAAGCCCTATGAAGCGGTATATAAGTCTAACTGCTATTGCTATTGCTATTGCCTCGGCTGGCATTCAGCTATCAAGATGGACTCAATATGCAATGATTGTCATGGCTTGACTGAAAGTGAAGGGAAGGGAATAGAGGCTAGATAAAGATCACCTTTCAATTTCATGGGGATTCATCCATCACACTAAGACATAATAATGCCACTTTGATTTTGGCAATCCATACCCATGTAACATACATAAGCCCAGTCAATACATATGGCCTTGTGCTTCAATCTTTAACCACTATATTTGGCAGTATTCTAGGGAGAAAAAAATTCAGGCCTGACATGAAAACATAGATAAACTTTTGTTCAACTGAGAAGGTAAAGGTAAAGGTTCCCCTTGCACATATATGCTATATACATATAGTCATTCCTGACTTTAGGCGGCGGTGCTCATCTCTATTTCAAAGCCAAAGAGCCAGAGCTATTTGGAGATGTCTCCGTGGTCATGTGGCCGGCATGACTAAATGCCGAAGGTGCACAGAATGTTGTTACCTTCCCACCAAAGGTGGCCCCTATTTTTCTACTTGCATTTTGACATGCTTTCGAACTGCTAGGTTGGGAGAAACTGGGACAAGTAATGGGAGCTCACTCTGTTACGCAGCACTAGGGATTTGAACTGCCAAACCGCCAATCTTTCTGATCAACAAGCTCAACGTCTTAGCTGCTGAGCCACTGCATCACTCAACTGAGAAGACAATTAGCCAAATCAACAAATGTATAGCAGAAATGTCTTAGAACTAGGGTAAGCGGCATTTTTATGGGCAACCCCACTGGTTGCAGGAGATGTGATGATGATGATGATGACAATTATATAACATAGAACATGGGATCACTGTCTTCCACTTTTCATCTATAATCTACATCCCAGTCCCAGAAGACTTTGAGATCCAGCAATTATTTCCCCCCCCCCCCATCTTTTGGAATGATTTATATTCAAAGAGCAAAGAAACTGAGAGCCACAAGTCAATGCATGGACTTACTAAATATTTTCCTTCATTTATTTATTTATCCAATTTATATGACCATATATCTCAAAGAATGATTCTGGGCAGCAAATAGAACTAAAATAGAATAAAAACAACAGCAAGCATTACAAAAATTAATATATAAGTAATCAAGAAACAACAAGCCAATCATTAACACAAACAGGTCCCTGCTTGGGCACAGAACCGGGTATTCAAGGCCGTATGAAAAGCTGGCAAGGTCAGGGCCATCCTGATCTCCAGAGGAAGAACGTTCTATAAGGTGGGTGCACCATCAGAAAAGGTATGTCTTCTAGGCCCCATCGTCTGTTCTTGAGAATACTCATTTTGTCAAACTTTTCTGAATGCTATAAACCCTGTCTTCCACTTTGCATCTACAACCTATGTTCCAATTCTAAAAGACTTGAGACCCAACAAAGTTGGAACGGTTGGATAGAGAAAAGGCACCAAGACCTCACTCCTGATTATCTAAAACATGGGTGTCCAACCTTGGCAATTTTAAGACTGGTGGACTTCAACTCCCAGAATTCCCCAGCCAGCATGGGGGATTCTAGGAGTTGAAGTCCACAGGTCTTAACGTTGCCCAGTCTGGATACCCCTGATCTAAAGATCTATCTTCCCTGTCTTTGATGAAAGGCTATGGTATTCATCTCAAGTTCAGAAACCATAGATCTTCCGGGAGAGAAAAAACCCTTCCATTGGCCTATTGTCTTAACTTCATTGTAATTAACAACCCTTAATAGTGGTTTGTATTCTACAAGTTTGTGTGAATAATGGCTAAACCGTTTATAAGGGGCTGATGCTCTTGTTATGTTTTGATTGAGGTTAAAAAAACAAAGCAATGATTTGTATGAGCTACTTTGCTTTGCTTGGAGGGTTTACCGAACAGGTGGTCCTCCAAAGGGTCACTATATATATTTAGTATCTGAAACTTGAGCACGCCTGATCTGATTGGATCCCCCCGACCACCTGATGGTTTAGGAGCTAATGCATCGGTCTAACATTGCTTTTGCCCAGCTTTTCTCAGGAGGGAGGACAGTCAGAAAGGCTTTGCTCCTGAGGAAATTTATTTAAATATAACTGGTAAGCTTGCGCCTTTTGCTTTTTTAAAAAAAAATAAAGACAAGTTGGGGTTTGTTTGCTACTGAATGATTATTTGTTTGTGGGGTGTTTTTTTTTTTGTTTGTTTGTTTGCAGACTTCATGGCCTGCGGGAATTTTTTTTTCTTTTTACTATTTTACAAATTTTAACACACCTTTTTTCCTCCCCAGCATCTAAGTAATCCTGCTTGGGAAGGGATCAGTCCTGAGTTTGATGAGGCTTTAAAGGCAGATGAGAGTTAGCCTCTGTTGTTTGGACACATTTTGCACATGAAGATCAATGGCTCCTTTGGCTAAGCCGCTCTTGAAGTCTCTCTCTCTCTCTCCTTTAGGACTTGCCCTATTCCCTCGGCAAAACAAATAATTTATCCTTTGATTTTTATATATATATCACCTTGATTGAAGAGAATTGGCACTAGGAAAAGGCAGCGTTCGAAGGGCCTATATTTAACCTACAGCACCGGAGTGCCACTTGCCTCAGAAGGAATGGCAGTTCAGCTAACTAGACAAAACCAGCCAATCACTCTGGGGTATTGGCTTACAGGGCAAATATTTTTGTACTAGGAAGCAGCTGTTCTAAGCCTTCATCTCCTTCCCTGCACCAGCAAAGGGGGACCTGAAACGTCTCACAGCAGGCTTATTCCAGTGCATTCATTCCAAGGCCTTCATTCATCCATTGCTTCTCTGCCATCTAAATAACCAGAGTTTCGATCTTTTCTAGGACTGAAGTTGGAGAAATACGTCAAGCACCCCAGAAGCAAAGCAAGAGAGCATCCCCGAAGATCAATGGTGGGACGAGAGAAATTAACTTCATTAAGTTAAGGTCATTTGAACAACATTTGTATGATTTAATGTTTGTGGTTGTTTAGTCTTGTATAAGACCCCAAAGTTATTAGTTTACCTCTAGAGTAACATTAAGTTGTCCCCCAGATATGTTTTACAAAGGCTTCTGGCTATATCTGAAAAACGAGGGAGGGAAAGACCAACTACATTTCTAAGTGAGGAAAGCTTTCCTGGAGGTGACCTAGCAAGTTGCTTTTTTGTGTAACCCAATTAAAGTGGAAATTTCTCCAGTTTTTGCCCCTGCCATAACCAGCGTGCCTCATTGCAATGCTGTGTTGGCTCAATGCTTGGCACTCCTTATCCTAAGCATTAATTTCCAGCTGCTGGAAAACATATTTAGGATCTTCTAGTTGCAGTTCACAATCAAAACTCTGGTAACTGAATTTCCATTCACGAAATATTAATGGGACACCATTAATTTTGGTTGGTTAGTTTTGGTTGGTGCAGGCTGAGAATTGTCAATTATTCCTCTCCCCTGTAGGTGTTTTTGCATAAATTCTCAGTGCAGCCTCGGGATTGTTATACATTCCATTTAACATACTCTGTTGAGCTAGGCTTTATGATATTATCTAATTTTTTATTACAAGTACATCACTCAAGAGAGTTGATAGATATGATAATCTTTGTTTATTCCTTGCCTGCATCGTAAGCAATTCTATTAAGCAGAATTGCTATATTTATGCTCATAAAGGAAAATAACAATGCCATTTCTATTGGTGGGTTGTTTTTGTTTTTTTTGCAAAAAATTTTATTGGCTGAAACACGGAAAGAGACCAATGTCTCCACAATAAAAAAAAACCTGGCTTTTCCCTCTGTGTATGAGATATTGGAGAGAAATACAAATTATGAAGGGATAATGGCAATCTGATGCTAAACATCTCATGATAAATGGTATTCCTTTGCATATATGTTTAGAAAGAGGAAATGTTTGATAATATTTTTGGTTTATTAATATTTTGATGCTTTATGAACAATATTTAATAAATATTAATCTTTATAAATATTGAATATTTTAATATTGAATATTTGCCCTATATTATTGAATAAACTACGGATGCATGTCTGTCTGTCCATCCATCCGTCCGTCTCTGTCTCTTCTCTCTGTCTCTGTCTCGGTCTCTGTCTCTGTCTCTCTCTCTCTCTCTCTGTCTCTGTCTCTCTCTGTCTTTCTGTCTCTATGTCTGTATGTGTAAAAAAGGCATTCTTACAATGTTTTTAATAATGCATAGAGATACTACCTTTGATAAGTGAGCAATACTGATATTTATTTATCTGGCTTGCTTTGTGACCAGTGAGTAGGTGGACGGACTTTCTGTAAAGATGGCAGACGAAGATGAGGTTGTGGAGGTAAGACTTAAATGTTTGATTTACTGCCTTGAGCTATGCAGATGAGTTTATTATTTCAAAGAAACAGCAAATAATGGGCAGGTCAGGAACTTGAGATGGCTGCCTCAGAAGTGAGTGTGTCTCCACATTCAGAGCTGGTGACCGGACAGTTATAGAAATTGATATATTCTAAATGGCCTCCAGCAGCTGTTGGGTACTCCCAGAGAAGGCCTAGGACATGAGGATATAAGAGTGCACGATGACAGTAAATGCCCCTTTCTTTCCTCAACATCCTGCAGACTTAGTCTTTTAAAAAATAATAATAATAGAAAAATACAGCATAAATGATGCTAATAATGTTAATATTTATATGGACATTTAAAATGCCTGTAATTCTATCTAGCAACAACTTACTGGTCTTCATAAGACCTGTGTGAAAAGTTGTGGGTATATTTCTTTGCCAGGCTCCATTTTACCATGCCGGTTCTGTGTGTGGCTTCTGCAAGTCTTGGGTTGTAATTCTTCCAAAAATCATCTCCTCCTCCTCCTCCTCCTCCTCCTCCTCCTCCTCCTCCTCCTCCTCCTCCTCCTCCTCCTCCTCCTCCTCCTCCTCCTCCTCCTCCTCTTCCTCTCCCCTCTTCTCTTTCTTCCATCTTCTTCCCATCTCATGTATGTCTGATAGCCTTACCATTGTCTTATTATTGTCTGTCTCTTAGTAGACTAATATCTTTATCTTTCATATTATCATTACAGTTTTATATTGTTGCATTGTATCATTACAGTTTTATATTGTTGCATTGTCTCTTCAGATGTCTGTCTTTTTCCTCTTCTCTCTTGGGATCTTTGTAGCAGGTATTTTTTTAAAGGCTGCAATTGCTTCTAATCTTGGTTTTAAGCAAGATAACTTTTTCCAGAATCATAGCACATCGTCTTCCTAGTTTGCTTCCACTGATCTTTTGCCCTCATGGTTTAATTTTGTGCGAATCAGAATTAAAAGAGCAAAAGTAAGTTTTTATTTACAAAAAGACAAATCTGCATTTTGAAGGGCATGCAGTAGAGTCCTCTGAAAAAATAGCTTATGCTTTTAATTTTGGACATTGATTTGGATTGTTTAGCACAGGATACTTAAGTAAAAAGTAGATTCTGTTTTTGCTTGGTTTGATGAACACACTGCCAATTCTAAGTTGGTCAGTAGGCCACGTGAGACAGAAATGGTGCTTTCATGTTTCTTCCATGCTGGAATGAACATTCTTTCTCTCTCACACACAAACACACATGCAAAAACACAGAGAGATACACAGATGTACATACCTTTGTATGTACGTATGGAATCTGACATAGAATTAATAAAAAGAAATTGCTATGCATTTATATAGGCAAATGAATGCACACATTCTCTTCCATCTCCTCCCCCAAATCTTCTCAAATTTTCTTTTATATCTATGGAGATTCTCAGGCATCCAGGTCATGGTTGTCTCAAAGCTGTTTTTTCAAAAGATGACTGGACTTCACTTTTCCTTGCACATTTCACTTCGTATCCAAGAAGTCAGAACTGGAATTGATGTCAGAACTGAAGAAGCTTCTTGGATGAGAAGAGAAAAACCTTCAAGGAAAAACAAAGTCCAGCGGCCTTTTGAAAAAGCACTTTGGGGAGTTTCCTTTATACTTGTGGTAGTGCTTTAGCAAGTGTATGCATGCTGTTAGTTGTACAAGCACCAGTCTAAGTGGTGCATAGTGTGTGTGTGTGTGTGTGTGTGTGTGTGTGTGGAGAGTAGGAGGACCATTATCTCCTGATATTCTTCTCATAAAAAGATCCAATTATATATAAAGCTTGAAATAAACAGTATCTTGACAAAGTTATCTGTAGGAGCATAAATCATCTGCAAAAAGTGGCAGTGAATTAGGCTCCGTTGAAGGGTGCCAGTATCTTTGGAGGCTTCTTGTTAATGTGATTCATGGAAACACAGAGGAACCTTAATGCACTAAGTCTGAGAATTTAGTCAATGTTGTAGATCCTATTAAATTGAGCATGATAAATCTTTTAATACCAAAAATACATGAAACCCAGTAGAATTTATTGGTGGAATACATGCTTAAAAATCTAGACCGATCAATAAAATGAGTCTGATAAGGTCAAACAGTAAAAGGAAGACATGAAAATAAATCATATTGGGTCCTACATGGACGGCATTAGCATCTTCTACATCTCATTTTTCAAGACTTTTTGGTGCACAGGAGAAATAATTCTAACCAAATACATTAAATAATTTTTGGTGAATTAAGCTTGCTCATATGATGATGGACACACACACACACACACACACACACACACACACACACACACACACACACACACACATATATATATATATATATATATATATATATATATATATATATATATATATATATATATAATTTAAGGCTTGATTTGATGCTCTGCAAAGTTAGGCTAAAATTAGCGGTTGCTATATAGTATTAATGAAAAAGAGTTTGAGGAAATAATTTGGAACTATCTTTAACATTAAAGCAGGGACACTTCTAATAATGATGCAAGTTCAGTCTATTAAAGATAATTCTGTGCCATTTCAACATTCCTGCTTCTTCTTTATATATCCTGACTCATATTTAAGAAGGTCCCCCTATGAAATTAGTCTAATGTATTTCACTGGTACTATAAACATTCCAAGATTACTGACAACATAGCTTTTTACAAGAGTTTGTACTGGTGTAACATACAACAAATGGAGTATTATTAGCAAAGTGATTTGTTCCATTTTTTTTCAGTTAGCTGATTTGCAGAAACATTTTTATTGGCATAGCTGGTCTTAGTAAATTCATTTCTATTAGATTTGCCCTGAACAACTGCTTGAATTTGATGATGTTTCTAGGCAATATTTCCAAAAGAGAGTATAAAATCCACTTAAACAAGATTCAGCTGAGTTCCTTCTTAGCTTCTTCATGAACAAGAGAATACTTCAGATACTGTTCATTTCATTATGAATCTTAAATGATCATAATGTCAATTTCTTTCCTGTGTTGAAATATGCATATTGATTTGAGGTGATCAACTGGACTTTTTAAAAAAAATCCTCTATAAGCCCTCATTGATCTCTCTTTACAATTGTCTTCCAAATCTAGGTTCTTTGTTTCTTATACCTATATCCTGCTTTCTTTGGAAGATCGAGGGAAATGAATTTTGTTTGTACTTTTCTGAGAACTGGATTGTTTCATAGGCATCAAAATTTTTAATGGAATTTGAGTTCAGCCATGATATTATCTTAGTTAAGACGCTGAGAAGCAGTAGTTCAGCCCTCATACAATCTCTCTCTCTCTCTCTCCCCCTCTCTCTCTCCCCCTCTCTTTCTCTCTCTCTCTCTCCTTCTCCTTTAGTAGTAACTAAACCCAATTCAAAACAGGAAAATAGCCTAGAATGAAAAAAAACCGCTTGTATTCCATTTGATCGATCACACATATTGTGCAGAAGTATCATAGTTTTGTTTCTCCCTTGTAATAGAGGATTGTTTAGATTGCTGAGCAGTGAAAGCCAATAAGATGTTTTTTGTCCAGTAATTCTTGTTCAGGCATGGTTTCTTCTCCTTAAATTCAGTGCCTTCTTCCTTGAAGTTAAATATGATAATTCACCCTGAAGCAAAAACAGTCCTGAGAGTTCCAAGAGAAATTCTGTAAGATTATTATTATTATTAGCTATGTTTCAGTTCTAGCTTGAATCATTTCAAACAAAATTTGAATCATCCATTTGAATCATCTCACTGCAGCTTTGTGCAGCTTAATTAAGAAATATATTAAAAAAAATTTAATGTGTAGCTGTCATTCTAATAAATAAAACATGATCATGTTTTGACACATCATTTGCCATTTTATGAAAGCCTTTCTTTTACAAGAGTTGTCAGGTAGCAAACTTAAATGAATAGTCCATGACAAATTTCCCTAGGACATCCAATACTTCCTTTAAAAAGAATTCACAGATGAATACAATCTTTTTCCTGTTAAAGAGTTGCTTAGTTCTCCTACAACGCCATTTTCACAAGAAAACAATTCAATGCGAGATTGTCAGTATGTGTTGGAGACATATCACTTTGGAAATATTGTGGGTTTAACTGTTTTCTGCATTGATATTTGAATTATGTTTTGGATTATCTCTCCTTCATTAATACTTGAAATAGTACATACAATGAAAGGGTGGTGTGTGATCATGATTTCAAGTTATGGCCAATCTGGTGAACTAATATATTCTGTTCGCTCGCCACTGATACATGACTTTTAAAAGATTATTGTATGAACAAGCCAATGGGTGTCCAAAATCCCTTAAATGCAAGCAGGAGATATGAAGTCTTGGAATTCTTGAATTGGCTCTAATGCAACAAGTTTTTACAATACAAGGAAAAACCACTTTTTTAAAACAGTATTAAACATTATGAGCGATTGGCAGCCACAAATCCACTGGTGTGTACGGAAGAAAATGCCTGTGGATCTTACCAGCAATTAAATCTTTGAGCTCTTTCCATGGAACATCCTTCTCAATCACTTCATTCTTCAGACTGAGATTTTGTTCTTTGCCTCAATGTGTTTTTACAAATGACCTTGTGAAAAATAATGAGGTTTCTTCTTTGTTTATAGTACTACATAGAAGAGGAGGTCGAGGGTGAACCAGGCGAGGTAAACGCATCTGATTTATGCAGACATATCTGATTTTGTGGAATGTAATGCTTTTTAAGCATTTTATGTGTATGTGTATAATATAAAATAATTTAATAGATTTTTTTTTACATACTTGAGTAATCTAATAATGCCCTCTGGGAAGAACAAAGTCAACCAACACTTATATAACAGAATAATTATCTTGCCTTGAGTATATTTTGCTTGGCAATGATGAACAACTTTTTGATGATAAGGGTCAGGCTTATGAATTTGGAGGTTAGGTTTACAGGCCTGTCAAACTGGCAGCCTGCAGGCCCGATGCATCACGCGTAGGCATCCCTGGCGCCTCAAAGGCAAAAAAAATCACGTTGCATCCTGATACCGCATGTGACACGAACGAGTTTGACACATGTGGGTTAGGAGGTGCAGTTGATGATAATACCTGCACCTAGGCCTATTCTACATGAATGGAATAATCTCTTTCAATTACGGGAGAGACTCTGGTTTCCCAGTAGAGAAAAATGTAGCTTAGGATAACAAGATTAAGTGGCTTTCTGCCTGCATGATTCTTACATTCTTTTTTTTTGGGAAGATATAGGAGAAAGGACAAATAAATGAAAATCTCAATTCCCTCCCCCCAGCAAGAGTTGGAGTCTCGTTTTAGTTAATGTCTTATTGCTCAGCCCTACTTATATTTGTCTTAATTTGCAGCAGGCTTTAATTGCCCTGAACTTTTTTCCTTGTCCATTATGCTTGGTGGTTTGTAAAGTACTAGTTGAGATGTTTAAAAAACACTTTATTTTCTTTTGGAAGATGCAGATGTATAGTGATGTCTGCATCTTAGTGAAATGGATGAATAATTTTTGATTGGTTTGAATGGTATGATTGGCCTAAAAACGTACACATATATACCTCTGCTGTTGAAATCTTGGCCATCTACCAGAAAACAAAGAAAAAAAGAGTAATTCTTAGAGTTTGCTAAATGAAAGTGAAAACATGAAAACTCAGCGAAGAAGAGAGTAAATATGTATGTACAGAATGTTTCTTCCTGCAAGCTTCTGTTAATGTGTTTCCATTCATTTGTTTGATATAAATTCACTTTGGAATGTCCAATGTCATTTTCTTGTTTTTGTTTCTTGTTGCATAACTTATTCACAAGTTGTTCATCTTGTTCATCCTTGAAACAAGATTTTTCTTTTCAGGGTTACGTTTTCATAAATGTCACTACCAACCTGAAGATAAATACTGTAACATTACTTTATTCTAAACATTTGTTGTTTATTCCTTCTGGCAATTCTTTTAATATACTTTTTTAGTTAGAAGTCTATCATTGGTTATTATATCAGCACGATCCCTGGCTTCCTTTCCTAAGCTTCAGAATTATTTAGGAGGATCCTAGAATCTTGCAGATTAGATTACAGATTGCTGTAGATTACAGGCTGGTGCAGAACAGATGGGACAATGGTATTCCTTCATTAACAACATTAGTTTTTGTGTCAATGGAGAAATACAGTTGTATGATTCTGAATTTATGTAGTTTATTTGTGTATACCTCACTTTGGGAGAATAGTTCATAAAATAACCTTTGAGCATACATTCAGAACATATAAAAAAGAGAGAGGTTTATTATTTGCATAAACTAATTTTCTTATTCATTTTGGAATAATCTCACTAATATCAATGTGGTTAAAGCAAAGAGAGAATTTGTCTGTTTCCATATATATTGTCAAAGTTCGAACTGATGTCAGTGAGAACAATGGTGAGGAAAATCCTTGTAAAATCCAAAAGACTTGGTTGAATAAATCAATTCCTTTATTTAGAAAACAAATATTTCATTTTATAGAAATAAATTGAATAATATGTGCATATTAAAAAGCACTTTTCAAATTGAAGTGAAACTTGGCTGGGGACTAGGGGGAAAGTTGTATGATACCCCACCCACCCCTGTCATTTGCTTTTTTTGAAACATAACTCATGGCTGATTCAGTTCAGAAAAATAGATGTAACATGTCATAAAGACCTTCCTGAATTCAAGAATACCAGGTTATGATACTCTTGAATACAGTACGGTAACTGTATAACTACTCCCGGGTACTAGTCATACAGATCAAACAAACAGAATGAACAACAATTCTTTGCATAGTCTCTACAACTATCCCATTCTTTCCTGTCCAGAGATCTAATTTTGGGATTTTTCTACCTTCATTATTTATCCTGAGCCTCAACTCAAATGCGTAATTTTACACATTGCATGGCCATATGAAATGATATATGGTGAAAAAAACTATCCATATAAATAATTCATATAATCTATTGTGGGGTGTAGATTACTAATTTTGAAAATTCTTTGGAGAGTGTCAAAGACTGGTTCTCAGCGAAGTGCATCTGTATCTCAGCTGCACTGATTTTCAAAAGATTATCAGGAATATAGACAATCATAGCTCCAAAAACATCAACTAAAAAGGCTCTAAAACTAGTGCTGAGTCAGGAGATAAATTTGAAACACCTTTCCACGTTTTTAGATAATTACTGAGATCACCGAGACCACATACACCACTGGTTCTGCACCGTACACAGTAACAACAAGACATACTTCGGAAACAAGAGGGCATCCTTCAGAAACAAGAACGCATACTTATGAAACAACATCATCACGTACTTTTGATAGCACAACACAACCTCCGGAAGCCACAGACCCTTCTCACAAGGCCTCCCAACCTGTCAGAAAAAAAGTTGTACGGAAAAAAGTGGACAGATCTAAGTTTCGGACACCTTACTTGGATCACAGCTCAAAAATGCAAAAGCTCTTCAGCGAAGTAAGTCAGAAATGTGTGTCTTCTCACATTCAAAGCCATTTTAATCCTACTTGAATGAATTTCATTCAATTTTTTAAAAAAGATCCTCATGAAAAAAATGTTTATTTTATACATGTATCAGAAATTGATCACAGCTATCAATTACAGTAGCATATGTAGGAACTGGAAATCCTGGTCTCTGGAGTATCATCAGAAAGTATCAAAACTTAGGGTTATCCCAGTTTAATATTTAGAATAATATGAAAAAGTTCAAGTTTATAGTCTTTCCTTATTCAGGCCAAAACTTCTTTGGCTGAATGAAATAACCTAATTCGACTTATCTATATCTCTTTAAATTCTCTCTCCCTTCCCATCCCTGTGGGTGTGTATGTGTTTTGTACTCAAGAGCATAAATTCAGTACATTCAGAGGGAGCCAAAGCTAATCTGAAGGGTCATAAATCTGGAGAAAAACATGTCTCTTAATCAGAACATTATGCCATTTATATATAAATTAAACTTTCATCCAATTATGCATGGGGATATATCTGTGTTTGTATATATGCATGTAGATACACCCCCTCTACTCACATACCAACTTGATGTCCCCAGAACGTATGGAGTCTAGTTCCTATTACAGGTAGCCCTCAACTTATGTCTACAATTGAGCCCTATTTTTTTATTGCTAAGTGAGACATTTGTCAAGTGAATTTTGCCCCATTTTACAACCTATCTTGCCACAGTTGTTAAGTGAATCACTGCAGTTGTTAAATTAGTAACACGGTTGTTAAGTGAATCTGACTTTCCTATTGACTTTGCTTGTCAGAAAATTGCAAAAGACACTGCAACGGTCATAAATATGGGTCAGTTGCCAAGCCTCTGAGATTTGATCACATGACCATGGGGATCCTGCAATGGTGTGAAAAATAGTCATAAGTCACTTTTTTAGCGCCGTTGTAACTGCAAATGTCACTAAATGAACTTTTGTAAGTCGAGGACTACCTGTAGTTCAGCCTTTCTGGCAAATTGCAGGGAACTGTGTGATTTGAAATCAAAACAGTTTGTCTAATTTGGATGCACCCATCTATAGAAATACGTTAAAGCTTTACGCACAAGGCATTTCCACAGGGCTTCTTAACCGTAACATTTCGACATGCTAAAAATAGATCTACATTTTGCTGTCTTCTCTTGCTCCCAGAAAACGTACAAGGAAAAATTTGAAAAAGACAAAGGAAAACTATGTGGAATAACAACAGATACTCCCGAACTTCGAAGAATCAAGAAAGTCCAGGACCAGCTCAGTGAGGTAAGGATAAGGAAGAAGAAGAAACCATGACTAGGTAATACTGTTTAATTCTACTCAGGGCAGCAAGAAGCTCACTCATAATATTACAGTAAGCCAGTCTGGAATTTTAGGATATGAATACTGCTAGATCCTTGGCCAAGGAAACTGCAGACTCCACTTGAAGCTAGAAATTTGAGACTTCTTACTACATACCTGTGGGTTAAAATTACAGTTCTTGACTATCTGAAAAATACTGCAGCATGAAAGCTGCTGGAGTAGGAGAAGATGAGGCAGAGCCTGGGTGGGGAAGTCAAGAGAGGAATCAGTTTGGAGTCATTAGGTTGCCACAAGCAATCCAAGTCCAGCCTCTCTTGAATTCTGTTGGCTCTTATCTAGCACCGATTTAGTGCTGGCTGTTGACTAAATTCCTGTTGTATAGCATGAGCAATAAATTAGCTTGACTGGAACTTAACATGTGGACTTGCTTCTTCATACCTGACAACTGGCTTTATAGGATGTTTCAGCATAAGAACACTGCCAGTCATTTCCAAAACCTCTGATATGGCCTCCAAGAGTTTTTCCAAAAGCTAGTACTGTTTTCATTTTAAATGTATATTAAATAAATTTGAAGAAACTTTACATTAATTAATTACATAAAAACTTAATTTCAGTTTGCTTTGGCTCCATTTTCTGTTTGCAAAGCAATGATTTACTACAGTTTTCTACACTGTAGCCTATATGTATTTTCTGTAGGTTAAGTATCGCATGGCTGGGGAGGCAGCTAGAACCGATTGCCACGTTGACGAAAAAGCAAGAGACATTGAGCATGCAAAGAAAGTGTCTCAGCAAGTCAGCAAGGTAAGTTACCCTGTGATGTAGAAATTATTGAGATTTATAAAAACAACCTAGGTCACGGGTGTCAGTCAAACTCACCGCGTCATCTTGCTGTCATGTGACGTTTCGCGATGATTTTCCCATTCATGGAGCTAGGATGGGCGTGGCCTGCACGTGACGCATCCCGACTACAGGCTGCCAGTTTGACACCCCTGAAGTGGTGCTTATTATTATGAGAGAAACCTGTAATTACACATCAACAATATATGTGTTTTATCACTTATTATCCAACTTCCTAGTGGAATAGAAGTTTATGTATTTTTAGTGAGTTATAATGATAGCCCTCATTCACTGACTGCCTCTTTTAGTGGTGAAAAAGTAATTTTATGGCCAATCCTCTCTTTATGACCTTTGCAGGTCTATAAAGGAAAGGAAATCTGAAATAAGATTATAAGCATAGTTATGATTTTATTTAGCAACTCCTTTGCTTTATGATTAGATGCTGGTCCCAATTGTGGTCACTAAACAATGATTACCCCTGTGATGGGAGGAATGCCTTTTCACATCTTTTCCTTATGCCTATAGAAAGGAATTGTGTGAATAAATAGTAATATATAAAAATGTAGGCAATATGTATCAAATTTTCCCAAACTGGAGCTTCAATTACAGTTCCATGATTTGAAGTCATTATGGCTTTTGAGTCAGGAAGAGTAGAAATTAAAAGCTGATTTGCCCAGAAAATATTGGCAAAACTGATTTGTTTGCAGCCACCGAGAGCACCACATTCAGATATTTGATTTCTCAGGTGATAAGTTACATTGTGTACTTCAGTTTAATGCTTGAAGTGTAAAAGAATATCTTATTCTCCTCAATCCCCAAGAAACATTTACCCAAACAGTGAAATAGTGTAAACTCTACCTTGATCTATTATCAAGCAATCTCAAAGAGGCTGCCAGAGCTTCTATTTTACCCTGAAACTTTAATTTTACCACAATGTGGCTTAATTCTGAAGAATTGATATGCCTGACACTTCGAAGCTGTGGGTAGACTATGATAACACCTGTGCTGATCTTACCTATTCTAAATACCATAAACCATACATTTCACAGAAGGGATTGTCTTGAAATGTTTGCCTCAGTATGGTTATCTCCTGTTCTTCTGGATTGGCGCTAAACTGTTAGTATCAGCTATTGTGACCAAAACATTCTTCCATTGTCCTACAAAATGAAGCAAGGACACAATCAACAACCTTGGTTATTAGATTGGATCCTGGAGATGTGACTCATCTGTTTATTACTGGAGACCATGGAGTGATGATCTAAAAAGGACAAAATGTCTTTTTAGCAAATTCTCATTTCTTTGGTTAAGTGAATGAATACAGTCAATTGCCTTTTGAAGCTGCATACCTTCACAGAACAGCTTAACATAGTAGAAATTTGACTTTGTTATGTGCGTTTCAACAATAATTTTGAAGAATCAAGGCTAGACATTGAGGTGTTCAGAAGCAGTATAGGAAAGAGTGGGATTGACAACCACCCTGGCAAGTTAATTTTACTATTGTTGGACTTTATGAAAAATCAGACTTAAAAGAGCAGCTTCTTTACAGTTCCTTTAACCAATGTGGTGGTTTTTTTCCATTATAGGTTTTATACAAACAGAACTGGGAAGAAAATAAGGAAAAGTACTTCCTTCCTCCTGATGCTCCTGAGCTTGTTCATGCTATTAAAAATACAGCCTTATTCAGTAAGGTAGGTGTACTTCTGGTTAGAAGAATCTGTGATCCTTTCCTATGAATCTTGTGCTTCTTTCCAGCCTGTGCCCAATGAATGTTGTGGTTAATTTTCCCTCAGAAACCTTACGTTGAAGAGTGGGAAGCAGAAAAGTCTCTCTTCTACCCCTATGATGACAGTCCTGAACTTAGGAGAGTTGCAAAGGCACAAAAGGCCCTCAGTGATGTAAGTACTGTACCAAGATCCTGATCAGTCATTAGTTCTGGACCTGTGTAATTGGGAAAGACCACCCAAAAGTGCTTTTCCAAAAGGCAACTGGACTTTCTTGGTTTTTCCTTGAAAATGTTTCATTTCTCATTCAAGAAGAAGCAAAACATTTTCAATGAAAACCAAGAAACTCTGTTCTGACCTAGGCTTCCTGATACAGTAAAAAGCACATGCTTAGTCCCCAAAACCCTCTTTTTATTTCAAAGGCTGTGAATTATGTTCATTCATAGCCCATAATGAGTCCCAAATAGTTGTAAAGAGTCCTACAGTAGGCTGCCAAAGTCCTTCGGGATAAGGCGATAAGTACCAATCTTTAACTTCCTTGAAATGCTGCCAAAGACTTAATTGGCAATTAGCTTGGCATGGAACAAAGAGTCAAAATGAAGCTTCAGAAGGTAAGCTGACCAGCATGAACAAAGTTGCTTCTGCAAAGGCTCATGTGCCTTTGTTCCTCCTTTATTCGTATGGGAGGGGCCAATCACCTCCAAACCTTAGTCCTGAGTCATCCCTTCTGTTTTAACTGTTCTTGCCTTCTGGCAGCTCTGTGCATGCATGCACTGGGAACAGGGGGAGCCTATTCCAGCTCCACAGGCTGCCAGCAGACCACAACAAACTCCAGTAGCTTTTTGGAAAACCATGTCCTGGATGATTGAGAATTTCCATAGACACTTGGGAAAGGGCACCCAAGTATGATGAAGAGTGTTGGATTACAAGAATCTAGATTTGCATCAGTAGGTTTAGTGGGTGGACAATGTTTAGAAGCTCAGCAACCTTGAAATGACTTTTGCAAGAATGAAATAGAAGGCTGTATGTAGCACATTGTCTTGCCCTTTGGCATGGGCAAGGTCACAGCAATAGAAGAGGCACTGGAATGGGATGGATGGTGCATTGAAGTGATGGAAAAGAAATCTCCAGCTGCACTTAGTTGACATTGGCTGATCTCAAAAGCCTAGCAGAATTGGACCTGAATTAGGACTTGAATGGGAAGCTACAAGGACATTCCAGAACTGTAGGTTAGACAAAAGTTAAAAAAAACTGGAATGAAGATGATAACAAGTCATTTCTCTATGCTGCCAAGAAAATTAAAAGAATAGAGTTACTAAGAACTGAGTCTTATTTGAATGGATGAAGGCAATAATGTCCCCATTTTGGAAAGTATTATCCCCTAATCCAACCAACACCAGAGCCATTAAAATAAATGGTGCATTAAAATAAATAGCACAGTAGAACTTTCCATACCGACTCTTAATTTATTAACTTCTATAAAGTTGGCTAATTTGTTGTGGTAAAGAGCAAATTTTACCACCTAGCATGCCTAAAGCTAAGCGAATTAAACAGTTGCTTCCTCTGATTATCTTGTTCTATTTCTGGTATAAAATCCTAAAATAACTATGCTAAATTAACCAAGGTGAATTTGCTTCCACGAAAATGAACTCCTATTGAGATAGGTTGCAAGAATAAATATACGTGTTTAAATAATCACCCCTCTCTTTTTCCTGATGATTTCAGATTGTTTATAAAAAAGGACATGTTGAGCAGAAATCAAAGTTCACTTCTGTGTCTGACCCACTTGATGTGGAGCTTGCCAAGAAAGTTACTCGACAGCTCAGTGACGTGAGTATTTTGTGACAGAATTCATTATACATATTCACCTGAGTTGGAGCAGGACAGTCATCAAGGATCTCTAAAATATCTTACAAGGAGGGGGAAATATCAGTGCGCTTTACAGGTGAATCTTGACCCTGGCCGCCCCAATCATTCTGCAACAATGCTTCTCCTTCCCATTCTATCTTTCTACCTGTATTAGCATAAAGAAAATCAATCAATACATTGCCTATTATTAATAGATTGATAACATTATATTTTACTCATTCCCTTTTTATGTCTCTAGGAAGCTTTCAAAGCTCTGAATAGAATAGAATCCAATGTTTAAACCTCCTCTTAAACCATAGTAAGGATTGAATTGCCTTATTAATTCAAGGAGATGGGAGGCATATACATTTAATAAACAAAAAATAAATAAATTGACATGACAGGAAGCTGTTTAATGATTTGAGGCCCACCACTGAAATATAAGTGTGCCAGGGCCTGTCAGAAGTGCCCCAATGAAGATCGTAAGGATGTGTACAGACTTTACAGAAAGAGGCAATCCTGCAAGCAACCTCGCAATCTTGTGATGATTTACAAATTGGTTGGGAAGTTAGAATTGGTTGGGTGGCCAAAGCAGAGACTTCCTGCATTGTAGAGCGTAAGGAAGTTGACCTTAATGGAAAATGCAAGAACTGTTACAGAAGCAAGAGGAGCTGAAATATTCTTTTAAATCCAGAAAAGCAAGATAACATTTGGATGCAGCTCAAAAGATAACACCCTAATTCAGGGAGGAGGAGGAGGAGGAGGAACATCACAATCAGAACATCACAAGAACCTGTTATTATAGTCAATCGCAATTAGAGCAGTGGTGGGATTCAATTTTTTTTACTATCGGTTCTGTGGGCGTGGCTTAGTGGACATGGCATGGCTTGGTGGGCACGGCTTGGTGGTCGTGTGGCAGGGGAAAGATACTATAAAATCTCCATTCCCTCCCCACTCCAGGGGAAGGATACTGCAAAATCCCCATTCCCTCCAGATCAGCTGGGACTCAGGAGGCAGAGAATAGATGAGGGTGGGGCCAGTCAGAGGTGGTATTTACCAGTTCTCTGAACTTCTCAAAATTTCCACTACCCGGTTCTCTAGAACTGATCAGAACCCTCTTGAATACCACCTCTGAATTAGAGTATTGAGGTATTAATCCTTCCTGTGGAGTTGATTTGCCCGTCTGGTCTACCTATGGGGTTGACCTGCAGTACACTGGATCATTTATGAGAATATCTATGTAGTACAGATAATACCAAATATGAGGCTGCCCCAGATTCCACAAACTATTCTTTCTACTGTTACAAACCAAGAATGGTGTTTCTAGCCCACTGTCCCTGGCAACTACTTCACAGTTCCACCTTTCTACTGGCTGAGAACAGAGGTAAAGGGGTTAGCATTGGAGCGATGGACAGCAGTGAGTTGAATACTTTGCCACCTGTTGCAATGTATTGTGCAAGTACAGAAGTTTATTTTTGCTTATGGAGAAAAAACTTCCCAAAATTTAGCTGTAGATTTTGCTAAATGGTGCTTTCAATGAGTCATTTGAGGTCCAACATTCTTAATTCTTGCTTCCCATCCATTCCAAGATGGTAGCTGTTCCAATGGTTTAAGCAGTATTTCTTCAAAAAGCTTATTTTTCTTCATGTGGAAATGAACACAGAATCAGTTTGGGCAATTTATCATTTCTGTATATCTTAGATTTGTTTAATAGGGCAACATTTTTTGTTTTTGTTTTTTTGGAGTGGCCATTATACTTTGGACTAGGTATGGTGAAGGGATTTCTTGTACTTTTAATTGTTGAAATTTCTCCTGGCACATTTTGAGTAATTATTTTTTGTTTGTGTTTGAACTAGAGTAATTCATGCATAGAAAGAGCCTCTAAAGACACATTGTTTTGGTGAAGCTGAACTAAATCTCTCTTTCTAATTTTAGATTACCTTTTCTGATTCCATGTAAAATAATATCCGATAAGATTTTTTAAAAAAAGGACAGGAGAAAAATAGGCATTTAGCACCATGGATAAGATCCATGCAGCATGACTCATAAATATTTGATATTTATGTATAATTAGATTTTATTCATTATTAATGTATTCATAATGTATTACCTAATCATAAATTGAAACTTACTAAATTCAGTGCTATATTTTTAATGGAATGCAATGTGACCCTTTCCCCCACATTAGTTATATTTGGCATCCAAAAGCAAGTAGGCAGGTACCAGACTGACTTTTCTGGGAAGATTTTCCATAATGGATACACTGAGAGCTTCTGCACTGGAGACAAGTTCCTTGTATATCAAATCACACTTAAAGCTATTCTATTCTATTCTATTCTATTCTATTCTATTCTATTCCATTCCACTCCACTCCACTCCACTCCACTCCACTCCGCTCTATTCTATTCTATTCTATTCCATTCTGTGTTGGGATTCAAAAATGTTTACTACTGGTTCTGTGGGCATGGCTTGGTGGGTGTGGTTTGGTGGGTGTGGCTTGGTGGGCATGACAGGGGAAGGATACTGTAAAATCCCCATTCCCTCCCGATCAGCTGGGACTTGGGAGGCAGAGAATAGGTGGTGGCGGGGCCAATCAGAGGTGGTATTTACCGGTTCTCTGAACTACTTCTCCAGAACTGGTCAGAAGCTGCTGAATTCCACCTCTGATTCCATTCTTCTGCAAAAGTTTTGGAAAGCTATAGAACAATTACGTTTTATTCAAACATCCCTAAGACAGAAGAGTCTAAAAACTTGTTCACCTTTAGCTGCAAAGGAAACCTATTTTAAGAATATATTTCCTTTTTCTAAAGTAGTTTATCTACAGCCCAATATTTATCTCTTTTTTTTTGTTGTAGCACAAGTATCATGAAGACTATAAAAATAAGAAGGGCAAATGGAGCCAAACACCATGCTATGATGTCGCAGTTGCCAAAATGAGCTCTGACATTTTGAGCCCAGTAAGAAATGCTATGTTGTTTTGCTTGCCCCCTTTCTCCCTCCCCCTATTTTATATCGATTGCTTGCCTTTATAATAACATTCCAATTCTGAGCTGTACATTCTTGCACTTTTTCCTGTTTGTAGAGAAAATACCAGGAAGACTGGGAATCGAAGAAAGACCATATCTATTTCATGCAGACAAAAACACCAGAGTATGCAGTTAATAAGCGTGCTGGAATTGATGCCAGTAAGGTATGGCAATAAGTCTAGCTATGGGTTTAAATTGAGTCCATTAAGGAGACCAGGCGATGGCTTGACCCATCATGTGCTTGGAATCTTCTATAGTTTCAGTTTACATACAAAGAAAGTCCCATCCAAAACAGGAGTAATAGCAATAGCAGTAGACTTATATACTGCTTCATAGGCCTTTCAGGCCTCTCTAAGCGGTTTACAGAGAGTCAGCATATTGCCCCCAACAATCTGGGTCCTCATTTTACCCACCTCGGAAGGATGGAAGGCTGAGTCAACCCTGAGCCGGTGAGATTTGAACCGCTGACCTGCTGATCTAGCAGTAGCCTGCAGTGCTGCTTTTAACCACTGCGCCACCTTGGCTCTGGAGTAGTTTAAAGCTTCTGGTCATGTCACATGGGTTGAGTTGCAATGAAGGCATTTTTGTGTAAATTGAAAACGTGTCACAGATGTTTGCTAGAGGGGTCAAGAAGTGAAGATGGCTGTTGCAACCAGATGAACAAAGCCCCTGTGTAATGCTTGTGACATTGACACATGTACAAAAGACATGGGGCTTTGTTCATATAGTCACAGCTGGCATCATGCTCTTTTTGACCCACTCTTTTCCACTTTAATGGAATCTACTGATCATGGAATATTCTGCCCATTTATACAGCTGGTATTCCATATATATTGTGCGGCCTCATCTCATATTGGTGGTCAAGGAAAGTTTAATGTGGAGTGCCATTAAGATTTGGATGCATCTCTTAGGTCTTGGCATTGTTCGAGAAAATGTGTTTGAGCTTAAAAAGGGAGTTCTGCAAAAACGGAATTCCTTTGTCGCTTATGTTGGTGATCCAGTGGAAACTTTTGTTGGTGGAAGAGAGAACTTTCATTGATTTCTGTTTTCCCCTTAGTCACAATCCTATTTTTATGGGAGGAAAAGGAGACCACATGGAAAATGATGAAAAATGCCTTCCTCATTTCTGTTGATGTATGTGTGTGCGCTCGCATCTATGTGTGTGCGTGTGCATATGTGTGTGTGTCCCAACAGTATAACTGTGCTAAAACATAGTTTTGGATCCTAGCTGTTCAGAACGCAATGTCCTTCACTTCATCTTTGAATGCATTACTATCTTTCTCAGATTTAGTTTAGCAGAAGAGATAATCGAAAAGGATTTTTGCTAACGAAAAATGTACTTCCTTTAACCCTTGAAAGCACAATACATTCTAGTTATATTTCATCAGCAATGGTTTTTTTATTGTGGAACAATTGGCAAATACAAGTACAAATAGCATTTTCCAGCTGAAACTGTTTTCTTAATTGAAGAGATGGCATATCTAAAGAGCCTCAAATGTGTTCGCTTTAGAATGGTATATGAATGTTTCCAGTTTTTTAAAAAAGCCTTTGAGCTAAAAGTCCAAATAAAAAGGTCATTGAGTTATACCAAAATAGCATGTTGTAAAATTGGAAAATGAATTAATCCCCCCTATTAATTTTTCTAGATAAAATACAAGGAAGATTATGAAAAAGCCAAAGGTTCAGCAGATTATAATGTACTTCCAGCAACGGAGAATCCGATGCTCAGGCATCTAAAAGCTGTTGCAAATAAAGTAAATGATGTAAGTATGCTATTTTCCCCCCTAGGGATGCTTGACAAAACAAAATTTCAACAATTCATCATTATATATTATTTAAAATTAGACTTCTTTACTAATAGGTTTGCTGTGTGACATCTTGTCTTGCTATAAGAATGCAAAATTTAATCAACAAATTGGTTAGATCAGTGTAATGATAAAATTTCCTTTGAGTAGAATGTTCCTTTTTTAAATATTATTTCAATTGCTGTCACTGGTGGACAAGATACATCATCTTGTTTGAGGATAATAAGCTTATAATTTGCTTACTTCAAACACATAGTACTTACCACAGAATCCCAAAGTATAATATCTATTAAAAAAGATTTCACTCTCTATTCCATTTGTGTTGTAAGAGCTACCAACTTTGTGCATCTTCTAATTTTGGACAATGGCTGCATAGGGGGACTTCAGATAAAGCATTCTCCTTTGTTGCTTCCATTTTGTAAATCAGTGGGGTGGAACTCATGGCCCGTGGGGTGCTTAGATCTGGCCTGTGGCCTGGCCTAGAAACAGCAAAGGACCGGCCCACAGTGTCCTTGTTAGCAAAAATGGAGCTTGGGAGCGCTCATGCGGCCCTCCCAAACTCAATTTTTTGCTGGCAGAAGGTTGCAGCAGGCTATTGCAGCTGAAAATGGATCTCGGGAGCCCATTTTCACTGGCAGAGTACTCGGGTCACCACAGGTTCCCCTGACACAAGTGATGTTCAGTTGGCCACATGCACCTTGGCCATGCTTACCCTGGCCCCCCAAGGTCAAACACAACCATGATGCAGCCTTCATTGAAATAGAGTTTGACACCACTCTTGTAAACCTTCTGCCAGAGTGTCTTGCTTCTCCAGGTATATTATGAGTCAGGTCAGTGAGTGAAGAATGTTCTGGGATTACAGTTTGCTTCGCAGCACATGTGAATTGGGAATGACATAAAATGAACATGGCTCAGGCTGCTCTGGGGGGGGTGTTAAACCTTCAATTTTAGGAAGAGTTGTTTGGGGAATTTAGTGTAAAATTATCTAAATTTTAGGCATCACACAATATAATTCATTTCCCCCTTAATTAGCAGGAACCTGTGTCCAGAGATGGTAGTAATTTGAAGTCTACATTTGGACTAATGCTGGGCTTCTAACAATGCAAGATCTAAATTTGCCTTATACAAGACAAATTTATACATTGGGAATCTGGTTTCTGGGACTTAAAGAGAAATCAATAACGATCATATTGTTCAAGTATTTAAACTGGTTGGTGGTTGGGGACACAAATACACAAATGAAAGTTTTTTCACTACCATGTTTCCCTGAAAATAAGACAGGGTCTTATTTTATTTTGACCCCTGAAATAAGTGCTTGGCCTTATTTTCGGGGAGGTCTTATTATTGTTGAGGTGCAGGAGGCGGCGAGCGTGGTCACCCCATGGCTGCTGCTATATTGCAATATTTTTGGGGAGGGTTTATTTTGGGGGAGGGCTTATTTTTGCGCATGCCCTCAAAAGACTGATTGGGCTTATTATCTGGGGAGGTCTTATTTTCAGGGAAACAGGGTATGTTTAAAATCTATCTTTAGTAATTATTCTTGTACAGTTAGTCCTCATTTTATTACCACAATTGAGCCCCAAATTTTTGTTGCTAAGCGAGACATCTGTTAAGTGAATTTTGCCCTGTTTTATGATCTTTCTTGTCGCAGTTGTTAAGAGAATCACTGCAGTTGTTAAGTTAGTAATGTGGTTGTTAAGCGAATCTGGATTCCCCATTGACTTTGCTTGTCAGAAGATCACAAAAGGTGATCGCATGACCCCGGGGCACTGCATCAATCATAACTGTGAACCAGTTGCCAAGCATCCTAATTTTGACCACATAACTGTGTGGAGATGCTAATATGGTTGTAGATATGAAAAATGATCGCAAGTCACTTTTTTCAGTGACGTTGTAGCTTCAAATGATCACTAAATGAACTGTTGTAAGTTGAGGACTACCTGTGTTTCATCTTATTTCTTATTTCCTTTTGTATTCTATTATTTTAAGACCATTTTTAAAAAGAAGAGTAGCAAAGTTTAGACGATGCAAGAAAAAAGAAATCTCAGAGCTTATGCCATTCGAATATTATCCCCAGGTTCAGAAGCAACACAGCTCTGAGTTAAAATCAAAATATAAGAGGGAGGAGACATATGGAAGACAGAGTTTTTCTTATATTAGAATAAGAAATTGTACATAAATCTTGTCTACCATTGTAGAAAAGAGGATGCTGGTTCTCTTACTTCCTCCAGAAATCATTTTGTTTCCCAGTGTTCATAACTTGGATAAGATAAATAACTGAAAATAAAGGTTTGCATTCTATACCTACTTGCTTCATTTGAAGGCAGCACAGGTTTGATGGCATCATAATCAGCAGAAGAATTTAATTTTTTTCCTGTGTTCCTCTTATGTTAATACTGCTATAATACTTTAGATTCTTTTTTTCCCCCCTGGCAGAGATTATATAAAGAAGCATACGAGAAAGCCAAAGCAAAAAGTATTAACTACTGCGAGACTCCAAAGTACAAAATCGACAATGTTCTGAAAGACTTTAGTGATGTAAGTGTGATAGAAATAGTTCTTTAATGGGCTCCAGATAAAGTCGTGCAGTTTCTTATAAAAAAAACTGGTGGTATTCTTTTTTTTTTAGGTCAAATACAAAGGGCCTTACATAGCCAATGTCTTGGGTCGGTACATAGGCACCTTTGAGGATCCCTATCAAGCGCATTGCATGAAGATTGAAGCTATGAAGAGCAACGTGAGTATGAGTTCTGGGCACCTAATCTGGCTTCAGTGGTTTGTTATGGTTACTGATCCCTTATTGTTTCTCTAGAAAAACTATAAAGCGGACTATGAAGAGGAAAAGGCTAACTGCTACTTCCCCCAGACCTTGACTCAAGAATATGAAGTCCAGAAGAAGCTGGACAAGTGCAAAGATGTAAGAGCTGCTGGGAAATCTTGTATGGCTTATTACCTCAGATGGTAGGGCGGGGGGGGGGGGAAGCATGTCTTTCAAAACTTATTTAAAGCAATCTGAATGCCTAAATTATGAAATGCATTTTGAAGATAGACAAACGCTGCACCTGCATAAGTGAACACAGACTTAAAATCTGACTATTTGTAGCTCAGGGTTGACATCAGAGCTCCTTGGTGCTCTCTGAGCTTGCTTGTTTTCTCGCAGACATTTTGTTATCCAAACTAGGTAACATCATTAGTGCTAGTACTGATGATGTTACCTAGTTTGGATAATGAAACGTCCACGAGCAAACGAGCAAGCTCAGAGAGCACCAAGGACCCCTTAAATCTGACTACGGATTGAGTCATGTGTTTTAATATTTCACAGAAGTGGGAAAAAATCTATCTTCTATTGGAATATTTATTCTGCTTTCTATTTAAGAATCACGGTCTATGTTGAATTAGGATCACATCACTGAGTTCCATTATTCCAACAGGAATATTGAAGAACTGGGATTTTGAATAAAGGAGTGAAATAAGAAAAAAAAACTCATTGAATTGAACTATTTGTAGCCTATGCTATTTGCTTGGTCTTGGCTGAAAACTGCAGCCCGAAGAGGTTGCTTTGTATTAATTTAAAAAAAAAAAGTTTATTTGCATGTAATGTGTAGTTTGTCCTTAGGTGGTATCCTTCTAACATCTTACATCATCATATTAATTTATAGGCAGCTCATGACATCTAGTGGTTAACATGTGTTTGGGTCACATACATAATTTCTCAAGTGAAATCTAATATATCAATTCAATTCACTGTCTGTAGAATTGGACACGGTGGTGTGAATAACCAGCTTTAATACTGTGTGCACTCGCTTACTCACAAACACATTAAGTGATGATATGTATGGCTGAATCAAGGATAGTTCACATTACTGAATAGTAAATAAGTCAAAGTTATCCATCATCTTAGGGGTGGGTTCTGGCCGGCTTCACTGCCAGTTCGCTCGTGCGTGTGCTTTGCATGCGTCCATGCTGGATGCGTGCGCATGTACAGTTCAATTAAAATTGTTCTGTGCATGCGCAGAACTCAAAAACAAAATGGCGACGGAGGCTGGGGAACCAGTTTGGGGGCGTGACAGGCCTGGGTCGCTGCCAGTTTCAGCAACCCAGGCTGCCATACCACTACCGGTTCAGCCAAACTGGGGCGAACCGGTAGGAACCCACGTCTGCATCATCTCCTTAATTGAGCATGTGATAACTTTTGATGTTTTCATGACTATAATAGGCTGAAAGCTTTCAGAATTTCAGGAAATACAGGTAGTCCTTGACCACAATTGAGCTCAAAATCTCTGTTGTTAAGTGCAACATTTGTTAAGTGGGTTTTGTCCTATTTGATGACCTTTCTTGCCCTGGTTGTTAAGTGAACCACTGGAGTTGATAAGTTAGCAACATGGTTGTTAAATGAATCTGGCTTCCCCGTTGATTTTGCTTGTCAAAAGGTTGCGAAAGTGATTACATGACCTTGGGATGAAGCAATGGTCATAACTTTGAACAAGTTCCCAAGCATTTGAATTTTGTTCACAGGATCATGGGGATGCTACAAAGGTCGTATGAAAAATGGCCCTAAGTCACTGTTTTCAGTGCCATTGTAACTTTGAACCATCAGTAAATAAACTGTTGTAAGTCGAGGACTACTTGTAATACATTCTGATTTATCTCATGCTAAATCAAATAAATACAGTCATATTTATTGCCTATTTGTATTTGCACAACACCCTTAGCCTTGCCATGGGAGGGCTTATTGGACCCTGCGAAATAAACCATGGCTGAGCTTGCAAAAAAGATAAGACTCCTTAACTATATCTAGAAGTGGGGTTTTATACACAACACACCTAGTTATGCCAGAATTATAAATATCTGACTAGTTATTGGTTTGCCAGTCATTATCTGCCTGGATAGTGAAATGATTCAGAAGTTGTCACAAGACAGAGACCACTCATTCCCTTCCACTGTTACTTCTGCCCTTGATTAATCTCAATGTTTGTTGAGAATGTATTCTAGATGCAACAGATACATTACAATCTGCTATCATTCCAGATACAAAACATACTGAGGCCTCTTAATGATTATATGCTTTGATATAAAAAAAATCATCTGAGAACTCCAGACAATAATATTATATCATGATTTTCTCAACTAGATGTTTATTCAATCGGCATCATTAACTGCTGTGCTATTTCTTTTGAATGCTGCTTTTTTGGGGTTTTTTGTTTATCTTTGATATATGTTGATACAAAAATGGAAGACCATAGTGCTGCAGCCTGAAAATTCATTATGCATTGCTTTCATTTCAACCAGGCTGTCTACAAGAAGCCTCCAGATCAGATAAAGTTTACTCAGGTGGCGAATTCTCCTGTTTTGGTGCAAGCACAGATTAATACCAAGCAGTTAAGTGATGTAAGTTAACCTGCAACTTAAAGAATGACTTCCTCTCTGGTTTCCATACTTCATGAACCTTTGTGTGTGGTAAAATGTTTCCAGTCATAATGCTGCATTTTTAACAATGAAAAGGGCAAATGAATAATTCATGGTAGACCAAGAAACATACCTATTCTGCTTTTTAAAGCATTATGCAGTAGATTATTGCATATTGAATAAACAATGGTTAATTTCCAATAGAGCAGGGGTGTCCAACTGGTGGCCCGCTGACCGGGGGGCATCACATGCAGGCCACACCCACCCCTTCTCCACAAAGGCAAAAAACATCACGATACGTTGTGATACATCACATGATGTGATCAGGTTTGACACTAGGGGTGAAATCTAGCAGGTTCTGACAGGTTCTGGAGAACCAGTAGCAAAAATTTTGAGTAGTTCGGAGAACCGGCAAATGCCACCTCTGGCTGGCCCCAGAGCTGGGTGGGAATGGAGATTTTGCAGCATCTATCACCTGCCACGCCCACCAAGGCATGCCCACCAAGCCACACCCACAGAACCAGTAGTAAAAAAAATGAATTTCACCACTGTTTAACACCCATGCAATAGAGGCTTCAGGACTGTGTCATCTGAGGTATCTGATATTGTGGAGAAGGATAAGGAAAGAAATCGATGGAGCTGGGTATAGGAAGAATCTCTCTCTTCACTTACCCTGGCATATTCTTCAATATGGTGGTTGTTTATTTTCATGTCTTAAGTTCTATAGTTAAAAAAAAAACTTAAAGCACAAACCCCCACTTTTTCAGACATGGTATTGCTATGTTTGCCAATTATAATAAACTGAAAGGTGGAACCAGATTTCTTCCTTCTCCTCTGTATACATACAACACCTGATTTTGTGGGTCAGTGATGAGACTACTTGGGGAATAAAATTGGCTTCCTCCCATTATATCTGCATATACGATTTCTATTAACAGAACAGTAAGCTAGACCTCACACAGATAAGATAGCAAAGTAGGAGGGTGCCTTGCGTTTTAGAATCCAGCAACCAGTCTTAATGATTTGGTGGTGGTTGTTGTGTCTTTGAATCAGGTTTTTGAATCCTGGTGACTGCTTGGTTTAATTCTTGGCAATATTTTTGGAAGTAGTTTGTGCCTATCTCCTTCTTAAGGTTGAGAGAAAGAGAGTGATTGGCTCATGGTCACAGCTAGCTTTGTGTCTAAGGCAGGACTAGAACTCACATTCTCTTGCTTTCTAGCCTGATGCCTTAACCACTGCACCAAACTGCCTCAAGTCTTAATGACAGCATGTCCAAATACCAACCTGAAATTTCCCTATACCCTGAAAGTTTTATCAATCTCTTACCATTTTTATTGAAGAAGCTGAATCATAGGAAAGCAAGCAAACTGTTTTGTCTGCATGCGAAACATATTTCATTCCAGATGATTTATACTGATCCATTCTACCGATACACATCCTTATGTTGGTGAACAAAAAGGCTAACCATGGCTCGCTTTTGAAATATTTGAATTGAAACATTTGAATACATTGTCTTGATCAGGTTTCATGTTAGCAATGAATTGAAGTATTGTAATTCAACTTTTTTTTCATGTTAACTCATTTTATGGCATTGCTTATTCTGCATTTCAGATGAATTACAAAGCCAAACACGAGGCAGAAAAATCCAGGTGTTCCATACCTCCAGATACTCCTTTGCTTCTCCAGTCCAGAGTCAATGCTTATAATATCAGTGATGTATGTATTATGGGCAATGTTCTTGTGATTCAATTTCATAATTAATAATAATATTATTACTATGAATGAGTTAATGACTATAATATTAGTGATGTAAAAGCAGATAGGTAGGTAGGTAGGTAGGTAGGTAGATAGACAGACAGACAGACAGACAGACAGACAGACAGACAGATAGATATGATAGAGATAGAGATAAAAGTAAAAATAGAGATAGAGGTTGCTGGTTTACACTTGCTATGTTCTGAAGGAGAAAAATCTAAAAAAAGAAAAGCCAAAAGAATGGGAGAAAGGGAAGGACACAAGTCTAGTGCTGATTTAGAAATAACTTTAAAAATTGAAAGCAAGAAGAAGTAACAACTAGTACTTCCAGATGTTGCTACTATGGTGCAGCTATTCTTCTACATTTACAGAATTCAATGGGTGAGCAGAGGTTTTCATATTCTATTTATCATTGTTGTAGTTTCTCCTTCCCAATCTTACTGCTTGCTTCATTTTTTATTTACCATCAAAAATCCACTAAGGAAGGAAGGTGGCATACCTGGACATTAACTTTGAATTATTAGCACTAGGTACCCTGCATCTGGATGGCATGTTGGGGGGATTATAAGACAGTAAGGAAAAAAAGAAATCTCTAAAAGGGAAACATTAAATGACTGAATTGGAGAGTGGGGAGGGGAAGGGAGGGAGGGACAGAGAGAAGCAAATAAAAGAAATGGAGATATGCTGGTTAAGGAAAGACTAAGTGGGAAAGTGACTGACAGGTGGGGTATTGAAAAAAAATTCAGTAGAGATGAAGAAAGAGCATAGAATGAAGCAAAGGAAATAGAGAGATAAAGGAAAGAGAAATGTGTACCAATGGAAAACAAACAAGAGAAACATTATGTGGATAACTCAACACTGTTAGTGGAATCAAATTTTGGATACAACTATCACTGAATTAATATATGATCTTATAAAACTAAGAGGGATCTAGTCATTTTATAAAATCAACACATAGATGAACCTAGTATTTCTTTGAAACCTGTTACAAACCAGGTTTTCAAAGCATGCACAGATTTCAATGCATTATTTAAATACACCACATTGTTGTGATTTTATATATTTTCTACAGTAAATGGCAGCATTGATTCTTTATGTTATACTTTCCTTATGTTTTCTTATCATTCTCATTTGGCTAGAATTGGTATAAGTATGACTGGGATCAATCCAAAGCAAAGAAGTTTGATATCAAATTGGACTCAATCCCGATTCTGGCTGCCAAAGCGAAACAAAAAATTGCAAGTGATGTAAGTGTTACACAGAAATTAAAAAAAGGCAGTTCGTGGCTCTCCATTTTTATACAAATTTATAGCATATGAAACTATGTCATTCTCTTTTCCCAATTAGGTTGAGTACAAGAAGGGCTACGAAAAGAGCAAAGGAAAGCTTATTGGAGCTTTGAGTGTTGAAGATGATCCTAAGATCCGGCACTCACTGAAAGTAGGCAAGCTACAAAGTGATGTAAGTAAACCCAATGTACAGTATTGTGAAAATAGGAAGAGTGGGAGGCATGCAACATTTTCCTTGGATCCCAGGAGCTTACAAGCAAGGAGACTGAGTGTGGAATAACAAGTCCTAAGCATTTTTAAAAAAGAAATATTATAATCTTGGCTCTATATTTAATTTCAAATGAATACCAGTATATTGGCTGTATGGTATACATATTGAACAATGGTTTTTTGTTCCTTAAACTTTTCACCCTTTAAATCCAACTAACTACGGTACAAGTTCCTTGGCCCTCTTCTTCGTATTGGCCCATTAACTATTTTTTCATATATTGGTTGCGCTATTTATTTCCCATAAATTTTTGTTATTATTTCTCAAGATAACCAGCATTTCAATAGCAAAATTTTCTAAATGGGAGACAACATCATGCATATAAGAAATATTTTCTAAATCCCTGTTCCATGATTACTTCTCCTTTTTCACTCTTGCAGAGATTATATAGGGAACCTTATGAAAAAGCAAAAGGAGTAAGCATTAACTATTGTGAGACTCCACAGTATCAAGTGGACAACGTTCTTAAGAACTTCAGTGGGGTAAGTGTGGTGGACATTTCTCCTTTGTTTCTGCTCCAGACGATAGTCTTGCTTGCTTTGCTGCAACATGTGATTGTGTTTCTCCACAGGTGAGATACAAGGAGCCTTACATAACCAATGTCTTGGGCCGGTATATAGGCACTTTTGAGGACCCCTATCAAGCACATTGCATGAAGATGGAAGCTATGAAGAGCGACGTATGAATTGTACCTATTTTCCTCTATTTCCCCCCTTTTTTTCTTCAGTTCATGGTGTTTATGATGTTTTCTGGTGGTTTCTCTAGAAAAACTATAGGGCAGACTATGAAGACGAAAAGGATAAATGCTATTTCCCTCAAACCATAACTCAAGAATATGAAACCATGAAGAAGCTGGACATATGCAAAGATGTAAGTCATTGTTCTAGTGAAAAATAAAAGAGTCTCAGTGGTATATTATTTCATGAAATTCTTAAAACAATAAATCAAATAAAAGATATTACATGATCCAAAAATATCTGAAGTGTTGCCAGTGGCACAAGAATTGAATTCATACAGCAAATTTAAAAGTTGCTGTACTTTTCCTGAATGGCTGCAGGGATGATGGTAACACAATCAATCTTCATAAAATGTATCATGAATTACAAAATCATAAACCTGATGTCTACCAAAAATTAATTTGCCACTGATTTTTAAAAACTTTCTCCCTAGTCTGCCTACAAAAAGCATGCTGACCAGATCAAATTTACTTCAGTGTCGGATTCTCCAGTTTTGCTACAAGCACAGATTAATACCAAGCAGCTGAGTGACGTAAGGCTTTGCATGGTCTTATATTTTCTGCTAAGTTGTCTGAGAAAGAGTTCATGATTATTTGGGACTTGCAAGTCCTTAACATTGCAATAATGTTAAGTGATTGGAAAGAATTGTCAGGAACTGTCAGTTGATACTGAACTAGATTCAGTGTTTACAAAATGACAGCGATCATTTTTGATTGTTGGCCCACTGAAAGCCAAAGACATTCTTAACCTGATGGTGCCAAGAATCTCCTCTCGAACTGTCAGTTGATACTGAACTAGATTCAGTGTTTACAAAATGACAGTGATCATTTTTGATTGTTGGCCCACTGAAAGCCAAAGACATTCTTAACCTGATGGTGCCAAGAATCTCTTCTCCTCTGCTGTGCAGATACTAACAGAGGTATGCCACTGCCCTAGATACATATGTCGCACATTGTTGAGAAATTATCTACCTGTCTTCTGAACACTGTGTTTGCGTGACATTTTCTATTTTTTTATTTTTTATTTTATTTAAAAACATGAAAGTACATACACACACAAAACCTAGAAATAGACCACATTTACACAATACAATACGAACAGGAGCTTCCTGTTCTTTCTAAGAACAATTATCAATCGATACCGCTCACCCTATATTATTTCTCCTTCTATTATATTTCATTTGGATTTCACCATTCTTAACCCCCTTATTTTACTCATAATTATTATTTTTGAGTTTTGTGGTATTCCTTCATTGATTCTTGTTTCTTTCCTCCATCCACCAATATCATTTATCCCGTATCTGGTAGAATTCTGATTCTTCTTTTCCCTGGATTTCTTTAGTTAGTTTGTCCATTTCAGCACAATCCATAACCTTTCTTATTATTTCATCTTTCATGGAGTTAATTTGTTTTTCCATTTCTGGGCAAAGGCAATCCTTGCCTCCGTAATTATATATAGTATTAAATACTGGATTTCTTTTTTGTATTTCGCAGACATTATTCCTAATAAAAAAAACTCTGTGCGTGACATTTTAATATGTCCCCACAGTTGCTTTTTAAATCCTCATTAACTCATTCTGCATTTCAGATGAACTACAAAGCCAAACATGAGGCTGAAAAAGCCAGATGTACCATACCTCCGGATGCTCCGTTTTTCCTCCAGTCCAGAGTCAATGCTTATAACATCAGTGATGTAAGTATAAGACTTCTGTATGGTTGTTTTGCAGTTAGAGTTATATAATATATAATTTAAGTTTTGACTCAATTATGTGAACTGTTACTATTGCTACTAGGATAATAGGGCAATGTGTAAGACTAGATGAATGCCTTCCGAAGACCCTGGGCATCTTTCATAATCCATAGTCGGTATGAGCAAGGACATTAAACTGGAAAAGAGAACTAACTTAATTTTAGAACCAAAGAGAAAGGAGTCCAGAGCATATTGGTTGTTGGGGAAGAAGAATGAAGCATGTCAGAATTATGACATAAGAAGAAAGATAAAAAAGAAAAGAAAACTTCTCAACCAATATTTAGGAAAGACTATATGAGTCAGGAGAAAGGAAAAAGGTAGCAGGAATGATAAGGAAAGAATCTAATCAAATTCTGCAGACTGGAAAAGTAGATCTAAAAACCAGTTGTTGGGAATATTATGGAAGAGTGTGTGGTTGAATAGATATACCTCCAATTATGTGATAAATCACAGCTTGGTTTTGAGGCAAGGATCAGGTGCTGATAAAGAACTTGATTAGATGAATGCACTCTGCCTTGATGTTCGAGTACTGCAGAGAATGGATTGGTTACATCATGTATTTGCATATCGTGTACTATTCATCTCATGAGACTTTTTTACAAGTTCCGATTTTTTAAAAAAGTGATTATATTTTTAATAGCATTTCATGATAGCACATAGAAATGTTAGAATTTATATTTCAGTTGGCTAGAACTTATTGTTCTTAACTTGAAGAATATTTTCATTTTCTCAACCAAACTAAGGTATGGTTATAGATAAAAGCATCTTCTACTGTATGTATTTTGAGGCTTATCCTCCTGATTCCTAGTTTATTTTCTTCTCTCTTGGCTAGAATTGTTATAAGTATGACTGGGATCAAACAAAAGCAAAGAAGTTTGATATCAAAATGGATGCTATCCCAATTTTGGCTGCGAAAGCCAAGCAAAAAATCACGAGCGATGTAAGTGTTGCACAGAGTAATGGGGGGGGGGGGAGCTTAGCATGCAATACGCAGACAAAGTTTGTATCCAATGCAAGTATTTTATTCTGATATCCCCCTGTAGATTGAATATAAGAAAGGCTACGAAAAGAGCAAGGGGAAGCTTATTGGAGCCTTGAGCGTCCAGGATGATCCCAAGATCTTACATTCTCTGAAAGTAGGCAAACTGCAAAATGACGTAAGTACAAATTACAGTAAAGTGAAAATGGAGTGTGTTGCATTTTAGAATATCTGTGATGATGTAGTACTGCTGTTACCACAGAGAGAGAGGAAGGGGTCAGGCTATTTTTCCAAAGAACCCGAAGGCCAGACAAGGAATAATGGATGGAAACTAAACAAGGAGAGTTTTAACCTGGAAATTTTCTGACAGTGAGAGCAATCAACCAATAGAACAGCTTGTCTTTGGAAGTTGTGGAAGCTTCATCACTTGAAGCTTTCAAAAAGAGACTGAACTGCCATCTGTCAGAAATGGTGTAGGGTCTGCTTGGGCGGGTGTGTGTGTGTTGAACTATAACCTACAAGGTCCCTTCCAACTCTGTTAATCTGTATCCCTTCTTCCCTCCCTTCCTTCCTGATGTTCTGTTTTCCTCAGAGGGGGGAAAAACATTTTTTTGCTCCCTGTATTCTAGAACTATAAAGCAAGAAAAATTAGTAGTGAAATAAGAATTCTCACATCATTGAAAATTATAATCTACATCTACTGCCATTTTAATAGTAGCCAGTAAAGAGGACATACACTATACACACCTTCAGTAATTTGTTAATATTTGTATGACTATCAAATTTGGGAACTTCCAGCTTTATCACAGATATTTATATAATGCCTAATTATCCTAATTTATTCAGAGTCAAGTAGTCAATTGTCTGATAAAAAAACCTTCAACTAAAATAATAATGAACATCAACATGCTAAATCATGAATGAGCTAAATAGAAAATCTGTATCAGAAAGCAGTTTACACAGAACATTAATAGCTATTGTTAATTGATACAAAGTATCCTTGCCATTTTATTTATAACCTAATTTGGGTTTCCCATAAACACCTGCCTTGCTACTCTTGGAAAGAGAAACTTTGGAGATCTATACCCTGGAATTAAGCCGGGTAGATAGTTCTTATGTGCCCATTCTAATTATGAATTCACAAATGACATTTTCCATATGGCTTCCTATAACAATTCCTTCTTTCTTTTTCACTCTTGCAGAGACTATATAAGGAATCCTATGAAAAAGCAAAAGGAGTAAGCATTAACTATTGTGAGACTCCACAGTATCAAGTAGACAACGTTCTTAAGAACTTCAGTGGGGTAAGTGTGGTGGACATTTCTCCTTTGTTTCTGCTCCAGACGATAGTCTTGCTTGTTTTGCTGCAACATGTGATTGTGTTTCTCCACAGGTGAAATACAAGGAGCCTTATGTAACCAATGTCTTGGGCCGGTATATAGGCACTTTTGAGGACCCCTATCAAGCACATTGCATGAAGATGGAAGCTATGAAGAGCGACGTGAGTATGAATTGTACCTATTTTCCTCTATTTCCCCCCTTTTTTTCTTCAGTTCATGGTGTTTATGATGTTTTCTGGTGGTTTCTCTAGAAAAACTATAGGGCAGACTATGAAGATGAAAAGGATAAATGCTATTTCCCTCAAACCATAACTCAAGAATATGAAGCCATGAAGAAGCTGGACATGTGCAAAGATGTAAGTCATTGTTTTAATGAGGTCATATATTTTTATGTGCTTCAGAACTGAAAAAGAAAAGAATCTCAGTTGTGTATTGTGTCACGATATTCTTAAAATAATAAATGAAATAAAAAATACGTGAAAATATCTGAAGTATTATTGATGGTACAAGAACTGAATTTAAACACCATGCTGTCAATGTATGTAAATGCTGCCTTCCTCAGCTATATTTTTGCTGAATGGATGCATGGATGATAGTAGCAGAGCAGAAGGTTGTAAAACATATCACGAAGTAGAAAACACAAGTCGGATGTTTACTGAAAAGTAATCGCTGCTTGTTTTTTTCCCCCTAGTCTGCCTACAAAAAGCATCCCTACCAGATGAAATTTACTTCAGTGTCGGATTCTCCAGTTTTGCTACAAGCGCAGGTTAATAGCAAGCAGCTGAGCGATGTAAGTAATCTGGAAGCGGATGGAAGCTGCCTTTCTATGATCTTATATTGCCCGCTATAGACAGCCTAATGTTGAGTTGGACTTGCAGATTTTTTACATTGCAATAACATGACTCTCTATTTGGAAAATGAGAATTTTGTGGCAACACTTTTTAAAACAAATGGAAGCAGTTGCTTAGAATGTATTGGAATGAACATGGCAGTAATCTCAGTTTTCCAGAAGCTCATCCTTTTATTCATGTATGTGCTTATTTAGCAAAAGATTGTCAGACATGAATCAGATAGATTAGGTTCTCTGTTGCAGAGAAGAATTAAGCCCTGGTAGGCAGACATTGCTCTTCTCAGTTCCAAACGGTCAATGCCTTTACATAGGGTTATGCTTTGGAATTTTAAACATGGCCATTTTTTTCCTTTCGCCCTTCTCAGTTAACAGGTGTTTGTTTGGGGCTCAGAATAGTGTAAAAAGGTTTACAAACGGATCGTTTTTAACTGTTCTGACCTACGCTTCCTGAGAGAGCATAGATCACAATGTTAGTCCTCAAAACCCTCTTTTATTTATACAGCTGTAAATTATGGCCATTCACAGTCCGCAAGGCTTCACAAACAGTCAGTGAAGGTTCCGACAGATGTCTGCTTGAGTTGCCACAGACTTTCAGGGAAATGTTGATAAACACCCACCTTATCTCCCTGGGAATACTGCCAGACACCTAATTGCCAAATGCAGAACAAGGCCAAATTTAGCACAAAGTCAAACAGAACTTTTCAAAGCTTGAACTGACTAGATAAACTAATTGCTTCCTGCAAAAGCTTACGTCCTGTTCGCTCCTCTTTTATGTCTTATGGGAGGAGCCAATCATCTCCAAACCTTACTCCCAAATCGACCCAGTTTTCTTAATTGTTCTTGCCTTCTGGCAACTCTGCACATGCACACACTGGAAACAGGCTCCCATTGTTCTTCTCCATCGCTGATGTCAAATAACTACCAGATGGCCTTGAGCCTCCGACTCAGTGCCATCGTCCAAGCCTTCCCCAGACTCCACGACTGGCCCATGTTCCTCCCTAAACCTCCTCACTGTCTGAATCTGCTGCCAGCTCTGCTGGCCGCTGACAGGCCACAATATTAACTTCTAGAAACTGCTGGTTGCTACTTCAGCAGATATAGACCCTATGCCATCTCTTCTATTTTGTCTCTCCTTCCCTCTTCAGGCTCTGGAGAAGCTGACCATGTCATTGATGATGAATTAGATGATTCTAAAAAGTTTGTAACTGCACCCTTAGCTGTTTAAATCATAAGACCCTTTCATATGCCCTGTTTACTGTGACAGGAAGGTGCCTTCCTAACCATTCCAGAAGCAGAGAAATGGATGTGATCATATTTAAATTCAATCTTGTCCCATTGGAAAAACAGCCTATTGTCCACTACTTTTGTTCTGTTTTAAAAGGGCATTTTCCACCATAGGCAATACGAGTCTTGTAGTTCAGCTGGCCTGCAGTATCTCATTTGTAGGTAAAGTTAAAGGGGAGGACAAACTGCCCTGCTGCTTTTGATTTCCTCTGACTCCCTGGTCATTCAACATTTGACAACAGAAGAATCAAAACTTTCCTATTGTGCCTCAAAGTTATTTCTCCCACAGTTTTTCCAAAACCTCAAGAGAAGGCAAGAAAGATGCCAGGGAATAAGCCACCATAAAGCCTCTAATTCTCCTGACCCACTAAGATATTCTGTAGGACTGAAGAGCTGTGGGGAAAAGAGAAGTAGAAGGGAAGTTGTTCTTTAATTGGCAATCCCCAAGATGAAGCTGTTCATCCTGGCTTGGTGGAGAAGGCATAGCTGTGCCTGGTTCTCAGGGTTGGCTGGGTGCATTTGTTGACCTGTACTAGTGGTCCATCTACAAGTCTTCTGCTACCAGTAATTGACACTAAAGAGGCATCCCCCCCTCTCTTTATTTACTTTCCTCATTGATTAAACCTGTTTACCTCATTACTGAGGTAGAAAATAGTCAGAAATGGGACCATTATAGCAATAGCAATAGCAGTTAGACTTATATACTGCTTCATAGGGCTTTCAGCCCTCTCTAAGCGGTTTACAGAGTCAGCATATTGCCCCCAACAACAATTGCATTTGAAGCCATTGTGCTTTGATATTGACTCACACATTCCTCACTCTTCTTGGTGAGGAATTCCTCTCATTCCTCTCATTGCCAAGTCAACCATTCTCTGGATCAGATTAATTATACAAATGTCTGTTATTCACTTGACCAGATCTTCAAACTTAACTCTCAGGCACACCACAACATTACTGTGGTTGTCTGAACTTTTCTGAATAAGCACTGGTGAGGATAGGGTTACCATTTTATAGCTCCCTCCATCAGAATGGCTTATTGAAAAATCCTATATCAATTCTGTTGCTAATAAAGCATTTGGTCTCAGGCCAGATCTTTGGCTTATGTGAGATAGGAAAGTAGTAAATTTTCTTAGTTTTCAAAGATATTTGTCAGGAAAGGAGTTGAAATTGCTGCTATTGGTGTAAGGGAATAATTGTTACTGCATGGGCCAGTGGTGGGTTCCAGATCTCGTCGCAACCGGTATGCTGCAATGGGGCATGCGCACCCACTTCCTGTGATGCTCCAGCTGCTCGGCAGAGCATTGCGCAGGTGCTGTACACTCTGTGTGCATGTGCAAATGGCCCAGTTGGGTCAAATACAGGTAAGGAAGGCAGGCAGGTGGATGGGCCCTCTGGAGCACCTCACCAGAACAGTACCTGGTGCTCCCAGCAGGCACTGGTATGCCTGTACAGAAGCATACCAGCCGTAATCCACCACTGGCATCGGCACTGCCATTTTCTCCTAACTGCTCCTTTAGAAGGTTCATCATTTGGACAAGGTAGTCCTCCTGGGAGAGAATTTGGTTTGGGCACTGGAGCAAAACCTTGATGATTTGATCGATAGAAACTCCATAGCCATAGTTGGTCTGTAGGAGAAGGAATTCTTCCCATAGTGAAGAGCAGTGTGTGTTAGTAATTTATATACCACTCTTTGTTCATTCTATATTTCAGATGAATTACAAAGCTAAGCATGAGGCTGAAAAATTCAAATGTTCTATACCTCCAGATGCTCCTTTGTTTCTCCAGTCCAGAGTTAATGCTTATAACATCAGTGATGTGAGTATAATGCACAACTGCTCTTATGACTCAATAACTTAATAACTACCAGTAATACATTGCTACTATGATAATAGGTCATGAATCTAAAATATTTGCAGTGAGATATCTATTAGGCAGACAGCAAATAATACATTGGATAGATTGTTGTAACCCAGAGTCAGCATGGACAAGGACCTCAAGCTTGAAAATAACCAGTCTAATTAGCTATATTTAAAACAACACAAAGACCAAAATTTATTGGTAGAGGATGAAATAAAATGAGGGAATGATGTGATCACAAAAGAAGGAAGAGGAAAAGCAGAATTTCTCAACACATATACAGTAGGAGTGTGTTGTGCATATTTGGCAGGAGAAACAATAGAAACTGAAATGATGTAGAAGTAGGCTAGTTGGATTCTAGGATTTCAAAAGAACTTAGAACATGAGTGACTGTAATCACAAGAATTACTAGAAAAGAGTCTGGGTTGAGAAGTGAAGGACAGGGAAGTAATGGGTATATTTGTGCAGATGTATCTATAACCAATTAATCATTATATGAAGATATCTATTTTCTCTATGTCTACATGTCTCTCTAGATGTAAATTTGTACATATAGATCCATCTTATAATGGACTTATTTTGTGAAATTTCCAAATATTTAAAGGCAATTCTATGTATTTTGAGGCTTATCCTCCTGATTCCTAGTTTATTTTCTTCTCTCTTGGCTAGAATTGTTATAAGTATGACTGGGATCAAACAAAAGCAAAGAAGTTTGATATCAAAATGGATGCTATCCCAATTTTGGCTGCGAAAGCCAAGCAAAAAATCACGAGTGATGTAAGTGCACAGAGTAATGGGGAGGGGGGGAGAGCTTAGCATGCAATACGCAAAGTTTGTATCCAATGCAAGTATTTTATTCTGATATCCCCCTGTAGATTGAATATAAGAAAGGCTACGAAAAGAGCAAGGGGAAGCTTATTGGAGCCTTGAGCGTCCAGGATGATCCCAAGATCTTACATTCTCTGAAAGTAGGCAAACTGCAAAATGACGTAAGTACAAATTACAGTAAAGTGAAAATGGAGTGTGTTGCATTTTAGAATATCTGTGATGATGTAGTACTGCTGTTACCACAGAGAGAGAGGAAGGGGTCAGGCTATTTTTCCAAAGAACCTGAAGGCCAGACAAGGAATAATGGATGGAAACTAAACAAGGAGAGTTTTAACCTGGAAATTTTCTGACAGTGAGAGCAATCAACCAATAGAACAGCTTGTCTTTGGAAGTTGTGGAAGCTTCATCACTTGAAGCTTTCAAAAAGAGACTGAACTGCCATCTGTCAGAAATGGTGTAGGGTCTGCTTGGGTGTGTGTGTGTGTGTGTGTGTTGAACTATAACCTACAAGGTCCCTTCCAACTTTGTTAATCTGTATCCCTTCTTCCCTCCCTTCCTTCCTGATGTTCTGTTTTCCTCAGAGGGGGGGAAAAACATTTTTTTGCTCCCTGTATTCTAGAACTATAAAGCAAGAAAAATTAGTAGTGAAATAAGAATTCTCACATCATTGAAAATTATAATCTACATCTACTGCCATTTTAATAGTAGCCAGTAAAGAGGACATACACTATACACACCTTCAGTAATTTGTTAATATTTGTATGACTATCAAATTTGGGAACTTCCAGCTTTATCACAGATATTTATATAATGCCTAATTATCCTAATTTATTCAGAGTCAAGTAGTCAATTGTCTGATAAAAAAACCTTCAACTAAAATAATAATGAACATCAACATGCTAAATCATGAATGAGCTAAATAGAAAATCTGTATCAGAAAGCTGTTTACACAGAACATTAATAGCTATTGTTAATTGATACAAAGTATCCTTGCCATTTTATTTATAACCTAATTTGGGTTTCCCATAAACACCTGCCTTGCTACTCTTGGAAAGAGAAACTTTGGAGATCTATACCCTGGAATTAAGCCGGGTAGATAGTTCTTATGTGCCCATTCTAATTATGAATTCACAAATGACATTTTCCATATGGCTTCCTATAACAATTCCTTCTTTCTTTTTCACTCTTGCAGAGGTTATATAGGGAACCTTATGAAAAAGCAAAAGGAGTAAGCATTAACTATTGTGAGACTCCACAGTATCAAGTGGACAACGTTCTTAAGAACTTCAGTGGGGTAAGTGTGGTGGACATTTCTCCTTTGTTTCTGCTCCAGACGATAGTCTTGCTTGTTTTGCTGCAACATGTGATTGTGTTTCTCCACAGGTGAGATACAAGGAGCCTTACATAACCAATGTCTTGGGCCGGTATATAGGCACTTTTGAGGACCCCTATCAAGCACATTGCATGAAGATGGAAGCTATGAAGAGCGACGTGAGTATGAATTGTACCTATTTTCCTCTATTCCCCCCACCCTTTTTTTTTGTTCAGTTCATGGTGTTTATGATGTTTTCTGGTGGTTTCTCTAGAAAAACTATAGGGCAGACTATGAAGACGAAAAGGATAAATGCTATTTCCCTCAAACCATAACTCAAGAATATGAAGCCATGAAGAAGCTGGACATATGCAAAGATGTAAGTAATTGTTTTCATGAGGTCATATTTTTTTATGTGCTTCAGATCTGAAAAAGAAAAGAATCTCAATTGTGCAAAGATATAAGTCATTGTTAGTGTGAGATTTTATAATTGTATTTGCAATAGTCCAGAGTCTTTAAAAAAAAACCTCCTGAAGTGTTTTTTTAAAAAAAGGTAAACTTTAATATTACAGTGCTAATGTATGTTTCCTTGGATTGGTCTTGACTCATGGCTGATTATGCAGATGAGGGCTCTTGTTCCACATTCCTGCTCTCTGCATACATCCATCCTCATGCCAGTTTTCGTGGCATTAGAATGGAATTCACTATTTTTCTTAAACAACCCAGACATAATGCTGAAAGAGCCACAATGTTTTCGTATAAGGTTAAATTGGAATGGGCAAGTCACATATGATGCCAAATTACAATTTAAGGAACCACAGAACTGCACAACAAAGTATTTTCCTTGTAGTGTTCATTGGTTCAAATACTTCCTCCTGAAGAGATCGGTGTGAAGCCTGGTAAGAGATGCCTTTGTAGCATCACCTGGGCATTTTAATTTTTTTATGTTTTGGCAGACCAATATTGGAGTTTGTAGTAGGTCTTGCATTGCACTTGCTTCTCCAGCTTTGTTACTCTTTCTCTATGACTGCGCTGAAAAGTGGCTATTCAGATATACATATAGGATACATGTGACATCTGGTGGTAAGGAGACTGAAGTTGAATTACTTCTTGGAGGAGACTGCAGTGTAATCATCCAATGGCTTGGATGAGCTCTGTGCTGCAGAGTGAACATCTCTTTCTCCTTTTTCCCATTTTTAAAAATCTTGGCTTGTAGTATTGTTACAATGGAGCTAGAACAGGTTGGTAGCCTCTCCAATACATGTGAATTTGTAAAAGTAAGTCATGGGTTAAAAATACAAGGTTAAAAAAAGGGTTTACTTTTGGAGGAACTCTTTATGGTCATTGCTGCCTGTCTGTCACCTTGGCTACTTTCCCCCATCTGGTGGTTGTATTTTATCTTAGTTTTTATTAGTGGTTATTTACTATTCTGGCATTTATTTGTATTTCTGTTTTATATTTAAATTTTTGTTACCCATTGCAGATGTTTTATATCTGTGTTTTATGAATGTAAGCTACAAGAGCCCCTGTTGTTTGCAACAGGAAACAAATACAACAAATATTGCCATGAAAGCTGATACATACGTGTATGAACATATCTTATGTTATTGAATGTTCTTTGTTAAAGCAGTGCCAAGTGTTTGAAGGGGATATTTCACAAAGGGATGCTTTCTAGGCATGGTTACTAAACTCTGAAGCTCAACATTGTCTGAGAGATATTGGCTGTGAAAGCCTATGCCATTATAATGAAATAAAGCATCTTTCTTGGGAGTCTTGGGAGTCCCAAAGGTGCTTTTTCAAGAGGCAACTGGACTTTCTTCGAAGACAAAACAACCACTTCTGAAATGCATGGTACAACATAGGAGAACAAACCCATCAGGACTAGATTCAGCAGTCCACCTGCATTTAAAAGACAAAGGCCACTCATTTGAAGACAGCAAAGACCACATTTTGGACACATTTTTGGTTTGAAAGAGGGGTCAAAGAGGCGATCTAGGTCAAGGTTGAACAGATGTCTCTCAACAAATGGGGAGGATATGACATCATCTCTCTCCAGTCTACAACACAGAACTTTCAACAGTTCCAAAAAGGCTCTGCACCCATTTGCACCACTCAGGTGACCCTGAGGACACAGATAAACCTCCAGGTGGCTTCAATTACCTTCTAAAAGAATGCAAATGACCAGCTGTCTGCATGGAGTATAAATTCTTCCATTTCCCACCATCCAGTCAGAGCTGAAGAAGTTTCCTGGATGAGAAGCAAAATGTTTTCAAAGAAAAACAAGAAAGTCCAGTTGCCTCTTGAAAAAGCATCTTTCAGACAACCATGACCTGGATGATTGAGAATCTCCATAAGCACTTTCTTGGGAATGTTAAAGTAGCCTTGACTTTTTCAAGCCTCCCTCGTGTGCTTCAAAAACTGTCCTAGTGGCTTTCACACATATGCATGACACCACCACTTCATTTTACAGACAATCCCTTCACAGGCAGCTACTCAGATCCTGCAGAAACAGAACTGGAAACATCTGTAAGGCCTTGCGAACAGTTGATGCTTTATTCCACGGGTATCAAACTCACCGTGTCACGTTGCTGTCACGTGACATATCACATTTTTCCCTTTGCGGAGCTGGGGTGGGTGTGGCCTGTGTGTGATGTATCTGGCCCATGGGCTGCCAGTTTGACACCCCTGCTTTAGTCTTTTTGAAGATAGAAGTTTTGTTTCCAATATACTGCATAGATTTACTAGTAATAGGCTTTATCCCCAGCAGTGCAAATATAGACTAACACCGTATCTGTGTGTAACAAGTATGGGACGATATGCTTCTATTCACATCTTTTAGTTAAAATAGCAATATATTTGATAATCAGAAGGCTTTAAGTTTTCTAAACAGCAATGGGTTTAGATATATTGTTGATGAATGAATGGACCATGTTAGTATGCAGGAATTTTTTTAAAAATTTTTTTTTCTGTAGATGCTGAAAAGTAGAATGTTAATTTGATATACGCTAAAAAGTAAATGCAATTACCTTTTGTTTCCCCATTTGTCTAGCATGCATACAAGAAACATTCTGGTCAGATCAAGTTTACCCCTGTGACAGACTCGCTGGTTATGGTACAAGCACAAATTAATTCCAAGCAGCTGAGTGATGTAAGTAACCTAGCAACTCTAACAATGTCCCATCTGGCCTTATTTTGTAGATGCTTTCTCTTCAAGTAATGGGTTTCTATTCATGAAGTTGTAGCTTTATTACCTGACTGTTGAAAATGTTTCTGGTTTATGATTTTCAAAACATACCATGCGGGGAACATAGCATTTTGTAGAATATCAGAAGCCATCCTGAGGGTAATCCAAAAACACAGTGTAAATTTTATGGAAATGTAAGGCTGGATTATGTTGGGAACATCACAAATTACTTCTTGTTCCAGAAAATTTATTTCTGGAATTTTTTTGGCTCATCTCTGGAACAACCAGATCCATAGTAGTCAAAAAGAATAATGGAATAGTTCAGTCTTCTTTGTAATGTTTTGTTTTCAAACTTGTATATTTTTGTACATATTTAATACCAGAGTCAATGAAACAAGTAGCAATATAATTGGGAAAATAAGGGCTGAGCTTGTAATCAATCAGCAGGGATGTATAGTTTGTTAATGTTGCTTTAACACAGGAGATCTATTTTTGACATTGCTTTGTGGTAATGCTTCCTATTTTTAATTTTCAAAAGATGTATGTTATGAAAGCAGATGGGGATCTGTTATTGTTGTGTTCATGAAAACAAAAGTCCAGCCGTATCTTTATGTTGACTGACATAGATGCAGTCTTTTCTGAATTAACTGGGCAGTGTAAACATATTTAATTCTATTTATACCATGCCTTTCTATTGTTATGGTTATTAAAGTACAGTGGTACCTTGGTGCTCAACTGCTTTGAAACTCATCAAATTTGATCCTCAATGCATTTTGACATGAAAATTTTGTCCCTGTACTCATCATTTGTTTTGTACTCAATGCACAAGCTAGAACTTGTCAGTGTTGGCTGCCTTATGACTCACTACATTATTCGATATAGGAAAAAAATGTTTGGCACTTATCATTTTTTGTACTCATCATACCTCCCAAAACCAATTAAAGATGAGTACCAAAGTACCACTGTAATTTTTTTTACTTTAAATTATTTGGATTTCCCTCTTATTTTGTTCAGTTATTAACAGCCTATGCTAGTATGCTTAATTGCTGTCCTCCAAATGATAACTTTTTATGTGATTTTCATTTTGCATTTCAGTTGAACTACAAACACAAAGCTGCGAAAAACAGGTGTTCTATCCCTCCAGATGCTCCCTTATTCCTCCAATCCAGAGTCAATGCCTACAACATCAGTGATGTAAGAGTCTTATGGATGATGCTTTCAGGGCTAAAAAAAACAAGCTACTGAGGAGAATCATAAAGCTATTTATGACAGTGAGGATAATAAGGCATAAAACAGAGCATATTTGATTGTCAGGTAACACCTGGAGATTAGTTTAGAGGCAGAGAACTTAGATCGCCACTTAGATTTTCTTTATAATCAGTTGTCATCACCTCTAGTTAGTTTGGTGAGTGGCGTCAACTTTGGCCAAAAGTCAATGATGAATTAAGAAATGAGATACTGAGGAGCAGGAGTGTCAAACTTGCATCATCACAGCAGTGTCATGTGATGTATCACAACTCCCCCCTCTGCTAAACCAGGTGTGGGCGTGGCCAGCATGTGACGTGTCTGGCCAATGGGCTGCGAGTTTGACAGCCCTGTTGAAAAGGAAGAATAATGAACAGATGGCAATGAAGAAAGGAGAAAAGAAAACTATCAAAATAGATATTTAGGAGAGTCTATAGGTGCTGGCAAGAAGAAGCATGCTAGGGAAAGAGGCTGTTGAGGTTCTAGGAGGCTATGAAGACCAAGAAATCACAGCAAACGTTAGTGTATATGTGTGTGTTCTTATGTGAGAGTTCATGGACAGAGATTCACTTGAAAAACCAATGAAGTAAAATGCCTCATTTAATAAATGTTTAATTATTTACTATGGATAGAAAAACCCATTTATTCTACAGACATCACTGCTTTCCAGCTTTGGAAAATAGGTTCTCTAGAGAACATGGAGTATAACAAAGAGCTTCATTCCTGACTGATGTCCTGAAATTAGATCTTACATTGTTTGGATCATATTTTTGACAACCCTTGCAATATAAAGTAAAGTTAATCTCACAAGGGGCTTACTTTATACAAATTCTACATATTTCCTGAGTGGACGTGGAAAAGCTTGAAATCTTGTGGGCCAAAAGATTGATCAAAAAAGGTTATTCTACTCTGTTATTCTGTTAGTCTACTCATAATAACATGCACATTGAAATAGTTATGCAGTTATAGGGTTATGCACTTCCTAAAATAAATATATGGATTATATGTAATATATTTTGGATTTTATGTCATGACTTGTTCATGTATTTTTCTCTTCTCCCTTGGGTTAGAATTGGTATAAGTATGACTGGGAACAATCAAAAGCAAATAAATTTGACATCAAGGTGGATGCCATTCCAATTCTAGCTGCAAAAGCCAAGCAAAAAATTGCAAGTAATGTAAGTGTTACACAGAAAATAAGGAAGAACTTGGATTGATTTTCATTTGCAGCCAGGTTTTTAGAATACCAAAGTACATTATTGTCTTGTGACCATACAGGTTGAATACAAAAAGGGTTATGAACAGAGCAAAGGCAAGTTAATCGGAGCTCTGAGTATTGAAGATGATCCCAAAATGATACATTGCCAAAAGGTGGCCAAGCAACAGAGTGATGTAAGTACAGATAAACCAAATAATATGTGGTTTGTTGATGATATGCTGAATTTTCTGAAAAATGTTGATTTATCAAGATATAAAACCATTTTCAGAATATATTTCTTTAGAGTGTCCCTTTAGGTGAAGTTTACATTCAGTGAATTCTAAATAAAGAACCACTGATCTCTAATTTTGAAAACATAATGAGCAAGTCCAGAGTGTTAATCCTCTGATGGAAAATAATAATGCACCCTTTGAGGAAAGTAGGTTCTCATAATTGCTTAACAAAATGGTGAAGAAATGCAAATGTTAATAAAAATAATACTTGGGCTATTATCCTGAATGCTTATGAAGTGCAAAAAGTAAGTGAATATTAGGTTATCAGTAGATGCACCAATTTTTTTAGCATAAGTCAGGCATATATTTAGAAGTGCATATACCTATTGACATAGACTTATTTGACAATCAGCATAATCCCAACCTAGTCTATTTCTTGCATATGGCTGTAGTCTTTTTGGAAGACCTTCTCATGTTGCAGAATAATGATTCTTTAAATAAGCTGTGTATGCTAAATACCCACTGGATATTGTAGAGGGAATATCACCCTCATTTTACAAAGAACTGGGCTTCTTTTTCCCCAACTTCAAATGGTTAATGCCTTGTATTAATTGTATCATAGCTGCTCTATAAAAAAGGTTATGAAGCATCAAAGACCAAATACACAGCACCACTGGATATGATTCCCGTTATACAAGCAAAGAAAGCCCAGGCAATCATCAGTGATACAGACTACAGGCATCGCATCCATAATTACTCCTATCCTCCTGAGAGTATTAATTTGGAGCTGGCCAGGAAGGCTAATAGTATACTAAGTGACGTAAGTAGTAATGTTTCTTCAAACCTAGCATTGTTGAACTGTGGAATGCTTCATACAGAAAAGAGAGTTGGCAGTGCATTTCCATAGCACTAGCAATAGCACTTACTTATATATTGCTTCACAGTGCTTTACAGCTCTCTTTAAGCGGTTTACAGAGTCAGCATATTCCCCCCAACAATCTGGGTCTCATTTTACGCACCTTGGAAGGATGGAAGGCTGAGTCAACCTTGAGCCTGGTGAGATTCGAACTACCAAGTTACAGGCAGCCAGCAGTCAGCAGAAGTAGTCTGCAGTACTGCATTCTAACCACTGCACCACTACGGCACTGGAATAAGCCTTTTCCAGAGTTTGACAACTGGGGCAGGAAAAGCCCACAACTGAGGATTGCCTATTTTGGCCTTCCCTAACTGCTGAGCTTCAGGTTTGTTGGAAATATAAGTCCCAGACCACTGGTGGGTTGCTACTGGTTTACTACTGGTTCACTCGTGCTCATGCACAGCTCACGCACATGATCACGCATCTACGCATGCACAGAAGCATCCAGACAGGTGGGTGGAGCTTCCCACTGCCGCCACTACTGGTTTGGCCCAACCAGGCCCAACGGGAGCAACCTGTCTCTGGCCCCAGACATCTATTGAGCATATTTAACTTTAAAACAAAAGGTGGCCATCAGCTGTCTGAAAATATGTAATTATCCATACAGCATCCATTAGAGAAGGATGCTTTAAAACATTAAAATATAGACTGGTGAGCATTTGTGAAAAAGAGAATAGATTTAAAGACTGAAAAGAAATTCTGTAATCTGAAAAAATAATAGGTAGCTGCTATCTAGGACTGTACAGCACAAATATTAAATTCAAGGATTTTATTCAAATGCTGTTCAGTGAAATGTCCAAATCAAATTGACTTGATTATTCAGTTTGAATCACTTAGTCAAAACCATAAAATGTTTTGTAGCTTGTCTATATAACAGAGATAATATGTATTTGCAACCAGTACGCTGCAATGGGGTCCGGTGTCCACCATGTGAATGTGCGCAGCATGCACGCAGTGCGCGCATGCATACTTACTGCTCGCGATGCTCCAGCTGCTCGGCAGAGCATTGTGCAGGTGCCGTATACTCTGTGCGTGTAAGCCCCGATCGGCTCAAATAATGATAAGGACACCAGACGGGCAGGTGGGCCTCCAGAGCACCATACCAGAACGGTACCTGGTGCTCCCAGCAGGCACCGGTACGCCCGTACCGGGGCATACCGGTCGTATCTCACCACTGATTTACAATACTCTATTGTTTGTAAAGGGTAATCTGGAATTCAGAGAGCTTCTAAAAACATTACAATATTCTTGCCCATGTATGAAATCCTAACTATTACATAAAGCCAAGTGTTGCTTTCAAACTGAGTTCAGCTTCTAGTGATTATACAGAAACTTTCTTCTCCCAGGATGTGTTTCTTTAAAAATGTCTTAGTATAGTCTACAGATCTGATTTTTCTGGATGGACCTTATAGATCAAAGCTGGTCCTGCTTTCAATTAGGTAATGCTACCATTTAATGGAGCATATTGCACCATTTGGAAAAATTTAATCATTTTATTTTTGGCAATTACATTATCATCCTAATTTAATTCATGAATTATAGTTTCTGTTGGAAACTATAGTTTCCAACAGAAACTTTTAAAAGAATGTTCCATCTACATCAGGGGTGTCACACTCGTGTTGTCATGATGGTGTCATGTGACGTCTTGAGACTTCCCTCCCTTTGCTAAACTGAGTGTAAGTGTGGCCAGTGCGTGACGTATCTGGCCTGTGGGCTGGGAGTTTGACACCCCTGATCTACATATAGTGCAGCTCAAATAAACTCTTACATGAACTTGAAGGCAAGAATTTCCCATTATGGTCTTTTCCAGAATGAATATAAAGCGGATTATAACAGTTGGATGAAAGGATGTGGTTGGATACCTTATGGATCTCTGGATGCAGAAACAGCAAAAAGAACTTCAGGATACGTAAGCGAGGTAAGTAAAGAAAGCCACAATTATTTCAGGTTAGTTATGGGGTTCTTCATATTTCTTTTCTCTTTTAACAACTCTGTAATCCCTTGTGAAATTGGGGTGATTGAAGGGAGCTGAGTATTTACAGAGTTTGCAGCAGATATTTTCTCTTTGTGCCCAAATCGAAAAACATTTGTCGCTACCTAGAATTGAACTCTCAACCTTCTAAGTGTGAGGTGAAAGTCTGCACCTTTAGGCCACTGCACCGCTCAGTGGGGTTGGTTTCCCATATTTAATTATAGCTAAATGAGAAAAAAAATCAGATACCCTAAAAGGGGCTATGCATTGAATCCCCAGTTTGATTAATAACCCTCTCACTTATCACATGTTTTGCACACAGTTTTTCAACCCAAGCAGTTAACCAGTAGTTGCACATTTTAAAAGAAGAGTCACATAAGTACATTGCCAGCAGTTACACTCAGTAAGATGTGATAATGTTCTGATATAACTAAAATTTAGAACATTGTAATCCATAGCCTTCAAGTAATATGTGTTAGAAAAGTGGGTATGTTGTATAATTTCAGTAACAAGACTATGGATTTCAAGAATATAAGTAAATAATTCAGCATCAATGGCACTTCACACTGGATTGATAAATCCAGGGGAGGACCTTCCAACCCAGTATTTTTGTAGAAGACTTCCTGTGAGCAACAAAGGATGACATGGTCCTCTTCTGACTCCTGGCCCATCATAAATGCAACATGTCCTTGTATTTCTCTGCTTCAATTAAAAACTTCTGTTTTCTAATCAGAATTGACTTATGCTCTGTAGAGCAGATGGTCTCCAGCAAGTCATGTTGATCTAGCAGCAGCTCCAAGTTTGATTGGTTGCAGGATCTGTCATTCTCTCTTCCTTCCTACAGTTGCAGATTTCTACCTTTAGCTGCTTGGCTTTTGAGTTCTCTGCTTGTGGGCAGTTGTTGGTTTTTACAGTCATCTTGCATTGTAAAAATCCAACAAGGGCCCATAAATTCCATAAAAAATCCTTACTCCTAGAAGATCACTCTTCATTCACCTCTTATATCTCCCTACGGTCACCCTTTTGCTTGCTCTATCTATCTATCTATCTATCTATCTATCTATCTATCTATCTATCTATCTATCTATCTATCTATCTATCTATCTATCTATCTATCTACCTACCTACCTACCTACCTACCTACCTACCTACCTACCTACCTACCTACCTACCTACCTATCTATCTATCTATCTATCTATCTATCTATCTATCTATCTATCTATCTATCTGCCCGACTGGCAGTTAAAAGGAAGAAAGAGCCGAGATCTCACATTGCTCCTGGAAGCACGAAGCCTGAAGATGACAAATGAGACTTCGTCGAAACGTCGCCAAGACACCTCCAATTTTACACGGGAGAAAACACGAATAACCAAAGACCTACATACTAACATCCACAAAAACCTCAGAAAACATCCATCCATCCATCCATCCATCCATCCATCCATCCATCCATCCATCCATCCATCCATCCATCCATCCATCTATCTATCTATCTATCTATCTATCTATCTATCTATCTATCTATCTATCTAGTTAAACATGTCTGAGATAACAGGCATAAGAATAAACATGGACATAAACACAGGAAATGGGTACAAATAAATGAGGACAGTAGGACAGGGACAGTAGGCACGCTGGTGCGCTTATGCACGCCCCCTTACAAATCTCTTAGGAATGGTGTAAGGTCCACGATAGACAGTTTAAGGTTAAAGTTATGGGGGTTAGAGGATGTAACAACAGAGTCAGGTAGTGCATTCTAGGCATTGACCACTCTTGCTGAAGTCATATTTTCTGCAATTGAGTTTGGAGCAGTTTACCTTGAGTTTATGCCCAGGCTGGGTGATGCATGATCTCCTTGCTTTCCCATTCCTAGCCCACTGGTACTGAAAAAATTATTTTCCCTTTAGGTTTCTTAAAAAAATCTTTATGTTACAAAATATGAATGTTGTTATTTGTTTTTGAACTGAACTATCCTTCTTCCTAGCTAAATATTTCTGTGAATTTACAGAGAGTTGTGGGAATGAAACGACAACTGTTGGCTATTGGTTTCATTACCGTGGCATCAGAGCCACAGTGGTGTCATAAGGAAAAGAAATGAAAGGGTTCTGTGTTAAAGGAGATAATGGGAGGGCAGAGGAGTGGAACATGAAGGCATCTATGTGAGCAGGCATTGGGAAACCAAGGGAAAAGCAGGGGACTAGTAAAATGGAAATAGCCCTTCAAAGGAAAGGAAAGACACTAGTTCAGCAAGCCAGTGAGCCCTTAAGCAGATGGGAAAGACAAGAAGTAGGGGAAAGACCAAACAATTTGAAGTCTGGATTGAGCACCAGTCCTATTTCTGTTATCAACTCACTGCAGTCTGAACTGGAGTTTCTGAAAAAGACAAGCAACTTAGATTGCTGTGTGAAATTTGCTTTCTCTTTCTCCTTCTCCTCCCTTTTCCATAGCAAAAGAAACAAACTGAAGTCTTAAGTTCATGTAGTTGGTTAAATGATCCACGAATGCAAGTATCTGTAGTTAGTTCTGCTTTGCTCCAGCACCCTTAAGCCATAAAGTGGCACAATATGGCATATAAAGTGGTTAATTGTGTCACAGTATGTATAAAAATTGGCTACACTTCTTTTAGGAGGACTTAATTTATTTGCTTGCTTCTAATTAATTCATTACAGCATCAAAACTCAATTCTTGGGGTAGAATAAATGTTTTGCATAGAAAAAGTGTTAATGTTTTAGATTCATCAAAGTCTTTCTGCCTTGATTACTTTTTAAAATCTTTCAAGTCTTGGTTTTTTAAAAAAAAAATCTTTAACATGAATTTTCAGTGAAGTGGTAGATAATGATTAGAAGGAAGCAATGGAAAAATTCAGTAAATGAAATTGATTTGTTTTTTCATAAACAGAAAAAATACCGTCAGCCTCCAGACACGATTAAATTTACATCAATTGAAGATCACCCTACTGTGGTTCAGGCTAAAATCAATCAAGCCCAGCGGAGTGATGTAAGTATGTGTAACATCCATATGTTTGTTAGCATTTGGATTAACTGCATTATAATATCAGGGTTCCAACCAATGCACTAATAAAACCAGGAGCCTCAAACCATTTTTCACGACATATCCAGTTGTTTATTAGGAGTGCCATGTTGTCACGAACCAAGTGAAGCCACCTCTGAGTTTGCTCCTTGCCTCTGACCCTCCCCCCCAGGGTGTGTCACCAGTCACATTCCCCAATGAGGCAATTTTGTGGGTCGTGGAAGTCACTCCCTCCGGCCATTGTGGGTCTCCGTGGAGATGGCCTTGACTTCGGCCAGCTAGGGTGTGATTTGTTTTCACTGAGGTTCACATTCCTCAGTGCAGTTGTGAGGTGTGATTTCCCATCCCCTTGCCTGCCTATGGCAACTTGGGAATGGGTCAGGAAAGCTTTGTGAGTTGACATATAAATTTGCTGCAGATTATAGAACCCTTAAAAGACAAAGGGGTCTTGATCAATCATAACCTATACTTCTGAATTGAAACCAAACCTGTAATTTGGAATTGTAATAATTTATAATGTTCATTTTTGGTTTTGGATGTCACACTGATTTTTACACTTGATTCCTCTTCAGGTACTTTATAAAGCCAAAAATGAAGAAGCAATTCACAATTATAATCTCCCAGCAGATGCACCTCAATTTATCCAGGCAAAGGTTAACGCCTACAATATCAGTGATGTAAGTTTGCTTTGGACAACTTTTTAAATGGAACTTTAACTGCACATGTGGTTGGTGGACATTGATGACTCAATAAACTCATTCTCTTTCAGACTTACTACAAACTGGGGTTGGAAGACCTGAAATCGAGGGGCTATGACCTGAGGAGCGATGCCATTTCCATTAGAGCAGCTAAAAGTGCCGGAAAGGCTGCCAGTGATGTGAGTATGCCCATCATAAAGAGTGGTTTACTTGGAGGCAAAGGGAAATTCCACCACCGTAATTCACTTTTAGGACTTGACACTAGTTCAAGTTCTGTCTAAGAAAAAGTCCCTCCACGCTACATCACCTGCATGTCTAGTGGATATAAATGCCAAATGAAAAGGCATAGGTTTAGGTTTAGGTTTTATTTGACTTGTATGCCGCCCTATTCCCGGAACACTCGGGGCGGCTAACAATCAGAAGGGGAGGGGGTACAAAAATAAAAATAGAAAACAGAAATTTAAAATACAACAGTCATAACCTCGAAGGGGGCTGGATAGTTCAACAGCCCCAGGCCTGCTGGAACAGCCAGGTCTTAGTTGCTTTGTGGAAGGCCGGAAGGGTGGTAAGGGTCCGGATCTCAATGGGGAGATCGTTCCAGAGGACCAGAGCAGCCACAGAGAAGGCCCTCCCCTGGGGAGTCACCAGCCGATATTGGCCGGCAGATGGAATCCGGAGGATTCTGTGGGATCTAATAGGTCTTTGGGAGGTGACTGGCAGGAGGCGGTCTCTCAAGTAACCAGGTCCGATACCATGTAGGGCTTTAAAAGTAATGACTAGCACCTTGAAACGTGTCCGGAGACCAATGGGCAGCCAGTGCAGCTCACGGAGGATAGGTGTAACGTGGGTGTACCGAGGTGCACCCACAATCGCTCACGCGACTGCATTCTGGTCAAGCTGAAGTCTTTGAACACTCTTCAAGGGCAGCCCCATGTAGAGTGCGTTACAGTAGTCCAGACTTGAGGTGACGAGGGTGTGAGTGACTATCCAAAGGGCCTCCCGGTCCAGATAGGATCGCAACTGGTGCACCAGGTGAACCTGGGTAAAGGCCCCCCTGATCACAGCCGACAGATGATGTTCTAAAGTCAGCTGCGGATCCAGGAGGAGTCTCAAATTGCGGGCCCTCTGTGAGGGGCATATAATTTCACCCCCCAGGCTGAGAGATGGAATAGCTGGACCATCTTTGGGAGGGAGCATCAATAGCCACTCAGTCTTGTCGGGATTGAGCACAAGCTTGTTCGTTTCCCATCCAGACTCTGACAGCCTCCAGGCACTGGCACATCACTTCTACCGCTTCACTGAGTTGGCATGGGGCAGACAGATACAATTATGTATCGTCCGCATATTGATGATATTTAATCCCATGCCGGCGTATGATCTCACCCAGCGGCTTCATGTAGATGTTAAATAGGAGGGGGAACAGGACCGAACCCTGCGGCACCCCATAATTGAGGGGCCTCGGGGTCTATCTCTGCCCTCCGACCAATACCGACTGTGACCTGTCCGAGAGGTAGGAGGAGAACCACCGAAGGACGGTGCCTCCCACTCCCACCTCCCGCAACCGTCGCAGAAGGATACCATGGTCGATGGTATCAAAGGCCGCTGGGAGGTCAAGAAGCACAAGGATAGAGGAGTGACCCCTATCCCTGGCTCGGCAGAGATCATCGATCAGCACGACCAAAGCAGTTTCCGTGCTGTAGCCAGGCCTGAAACCGGACTGAAAGGAATCCAGATAATTGGTTTCATCCAAGGACCGTCGGAGTTGAAAGGCCACCACTTTCTCAACAACCTTCCCAACAAAGGGGAGATTGGAGACTGGACGATAGTTACTCAAAATGGCTGGATCCAGAGAAGGTTTCTTCAGGAGGGGTCTCACTACCGCATCCTTTAGGAGGTGCGAGAAGGACCCCTCCCTGAGAGAGGTGTTAACTATCGTCTGGATGCAGCCACGTGTCACTTCCCTGCTGGTCGAGACCAGCCAGGAGGGACACGGGTCCAGGGCAGAAGTGTCAAACTCGAGTTCATTGAGGGCTGCATCAGGGTTATGTTTGACCTCAGGGGGGCAGTTGAGGACATAGACAGGGTGAACGTTGCATGGCCAGCTCGATGTCGCTCATGTCAGAGGCGCCTGTTGCAGCCTGAGTGCTCTACCAGAGAAAATGGGCTCCAGAGCTCCCTATTTGGCCGCTATGGCCTCCTGCAACCCTCTGCCAGTGAGCCAGCCCTTTGCTGTTTCCAGGGTGGCCCCATGAGCCACATCTAAACACCCCACAGGCCAGATCCAGCCTATGGGCAGGATTCAGCTTGCAGGCCTTAGGTTTGACACCCCTGGCATAGGATGATGCTGGACTTTGATTCCATTTAATTCCCAGTGAATCAAGTCAGAATTATAATCAAATAAATTAACTATGACCAAATTTTCACATTGTATTAAATATTAGATGATCCAATACATTATTGTTATTATTACTTCTACTACTATCACTACTATCATCAATAGTAATAATATTCTGTTGCAATTATTGAGCGTACTGTGAACAGACTTGACCATGAAATGCCAATGACATCTACAGAATTCTCCTTACACAGAATTTAATGTAATTCTACAAATGTCTGTGAATTTTCACCATTACTCCAAAAACATACTTTATATACTGTCGCTTGTTGCAGTTCTTCTGGCACTACTAAATGCATGCATTCAATTGGGAAAGTAGACACTTTTCTGCTCATTTTGACCTTATTGTCCTTTTGTTTTTCAGTATTGGTTTTATGTCGTATCGGTTATAGGATGCTCATCAGGAAATAAATCTCTTTCTCAATCTTGTTTTGACAGTTTGAATATAAGAAAGGCTATGAACAAGGCAAAGGCAAACTGATTGGCTTCCAGAGCATTCATGATGACCCCAAATTAGTCCATTATAGGAATGTGGCCAAGATGCAGTCAGAGCGGGACTACAAGAAAGGTTATGAGCAAGGCAAGACTAAATACAACACTCCATTTGATATGGTGAACGTTGTAGCTGCTAAGAAAGCCCAAGAAATTATCAGCGACACCAATTACAGGAATCTCCTACACAATTATACATTATTGCCAGATGATATTAGTGTGGAGCGAGCGAAAAACATGATGCAGATTCAGAGTGATGTAAGTCTACTGAAACATTTGTGTTCAGATAAATGTAATTTGAAAAGAAGTTTTTTAAACTAATCAGTTCTTCTCTTCTCTCCCTCCCTCCCTCCCTCCCTCCCTCCCTCCTTTCTTTCTTTCTTTCTTTCTTTCTTTCTTTCTTTCTTTCTTTCTTCAGAATCTTTATAAGTCAGATTTTACTGGCTGGATGAAAGGCATTGGGTGGATCCCAATTGGTTCTCTTGAAGCGGAGAAATCTAGAAAAGCAGGAGAGGCTCTAAGTGAGAAGAAGTACAGACAGCATCCAGACACTATTAAATTTACAAGTATTGTGGATTCTCCCGTCATGGTCCAGGCTAAGCAGAATGCACTTCAGCTCAGTGATGTGAGTAAAGCTTTGGAAAGATAGGTGAAATGCTAAGTCTTATGGGGTCGGAAAGTCTTCTAAATCCAATGAATGAATGAAATTAAATAAATTGAACCTTGTATTTAATAATTATGCAAATGTGGCTAATAATAATTTTTCCCTGTTGTATTCTATTTATTTTCATCTTGCATGTTAGTATTTGCTTTATGAGGAATGTAAAAGAATTTCCTATTCAGGAAGGGTATGATTGTGCATGTGGGTTTCTTTTGTGTCATTGTTGACTCCTGGCAAATGCCTAGACTAGTCCCTACAAATTTATTGGAAAGTTTTCATTATTTTCTTTGTAAGACAATGACTGACCCATAGTCATCCAACTTTGTGCCTCCAATGGAACTAGAACTCCCAGCCTCTCAATTAATCACTACATCAAACTTTTTCTATCTCCCCCCCCCCCCATACGCTATAGAGTTCACCATGTCTACAAAATATCTGCTCACAATACTAAGGGATTCAGAACTTATCTGCTCCTTCCACATTTTCAAAAACCACCTTCACATCACTATGTCAGAAAGTCTATGCATTCCTCCCTTGGCATGATAAAGTACCAGCCAAGTTGCTTGGATCACCAAAGGCTTATAATGTCAAACGAATCTACTGGAAAAAAATATACTAAAACAGAGTTCAGGTATTATCGATGGTACATTGTCTCCTGGAGATTTCATTGGTACCTGTTTTCATGATTTTTTTGGAAAGTTCTGAAGATAAGGTTGTGTTCCAGATATAGGTTGGATCATTAGTTGGACCTGTGAAGATTTCATTCAATTTATGGCAGATAGGTTTTTTTTAACCCCAGTTGCCATTTGTTCTTTATGCTGTGTTATTATATTATGTTTGTAAATGTTTTTAGCACGATGGTAAGATGGACAGCTACATACATTGAAGAAATGAATAAAGGATTCTAAGGATGTAATACCTGAAAATGTTCTTGTAGAAGAAAAAAATACTGATTCTGCAGTCATTTGTATTGTCATTTAAAAAAAAATCAGTGTAACAGCTTTAACAACATAATTAGGAAGCAAGATAAATATTCCAGAATTATTCCACTAAATTCAGTATTGCTGTGTTTAATTTTAATAGCTAAAGAATAGATTTGTATTCTATTAATAGTATTTTGAAATAATTTATTTGTAATTATTGAATAAGCTTTAAGAATAAGCATAGACTTAAGTGCTTGAGACTGAGATTGTAGCTTCTAATAGTAATAGCAAGAGTCATTTGTTTGAGATTGAAGGACGTTAGGTGTTTCCTCTTTAAAAGTTTAGTTTTCTTACATCAAGTTTTTCAGATATCTTTGTTCTGCTAGTGAACCTACCAGGATCTTGTGGGTTTTATAATGATCTGGAAGCTGTTGACTGATTAATTATAATTGTTATAATTATAATTGTTAATTGATTCAACTTAGCTACCTTATAGCAACATTTTTCATAATGACAAATAATTACACATGGAAACTGATTCTAAGGACAATTCTTAAAACCTGTTCCCATGGCCATACTTTTCTCCAATGGAAAAAAGTACAATTGTTTTCAGTGGTTCCTAAGTAAGTGTGCATAGGCAGTCTTATGCACTAAAGTAATATGTAAATCCAACTGTTAAGCTAAGGAACATCAGGATATATTATTGTCTTATTTCCTTGATTTTCAGATTTTATACAAATCCTCTGGGGAAGAAATGAAGCATACATATAATTTGCCTGCAGATGCCCCTCAGTTTATCCAGGCCAAATATAATGCAGCTAACATTAGTGATGTAAGTAACTATTCAAAGGCTGTGCATAATTTATACTATGGTAAATAATGCAGAGTTTTATCATAAATATTATTCTGATATTTCTAAAATCAAATAGGCAACATAATTTGGCATGTGATTATATCATTGTTTATCACTTGATGCTGTGCATGATATAAGTAATTTTCTTTTTTTTCCTATTGGGAGAAGGGAAATAAGAAATGGGTGTGTGTGTCAAACATTGACTGTCATATCAATAGATGTTCTGATGACATGACTAGCTATAGTTTGAAGCCAGTTAGATCAAGTGTAATCCAGAAAAAGCTAAGTGAAGGTCAAAAAGTTCAGATAAATGCATTGTATGGACCAGGTGGGTTCCGGATCCTGTTGCAACCGGTACGGTTGCAATGGGGCCCAGCATCCACCACATGAATGCGCACAGTGCATGCATGCATCCTTACCTCTTGCAACACCTCCGCGACGCTCCAGCTGCTCGGCGGAGCATTGCATAAGCGCTGTGCGGTCCGTGCGCGGAAGCGCCAAAGAGCTCAAATACAGGTAAGGAGCTTAGGGTGGGCCCTCCCGGTGGGCCCTCCCAAGCACCGTACCGGAACAGTACCCAGTGCTCCGGCCAGGCACCAGTATGCCCAGACCGGGGCATACTGCCTGCAACCCACCACTGGTATGGACTATTGGATTCTAAGTTAATCAACAGTAATGACTTAAAATGACTTGTTAAATCAGTAAGATATTCTTTATTTCAGAATTATTATAAATATGCCTATCAAGATCTCATAGCCAAAGGACCTAATGTACTAGGTGATTCCATTCCAATTACTCATGCCAAGGCCTCAAGAAACATTGCTAGTGATGTAAGTAATCCTTACTAAGTTCTCTTTATATGCTATCAGAATGATGAAAGTTGCTCTTCGCTTGCTATGTAAATGATTAAAATATTTTCTCACACATTACCTTCTCTGTTTTAGACCATTCTATCCTTACTGTAGGCTTAAAGATTTTTGTTGGTAAAATGTCTTGCCACTCTCCTTCTATTGCTTTAGCCTCCTTCTTCACTACTGAAGACAGGTGTGAACCTGTCATTGTTTCTTCTAGTAGAAATGCTTGGCTGCTTGTTCAAGAGCTAAAAATTACTGGGGGGGGGGGAAATGGGAGCAGGTTATTGCACAATATAGATAGAATTAAATATTATGCCATATATTTTATTCCATTTCCAGCAGTTTGGAAATCTATATGTATTCTTTTGCACAGACTATAATAGTAATTTTCAGAAAATCACGATTTTCAGTTTCTTAGCCCAGCCTACAGGACTAGCAGTAATGCATGATTATAATCCAAGCATAATTATGCCTGTACACAGACATAATTTCACTTTTTCTACCATAGAAGGTTTTTTTTTGAAGGAATCCTGTCATGTCCATCTCCATGATTCATCTAAAAATATTTTTCTTCATTACTAATATAAAAATGAGTACTGAATTGCCAATTAGTCCAGACACTTTTCTTAGTTGCTTGTATACCAAGACTCACTATCCAGGCCTGACTACTCTCTCTCTTTGTCTCTCTGATGGAACTGTAGTACAAATACAAAGAAGCTTATGAAAAGACTAAAGGAAAACAGGTTGGTTTCCGAAACTTGCAAGACGCTCCTATGCTTGTCCATTCCATGAATGTGGCCAAGATGCAGTCTGGGCGTGAGTACAGGAAGGATTATGAGAAAAGCAAGACATGCTATCACACACCAGTGGAGATGTTCAGTATCCAAGCTGCCAAGCAGGCTCAGGATGTAGCCTCCAATGTCAACTACAAACACCTGATCCATCGCTATACCTACCTGCCAGATGCTATGAATGTGGAGCTGGCCAAGAACAGGATGCAAATTCAGAGTGATGTAAGTTCGGGCAATATTTAAAAGGTCACAACACAGCATAGTTTAGCTAGCAAGCAAGGATATCTTTTTTCTAGGATCATTTCTAAGAATTCATTATTTTTAAAAATAATTATTTTTTTTAATCACAGGGTCAGATTAATCATTCTTAAAGATGCTCAAGTCATTAAAATGGCTTTTTGAGCTACCAAAGAAGGAAGGGGAGGGGTGGGAACATGACAGTTCCTTGAATTCTTAATTATTTCTAATTCCCAGGGGAACTACTGCTTAATTCTGCTAGGGAAATCTATTGCACTGATGATGCACCCCAGTTTTTCAGATAACTTCATCAGTGTGATAGATGGCTATTTTTTCTTAAAGCCACATTTGACAAAACAGTTGGGACTCTCATTTAAGGGGGAAGAGGATAGCAGTTGAGAATGTTAGAATCATTCATGTAAACTGTTCTTTGTTGGGAGTTAAAGCATTCTACGTCTGCAAATGATCAGCGAAGCAAGTTTATGAATTATAACAGAGATAAGATTTAATTGTAGGAAATTTACAAAAAGCAGTTGAGAATGTTAGAATCATTCATGTAAACTGCTCTTTGTTGGGAGTTAAAGCATTCTACATCTGCAAATGATCAGCGAAGCAAGTTTATGAATTATAACAGAGATAAGATTTAATTGCAGGAAATTTACAAAAAGGCAAATGCTTGGTATCTAGCTAGCTATATCTCTTCAAGAGGAGAATCATATCGCATGTGCCCTGTAACAAGTGTGCATGCATGTTCCTGGTAAAATGAAAGTGACATCAGATTAGCAAATAGATTAGCATTTCTTAGCTCTGTTAATTCTTTAATCTGTTAATTCTTAACTCTCTTTCTGCACTCTCCTGTACCCATATGGTCATCAGGTCATGGAGAGACTGAAGGTCTGGATTTACATCTCCAAAACTTCTCATTTGACCAAGCTTCCAACAAAATAAATTAGTACCATTCAGTGGTGGGAGTCAATTTTTTTTCTACAGGTTCTGTGAGCATGGATTGGTGGGTGTGGCTTGGTGGGCGTGGCAGGGGAAGGATACTCCCAAATCTCCATTCCCTCCTCACCCCACTAACCTGCTTTCCAGCTTCGTTGTCCTGTGCAGGGCAATAAAAGAAGCCCAGCCGATCAGCTGGGACTTGGGAGGCAGTGAATAGATTGAGGTGGTGGGGCCAGCCAGAGGTGGCATTTGCCAGTTCTCCGAACTACTCAAAACTTTCGCTACTGGCTCGCCAGAACCAGTCAGAAACGGCCGAATACCACCGCTGGTACCATTCTGCATTTGAGAACTCACTTCCACTGTCAGCTTTATACTCTTCCTTTTTTTTGCTTCACTTGCCACTTTCCCCCTTAACTGAATGCCAAGTTGGAATTGATACACAAATTAATTAACTAATACCCTTTGTGCCAATTTTCACAGGAAAGGACACCTGAAAACCCATTTTGGGGTGTGAGTTGGAATTCATATATAAAGATAAATTGTTGCCTTGAGCATTACCCAAGAAATGATTGCATGAATTTCACTTTGTGTTCTCATTTCTCTTTCAAAACGGATGCTTTGTTCCTGTCTGATTGTGATGGATTTTGCTTGAATGTGTATACCCAATTCCATTTCAGTATTTTAGTGCTCAATAGATTTGCTTTCCAAACTTGCAGATAAATGGAATGCTAAATCGGATGCTAATGCTGGCTGAAAAACAATACTCATTTCCCCAAGAGCTTTTGTCTCAGTCTAAAAGAAATAAATGTTGTTTTATGATTAGGTGTATAACTAGTATTTATGTAGAGTGACAAAAAACAAAAGAAGTCCATCTTGGAAGAAAGTTATGGAAATACTATTATCAGATAGCCAGAAAGTGCAGGATTTTGTCTCTCACTTTGCCTACCTATGTAGATCTTATGTTACAATAAGGACATTGAAACGTTTAAGTTAGACCAGTGGTTCCCAACCTTTTTTTGGCCATGCCCCACCTAAGCATCTCTAAAATCCTGATTCCCCCCCCCCAATAATTCTTACTTTACTCAAAACTGAATTCTACTTATGTGGAGGAAGCCTAAAACTTAGTTTAAACAAGGTTCAAATTGCCCCCCATTAAAAATCAAATTGCCCCCTTATGGGGCATGGCCCCACATTGGGAACCACAGACTTAGACAATGTAAATGAATCCAGTTGGGGTGCCAATGCTTATCTTGGGAACTACTGTATGTACCTCTTAACCCTTTGAAAGGCTTTAACCATGCTTCCAGAGTTTTGAGTCTCCTTTTTGGTTTTCCTCAGATTGCTTACAAAGATGACTACAACAACTGGTTAAGAGGTGTGGGGTGGAGTCCCTTGGGCTCCCTGGATATGGAAAAAGTTAGAAAAGCTGGTGAGGCAATATCTGAATCTAAATATCGCCAGCACCCAGACAAACTCAAGTTTACAAGTTTGATGGATGCTATACCGATGGTTTTGGCTCAACAGAATACCAAACAGCTGAGTGATGTAAGTTCAACCCAAAGGACATCATTTCCTTCTTTTAAGTTATTGTCTTAAAAATGCTGTGGAATTCTAAAATATTTATAAGCAGTCTTGGGCTGTTCAAAGTTTTGTGTTTTATCTAAGAAATTCCTTCAGAGGCTCTTCCATGAAACTTTCAAGCATTTTGCAAATCCGCAGCAATACAGACCTAAATTGGATGTGCTCTGGGTACAAGTTTCCATTCTAAAGGAGGCTTTTTAATCCTTTATGAATTTTGGGAGTTACGGTCTAAATATACCTGGAAGATACTAGTTTGGGCAACATAATTTTAAATTAAAACTTGCACCTGCTGCATAAATTGTTTTCTTTCTTTCTTTCAGTTAAATTATAAAATAGAAGGTGAGAAAGTAAAGCACAAGTATCATTTGGATCCAGATGTACCTGCATTTATTCAAGCAAAAGTCAATGCCTACAATATAAGTGATGTAAGTACTTGGCAATTTCTTTGTTGCCTAAATGAACACATAAATTGACCTTCATCTTTAGAAAACCAAAATTAGTGATTCATTTTATTCTTGGATTTTCCATTTCATTTTTTAAAAGCCACTTGTAGGAAAAAGACTAGGGTGGGTTTTGTTCATTAGAATGGATGTAAATTATCTTAATTCTTATTGTAACTCTCAAATAAAAAAACAACCTTTCATGTTAATATAAGAATATTCATGGATCTTCACTGCTAGAACTTAAACTTAAAGTAATTTCTTCTCTTTAAGAATTTCTACAAAGCAGATTGGAAGAAGCGGCTTGCTGAAGGCTGTGACCTGAAAGCAGATGCTATTCCTATTGTGGCTGCAAAAACTTCACGTAACATTGCCAGTGATGTAAGTTAATCCTAATAAAATCTTTTAAGGGGCTTTCAAAAAAGTTAAACAGCAGGGTTTGGAAGAAAAGGTCTTGGGGAAGCACATAAAAAAAAAACACAACCAAGGGAGAATGTAGTTTTCTAGTTTGGAGTATAATAACTGAATGCAATTGTGACATTTTAAACAATACCAACAAGAAGAAGAATAGGAAAAAGGTGATAGCCAGAAAATAATCAAAGCAAGGTTAGGAATAAATACACAGCATTGAGATACTCTCTATCACAGGGTAGTTTAAGTTAACTTGATGCTATTCATTTTGCAATGGGTTAAACCTCTTTGTTTTGATTTTTCTCAGTACAAATACAAGGAATCCTATGAGAAAGAAAAAGGAAAGCAAATTGGCTTCCTTAGCCTGCAAGATGATCCTAAATTGGTCCATTATATGAAAGTGGCAAAACTACAATCAGAACGTGAATACAAGAAAGGCTATGAAAGCAGCAAAACTAGATATAATTTGCCTCTAGACCTGTTCAGTGTAGTGGCCGCTAAGAAAGCCCAAGAAGTTGTGACTGACACAAACTACAAGCAACATCTGCACAATTACACTCTTCTTCCTGATGCCATGAGTATGGAATTGTCAAGAAACAGGATGCAGATTCAGAGTGATGTACGTAATTATTAACACTATTGTGCCTAAGATTATGGAGGCTAATTAATTGGTTGGAGAGAACAGGTTTTTAAAAATATAATTAATTCAAATTAGATACAGTTGATTAACTTGACATAAGAATGTGTTTATTCCCAGACAGATTCCAGTCTATTTACCGGAAGTTTAAAGTTTTCCAGATGGCCAAAATTAACTGCGGCACAAACAGATTTTAATAAATTATAGAGACGTTTAATACTGCAAGAATGTGAAATACATCACATTCTCATTGGCAGTTCCCTTATGTAGACTTAGACTTAGATAGTTGGATCCCAATTCATTGAGCTTCCACTGGACTGGAACTCTGCTGAAAAATGTCCTACCAGTAAAAGGGGAAAGAACTTTCGCCAGTTGTTTCATTGGCATCTCACTATATCATCCTTCGATCTTTTCATCTACAGAGGGGAAGAAATCCTACATTTGGAAAAACTAGCAAAAGATCAATTTAAAAATGATGAAAAGGCTGCCACTGATGGATATTTCAATATTTATACATGTTTTAATAGGTTCATGAATAAATATTAGAAATAAGTTTCAGAAGTCATAAACAGTGGCAATAGACTTCGTTTTCAGAATAATGAATATATCCATTTGCAATGGTCTCCTTGAACTGGAGAGAAGATTTTCTCTGTGGTTTTGGTTAAAAGCTACCATTTTGGTGTGCATTTTGATGGAATGAAGTCCATGCTACAAGTACAATTATTTTGGTATGTTATGAACACTAAAATAAGACAATTTGATTCATACCAAGTTATTTCTTCTTCCTGCTCTTCCACCCCCAGAATCTTTACAAAACTGACTTTAATAGCTGGCTGAAGGGATTAGGCTGGGTGCCAATTCAATCTCTGGGGGCAGAAAATGCAAAGAATGCCACTCAGATTCTCAGCGAAAAGAAATATCGTCAGCACCCAGACAAACTGAAGTATACCATTGACATGGATGCCATGGAACAGGTGTTGGCTAAACAAAATGCCCATACCATGGATAAGGTAAGGAAAAACAAAATCTCCTAGGAACACCATATTTTTCAGGGACAGATTTAGGGTTCAGAGACAATAGCCAAATGACCCAGTAAAGATGTGCTTCATTCTTACTAAATTTATTGGAAGTTCTATTGCTTCAATGGCTCATTGGTTTTAGTCATGGCTTATTGAATGAATAATTAGCTAATAATAAAAGAAACTAATTCTTCACACAGCACATATTCATCAGCTTGCTCTCATAAGGTGTGGTAATGAGCTCTATCTCTTGTAATTGTTCAAGATGACTAAATATCAAATTAAATTAGACATTACCTGCATGGAGAATGATTATGGCCTTTGAGTTTTGTGTTTTAATTTTCTTGAAAGTTCTGGATGAGGGTAAACTGGATTAAAAGGAGTTTTGATCCAAATCAGGGATAAATGGACTATGTGCACAAAACAAGAATCAGTATATACTTTTTAAGAACCATTGTAAAAAAACCAAGATGGAAAACAAGCCAAGCTTCTTGAAAGAAGAGCCTGCCTAATCCATTAATTACACTGAGAAATTTCTCTATAAATAGGGCTGTATCTTGATTTACTGTAGTAGCCAAAATTGTTTTGGATATGGCTTCTTTCTAATATTACTTGTTCTCATTTCCTGGGTTTTCTTTTGAGCTCAGACCTGCCTCTAGCAGCTTGGCAATGAATAAATTGGATAAAAGGTCAATTGAAAGGGGGGAAAATCTTAATTCTTGTCATATTAATTGTACAAAACTGGATCCTCTAAGATACAGTAGGCAAATTACTAAAATAGATATATTAAAATAACCATATAGGAGAAAAGGACATGATTATTTGTTATAGTAAGTGGTAATATGACAGACACAATCTGCTGGAGCAATACCGGTACTGTCCATATTACATTTACTTAGAAATTCAACAAAAGGTTAGAGGTGAGTTATTTTTTTTTTAAAATCTAATATTTATATTCTGTTATTTTGAGTTGGTAAAGCCCCTATGTGAAATCAAGAAATTAAGCATTTAATTAATATTTAATTGTTTTTTTAAAAAAGAAAATATTGCAAATTTCTAGTTTAGAAAGGAAAAGCAATGATAAAACATTTTATTGTTAGAGATTTAGTTTTATTTTGCCTTGTGAGGGGGTGTGTCTTAGTGGCACAGAACGTGCAAGGAAATAAACTGGCCACATGCAACAATGTGATTTGTTTAAACTTTTTATTTTAACTGCAGAGGCTGTATACAGAAAAATGGAACAAAGACAAGACTGACATCCATGTAATGCCTGATACACCAGAAATACTCCTGTCCAGAGCCAACCAAATCACCATGAGTGATGTAAGCTAAGTATAGGACTGGACTTAGATATCAGTATATTAATATGGGTCATATTTTTGGCTTAATTCTGAAAGTATCTATCCATCAGTCTATTTTTTCCTTGGAAAAAAACATTCTAAACATTTGCCTGTGTTTCCTTCCTCTTTATGGAACAGAAAATATATAGGTCTGGCTGGGAAGAGGAGAAGAAGAAAGGGTATGATCTACGAGCAGATGCTCTGTCCATAAAAGCAGCTAAAGCTTCCAGGGATATTGCAAGTGATGTAAGTTTAATTTTTACATTGCCTTATTATTGGAAAATGTATTTTGTTTCTTAGTCTGACCATTTCATTTGCTCCCTGATTCTCTACATGTATACCAGTAGTGAAATTCATTTTTTTTTACTACTGGTTCTATGGGCGTGGCATGGTGGGCGTGGCAGGGTAAGGATACTGCAAAATCCCCATTGCCTTCTCACTCCTGGAGGAAGGCTATTGCAAAACCTTCACTCTGGGGCCAGCCAGAGGTGGTATTTGCTGGTTTTCTGAACTACTCAAAATTTCCTCTACCGGTTTTCCAGTGCCTGTCAGAACCTGCTGAATTTCACCCTTGATGTATACAACCATATTGGTCTGAATTATTTAAGTTGCCTGAAGGATGAATTTGTTCTGGCAAATCTATGGAATTTGTTTCTTAATTTTTTTAAGGGCTTCATGGGTTTTGTGGATATCTTGTTATTTTCTCAAACATGCTCCTGAGGGAATATATTGCATATTTTATTTATCATCTATTATGTCTCTCTCTCCTCTCCCTCCCTCCCTCCCTCTCTTTCCCTCCCTCTCTCCCCCTCCCCCTCTCCATCTCTCTCTCTCCTTCTCTCCTTCTCCCCCCTCTAGACCAGGGAAGTGTCTTTCTATACTTGCCAGTAAACAATTATATCCCAGTACAGTTCTTGGTTGATTGCTTCATTAACTCTGTCCTTGTCAACAAGCCTTTTATGATCTCTAGGGAATTTACCAGGGGGAAATATTGAAAGATAATTGGTACAAACTTCTGTCTTGCTATTGAATAAAGATAGAATTTACTCCACCCCTCCCCCAAATATTAGGCTACAATTTAACCCATGAGTTAGATTGTAGCTTAATCAATATTATTGATTTGAAAGGGCTGAATGGCATTTAATTCTATTAAAAGGTTAATGAGTGCTATATTACACCAAACGTATGGTGACTTAGGTGATTTCCAGATGGCAATGGAGATCTGCTTATATTTAATTTGGGTGTCCACCAGGTGTGCAGTCATCCAGGTGTGGTGGCTGGATGTTGAGAGTGGATAAAGGAGTCGCTGTATAAGTTGTGTGATTATTAATCACCATCACAAGCTTATAAAACTCTTGTCTTTTACTCTATTTACATGGGGCAATGGTTTGTTATGCAAAACTGGGCCGGGTGGGATGCAGGTAAGCACTGTTTGGCTATCTGTGTTCATCTATTACCAAGAAGAGCAAATTCTGATTGGGTGTTTGCTTTTGGTTTGGCTGGTTGAAAAAAAAGCAAATATTTCTGTGCCTGTAACGTTCTTGTATTTTTACAGATCCAGAAATATTTAGAAAAGCCCAAGCAATTCCTGCTGAATTGTAATTGAAAAACCAGAAGTTTTGGGTGATGGGAAATGTTACATATATTAACATTTTATATACTCTATATAGTAACATATATCAAATTCTTTATCAGTCACTGTCAATGAATAAAGTAACTAAATATCCTTTCATATATGTATATGTGTGTGTTGTTTTGTTATTCTATATGGCTTATAGTACAAATACAAATTGGCCTTTGAACAATTGAAAGGAAAGCAGATCGGCTTCCGTAACGTAAAAGATGACCCTAAGCTTGTGCACTATATGGAAGTTGCCAAGATGCAATCAGAGCGTGAATACAAAAAGGACTATGAAAAATCAAAGACTCGGTTCCACACTCCTGTCAACATGTTCAGTGTTGTGGCAGCCAAGAAGGCACAGGAAGTGGCCACTGATATCAACTACCGGAATATTATCCACACTTACAGCGCTTTGCCTGATTCTATGAACCTTGAATTGGCCAAAAATATGATGCAGATCCAGAGTAACGTAAGGATTTTTTTAAATAACTGTTTGAATGACAAAGTTAGAGAATTGAAGTCTTTAAACTCTGTCTTACTTTGCAATTGGGAGAGAACATGAGGAAGATATATCAGAATTGTTTTTTCACTGCAAATGGCACTTAGCTTTTCCCTAAGAATCAGGACATAGAAAATATGCAATGTGCTGCTATCAAACTTCCATTTACATGATGGAAATAGCCAAAGCTCTTCTTCCCTCTGCAAATTTAGAGAAGAAGGTTTACTGGGAAGTAGATTGGCACTATAGAAAACATTAATTTATTAATTTGATGTATAGGCCATCTTATGGAGCAGCTATTTATATTAAATGTTACAGTAGTAGTCATAGTTTAGCATAGGCTAAGCCATGGTCTCTACCTCTAGGTCATTGGGCAAATTTATGTGACTGTTCCAAATTCAGCTGGTGTATGCCAGTTCTCTCTCACAATATTGCTATGGAGAAAAATTCAAAGAGGAAGTCCTGCTACTTTGTATGCTACTTTGAATTCCAACAATAAATTTGGTGTATCAAACTAATGACTAAGTATAAAACTGTAATGGAGATAGCATGCAAAATCACAGGATAAAATAATATACAGACATGCTTAATGTGTCACGTGTGTAGTTTTACAACGAGGAAACAATGCTATGACATTGATATGTTTATTTTTCATTTGTGTGTTGAAAAATGCTTGCTTTTTCGTCATTTTTAATGTTATTTATAATCCAGGATGCACACTAAACTATGCTCAAAAGATCAATCAATTTTTTAAAATATAGAAAGTTGTTTTTCCAAGCATTTTATATAAACTTTCCTTTAATTTTGTTTTCCAGAATCAGTACAAAGCAGACTATGATGAATTCATGAAAGGGATTGGATGGATACCGCTGGGATCTCTAGAAGCTGAGAAGAATAGGAAAGCCATGGACATTGTCAGTGAAAAGAAATACAGACAACATCCAGACAAATTGAAATATTCTATTCTAATGGATTCTATGCCAATGGTTCTGGCGACAAGTAATGCAAAAATAATGGATGATGTAAGCCAAGGAGTATTTATTTATCTATTTGCTTACTTATATTTTTCAATTATCAAAGAATTAATATAAAATTAAATTTCATTATGGTATTGGTTTTATTATGGTGTGGTTTCTTTTAACTGTGTTTAGGTTTATTTCAAAGTTATTTTTCAATGATACATGTTCCCTTCATTCTATTTTAGCACCTTTACAAAAAGGACTGGGAAGCAGAAAAGACAAAGATTCATATCACGTCAGATATTCCTGAGATTCTTTTGGCAAAAGTCAATGCGTATAACATCAGTAATGTAAGTTTGCAGGTTGATTAACCTCAAAAGGGATATTTTGCTAAGTGCTAGTATTAGTGAATCAGCAAAACTACATTACATTATTTGTCAAACAAGATAAAGTAGACACATTACTTAGCAGAACAGCTAGCCTTTGAATCAAATCCTGCAGTATTATTCATTGAAAACTCTAAGTAGCAGAATTATTTGTTTGTGTAACTATTCCACACCTAACCTTTCTAAATAATTATTCTCAAATTATGAACACAAAATCAAGAATACCAACACACCAAGTCAATAAAGAAAGAGGGGAAAATACAACTTAAAGAAGAAGAAAAATTGAAATCATTATTCACCAGAATTTGAATAGAAACTTGAGAATCATCTTGGCACTGTATTAAAAACGCTTGTGAAAGCTTTTCAAAGCTAGCATTCATTTACTGAAATGTGGCTTTGCTGGATATGTGTAATTAAAATAGATATTTTTCTACCCAGACACCATAGTGCCCTGGGGATCTTTGGCAATAGTTTTGCATCCTATTCTGATTTACTCTCTTCCTTAGCTGTCTTTGCACAAAGGGAGCCAAAAAAAAGACCTTCCAGACCACCTATTGGTGGTGTGATTGTTGAAGGAAATGGCATTCCTGCCCCACTGGAATACCTGGGAAATGGAGGGGGAATTGTGGTCAGATATCTTAGCATTTCAAGTACAGGAAGAAGAGAAAAATCTCAGGATCCTTTAAGCAGAGTTTCAATGTAAAACTGCCTCTCTGTAGAGTTCCAGTAGAATTGCTGTAAAGCTGCCATTGCTCTTTTGGATGCTAAGAATAGCTACGTATCTTAATTAACCAAGTCAACAGCATCATATGGATCTGGGACATGGCACTGATTGCAGATGGTGTGTCTTGTTTGTAAAATGGGCCCTAGTGTAGGTTTGCAATCTGGCATTGATCAACATATAAATTAACAGAACTGACTTTAAGGTCTACGTCTTGTGCCTTTTGAAAGATTCAGGATGGCCCTTAGAACAATGAATCATAACTTTTAACTGGCAAAATCACTACATCACGGGTGTCAAACTCACCGTGTCACATTGCCATCACGTGACATTTCGGGATGTTTTTACCATTCACAGAGCTGAGGTAGGTGTGGCCTGCATATGATGCATCTGGCCTGCAGGCCTCCAGTTTGACACCCCTGCCCTACATTAGCAACAGCACTTAGACTTATATACTGTTTCACAGTGCTTTTACAGCCCTCTCTAAGCAGTTTACAGAGTCAGCATATTGCCCCCAACAATCTGGGTCCTCATTTTATCCACCTCGGAAGGATGGCTTAACCTTGAGCCGGTGAGATTTTAACTGCTGAACTGAACATTAATTTAAATGTGCTTGTGTGTTAATTCTATTAAATCTATGAAAACAAATTCTATTAAATCAAATCTACTTTTTTTTCTGGATCTCCCTAATTTTTCCAGGATACTCAGAAATAATCATACCCTATAAAGCATTAATTTTCTGTCTCTGTATTGAGTATATTTTTAAAAATAGTTTCCTTTCTTTTTCCACATAGAAAATATATAAACATTCTATGGAAGAAGCTAAGCAAAAAGGCTATGATCTCAGAAGTGATGCAATCCCTATTAAAGCTGCTAAAGCTTCTCGGGAGATTGCCAGTGATGTAAGTTTACAGTCGATGTTGTTGGCTTTTTTCTCCTGCTGAAGAAATATTACAGAAGGTCCCTGTGAACAAAAAGGCACCTTTGGAACCAATTTTACCATATTTAATGATCTTTCAATCTGTACCTACATTAAAGGGTGAAATCCATTTACCTTTGCTACCAGTTCAGTAGCAATGTGATCGTGCTTCACATGTACCACCTCTGCGCATGTGCAGGACCTTCTGTGCATGCGCAGAGTGTCAAAATGATGTCTGGGTGGGTGGGCGGAGCCTGCTACTTAGCCCGCCTGCAAAGGTAAGTGAACAGCAAGGGGAGGAAAATCCGCTGTGCCATGCAATTTAGATATAAATCGTGCAACACAACTGATCATCAGAAAAACCGTTTCGCCTGAACCAGTAGCACTTTTTACCACCAGTTTGGGTGAAGAGCTGACATCTTTACTACTGGTTCAGGTGAACCGGTCCAAACTGGTAGCATTTCACCCCTGCCTATATTCACTTCATTTTATTAATGTATGATAAAGTTACAATTCAGTATTGACCATCTCGAGCTTACATTTCACTTTCTGTTTTCTCTGCAGTACAAATATAAATTAGGTTATGAACAGGACAAGGGTAAGCTTGTTGGCTTCCGCAGCCTCCAAGATGACCCCAAGCTTGTTCATTTCATGCAAGTGGCCAAGATGCAGTCAGATCGCGAGTACAAGAAAGCCTATGAAAGCAGCAAAACGAGATACAACACGCCTGCTGATACCGTCAGCATTTTGGCTGCCAAAGAAGCACAAGGCAATATTACCAATATCAATTACAAAAGGCTCATCCATAAATATATCCTTCTGCCGGATGCCATAAATGTAGAACTGGCCAGAAACATGAATCGGATTCAAAGTGATGTAAGATCTTGCAATCTCTTTCTCTCTCTCTTTTTTTTTTTACTATTAGTTGAAAGATCCTTTTTATATGTTTGTTTACCTTTGGGGGAAATGGGCAGTTCAAAAATGTGAAAAATTAATAAAAATGCTTTAGCAAACAATATTTTATAATAAATGGATTTAATATTTATAAATAAACAGATTATTTGCAATATTCAGCTAGAATTGTCATAGGTTAGAAATTTCTTGAGCGAATAAGGATCAGAATTATACTTCTTCCCCACATACTATATTCATATTACTAAATGAATAACTTGCTAAATTACCAAATACATTTTAGTATTAAAATGCATAATTACTGTATAGAGAAGATGTAAGCTATCATCAACACATTGCAACAGTTTGGGTTCAACTCCACCCACTGAAAAATGTGTTCCATTTTTAATAGCAGTACTGTACCAATATTAAATGGAAAACAAAGTGAGACAAAGGACATTCTTGTTAAGTTCTGCAAGATGTCTTGCTAGATGAAGAGATCATTTCATCTGTAATATCCTTAGCAAAAACGAACAGTGTACCACGTATTGATCCACAATTTGTGACTACATAATCCACACTATGTGATCCCATAAAAAAGGAGGAAATCTATAATTAGCCAACACTTTTTACAAACTTTCCCATTTGATTAATTGACTATGTGCCATCAAGTCATTTTTGACCACTAGTAACCACATAGATTTTCTCCATGACAATCTACTCCTAACCTGTTCTTTCAAGTTTTCCAATGTTGCAGCATTGCTGCTAGGCCCATCTACCATGTTGCTGGTCATCCTCTTCCTTCCTTTCCTTACACTTTCCCCAGCATTACAGCTTTCTCCAGAGCGGGGATGTCAAACTCAAGGCCCGCAGGCCAAATCCGCCTTGCGGGGTGCTTAGATCTGGCCCGTGGGGCTGCCCTGGAAACAGCAAAGGACTCGCCAGCAGTGCCTCTGCCAGTGAAAATGGAACTTGGGGGGTGCACACAGACCCCCAAGCCCCATTTTCACTGGCAGAGGGCAGCAGGAAGCCATTGCGGCTGAAAACAGAGTTCGTGAATCTGTTTTTGCTGGGAGAGTGCTTGGGCCACCACAGATGCCCTCAACACGAATGACATCAAGCTGGCCATGCTCACCCTGGGCACAGCCTCCCTGGCCCCCCAAGGTCAAACCCAACCCTGTTTGACACTACTCTATAGATTCTTTACATAAATTAGTTAATAGTTAAAAATCCAGTGAGACGACTGCTGCAGATTTTAGGTTTTTTTTTTGAATGTTAGTAATCTAATAATATACTTTGTCAACTGTGTATAAAATGATATTGTGCAAGATGAATGATTGAATTCCAACTGCATTCTATGTACCAGGGTCTATGGGTCCAAGGCAGTAGTTTTGCATCAAAATAGAACAAGTAAATTTGACAGTAGAACTGCACAATCAGCAGGTAGTCACCAGCCTATGGACCCTTCAAAATCATAGTTATATAACTCACAGAGTTATTCAAAATCATAGTTATATAACTTACAGAGAAGGGAGGGAAAGTTTTTTAAAAGGCATTATTGTATAGATTGGCAATGTTTGTTTATCTGTGTCAGAAGCATACCAGTTGAAATAAGGCATACTGTCTGACATAAAGTTTAAAATATAAAATGCAATATTAAAATATGTACATGTTAAACAGATCGTGCCCCAAAACTAGCAACATTAATTGTGCTGCCATAAGGTCCTCAAGTGTGCACTGATCAGGATAATCTGCGATGATATTGAGACAAATTATTCAGTACATGTCTTATACCACTCAGTGGAATAATTATCTGGACTAGATGTGTTTTCTGGTTTCATAGATATAATACAACTATAATTTCTTGGAAAGTTGAAGTTGCAGCTTAAATAAATGTACTTTTGGGAACATCTATACCATATACAAATGTATTAAATGCTTTCTCAATGGCATGATACAATTGAGAAAAAAAATTAAAATCTGCTAATTTATAGAGTTAAAATTATTACTGGAGTATTCTTAAAAAATCTTATGAGACACTGCTGTTCAGTACTTTAGAAAGAACATACTTGTTTTTTAATTAAATAATAAACCAAGCTTTTTTTTTTTTTTACAATTTTGAAATGCTTATTAATCAAATAATAAAGCAAACAAAAGACAAGAGGATTATCTCTTACTCAAGAGTGACTGAAATTGTAATTCATTGAGTCCTCATTTAATCATAGGTTGCTTCTTTTTGATATGCCCATAGGGAGGTGTTATATTATTATAGTTAAGAGCTGTGCAACTACAGATATGTTTTATTCTCTGCCTACAGCATGAATATAAGCAAGATTATAATGAGTGGTATAAAGGTCTTGGTTGGAGCCCTGCTGGGTCATTGGATATTGAGAAGTCCAAGAAAGCCACTGAGATTGCTAGTGACATCAAATATCGCCAGCACCCAAGTGTTTTCCCATTTAAGAAGCTGACTGATTCAATGGATATGGAACTTGCCAAGCACAATGCTGATGTTATGAATAAGGTGACTGTTTCCATTCTGAGTGCAAATGATGGCATATGCCACACCCCACCTTACTCCTCTGGTTGGCATTACTTAAGCAAAAGAGCCTCAGCAGATTGTAAATATATGTTATGAGTGGTAGAGATTTTGTAAAAACCACTGAACAATTCCTAGTAGATTTTTATTTTATAGGACATAATTATTTGTTAGCTGATTTCTCTGCTTACTGGCATCTTTAGTGCTACTGTTAGCAGTATGCAATATTTTGGAATTAATGTTGTCATTCTCACTTGTTACTTAAAGGGGTCTTGTGTGTCCCTAAAAGGGTTTATGCAGATGAAATTCGTAAGGTGTTGTATAGAAAAAAAGCTAACTTATGGCCAGAAGGTCATCCCAAGCACATTATTAAATATATGTCATCTAGGACATATACATATATTTCCTTTGCAGAGTATCTGCACACACTTTCAATTTTATATTAAAATCAAACTCAGCATATGCATATTAATACAGATGTCCACATGCCAACATTATTGCCTATGGATGCATTTATTGATCTTTATTGTTTTCTTCTCTAATAGCGTGCATACATAAATGCATGGGAGAAAGATAAGACAACGATTCATGTCATGCCAGATACACCAGACATTATGCTGGCTAAAGCAAATAGGTTTAATTACAGCCAGGTAAGAAAATATTAAAGCTTGTGTTTAAGTAACTAGTCTTCATCATGTTGATAATATTCTCCCGAATGAAATGATTCCTTTGTATGTTCATTTTTGGCATTGCTGTTTCTTGAAACTCTGAGACTATTCGTGGAAATTCAACTTTTGTTTCATTCAATTTTCTTCCAAGAAATAATAAGAATATCATGTCTATAAAGTCCTCTGATTCTGTACCAGCTGGGCTTAGTCCGTTATGGAGCATGAAGAATATATAAAATGCTGAATGTATAACCTCACTATTATAAATCTAAACTGATCGACCTACAACTAGATAAATCTGAAATTTTCTAGAGCCAAATTTATACTTCCTAGCTGATTTTAACAGTTCTGAATATTTAACGCATTTGCCATATGTCATGCATTGATTCCTTCATGACATTGTCATAAACTACTCTTATTCCTCAGAAATCTCTTCAGTAATCTCTCTCCCTTTTAATTACTAGGAAGTTGATTTCAATTTGTGGCATTTGTTTGAAATGAAATTTGAAGGAAATCAAAAGATTTCTTGTGAGGCACACACATATGAAAGAGGAAAAAAACTAAGAATTATGCTCATGTTATTAAACATTAGCAAGGCTTTCACAACTACTGTGATAACAGAATGCTGGACTAGACAAATCTAAAGGAAGTCAAATTACTTTGTTCAAATTTGAAGTATGTTTCTCAAACAACAGACAATATTTGAGGAAAGCTAAGGTATTATTAGGCAAGTTTCTTAGGGATTCCAGTAACAAGATTCCATGAGGAAACCTGGAACATATATGGGATGTGTTTCAATTGTAGGAGTGGATTGTGAATGTTTAATTTATTCAAATTGCTTTCCTTCTTTTTAATCTATGCTACTTTTTCATGCTAGAAACTGTACAAACTTGGATGGGAAGAAATGTTGAAGAAGGGTTATGATCTCACTACTGAAGCCATATCAGTGAAAGCAGCTAAAGCATCGAGAGACATTGCTAGTGATGTAAGTTATCTTGTAAATTCTCTCTGCTATCATGCCTTAGGCTATGACTCTTTTTGATGTCAGGGTTTATCAATTTCCACATACATATATGTAAGCTCAACAATCCATATTATATACAGACATCTGCAAACTGGATAAAAATTAAATCAGGCATATTAGTCCTGCCCACTAAGTAAGACACCTGTATTTCTCTCATGTGGGTCCTTGAACTGTATTTCCATTATGTCGCAGAAACACAGACTTTATTAATGTGCCCCGGGGTCTTAACCAAACATATTTATATTTAATTTCAAGGCAGGGGTAGATGAACCTTGTTTTCAGGGAGGAGGGAACTGTTTGCACTAAAAATTTTTGAGCTATGTCCAGATCATTTTTTCACAATAGAATAGAATAGAATTCTTTATTGGCCAAGTGTGATTGGACACATAAGGAATTTGTCTTTGGTGCATATGCTCTCAGTGTACATAAAAAGGCCTGAAAAGATGCATTCGTCAAGAATCATAAGATACAACACTTAATGATAGTCATAAGGTACAAATAAGCAATCAGGAAACGATCAATATCAATATAAATCATAAGGATACAAGCAACAAAGTTACAGTCATGTAAATCATACATAAATCTGTAGAAACTTACTATGCAACCATGGTGAAAATGTTAAGATACCCTTCTAAATCTGATACCCAACAAAGCTGGGTCTACAAATTATTCCTGAGGTTGACTTTTTCTCAACCTTTCTTTTTTTAAAATTTTAGTACAAGTACAAAGACGGCTATCGCAAGCAACTCGGCCATCATATTGGAGCTCGTAGTATAGAAGACGATCCCAAAATGTTGCATTCTATAAATGTGGCCAAGATGCAGAGTGAGAGGGAATACAAGAAAGTTTTTGAGAAATTGAAGACCAAGTATAGCACTCCTGTGGATATGCTGTCAGTCTTGGGGGCAAAGAATTGCCAGAAGTTGGTCAGTGATATCGATTACCGTAATTATTTGCACCAGTGGACATGCCTCCCAGACCAAAATGATGTCATCCATGCCAAGAAGACCTATGAACTACAGAGTGATGTAAGCCACATACTTCAATCACTTCGCTTGATAAAACTATATTGACTATGTAGGCTGGATGTCTTTCCCTGTCTATTATTTATCCAATTACCAATTAATGATCCTGCTTGCATTGTTTGCCTTCCTTACTGAGATTTGAAAATGCATGTTTTATTTTCTTATTACTCTTCTGTACTCTCTGTTTTTGTAATTTATAGTAATTGCAGACTACCCAACTTACATTTCCCTCTTCCTTTATTAACTTGGTAAGGTTTTTAATGTCCTGAACTTCTCCTTTCCTCTCATTAACCTAAAACTTGCAAAGGATTTTTTATTTAAAAAATCTAATATTGTCTTTCTCTTCTCAACCATTGCTCTCAGTGTTTAAATCTGGAAAAATATGAAAGAAAATTATACAGAGATGACATTTTGAAGAAAATATGTGGCAACTGTTAGTAAAATATGAGCCTAGTACAGAAAGCAAGAACGTATAAAAACACACACACCAGGATATACTAAAAAGAATCAAAATTGGACTATGAGGGAGGAAAGAGGAAACAATGTCTGGTTTTCAATATTCTGTTATTATACCCTTATATTATAATGGAGAGTTCTTGTATTTCTTGTGAGGTTTGGCTTGATATGAAAATATGTTTCTAACCTTACATCCTATTTTGCATGTTTATTTATAACCTCCCAAGATATTAGAGTCCTAAATCAAAGAGGCATCATTGGACGAGAAAGAAATATGTACAAAATTCTAGAGCAGTAAGCAGTGATGGGTTGCACATTTTCTTAGCATTGGTTCGCTGCAAGTGTGCCTGCCCATTTCACACACATGCATGAAGTGGGCACACATGTGCCTTCCATGCATCAAACCGGCCTTCTGCACAGGCACTTTGCTAGTGCGTGTGCCTTCCTCACATGCGCCCGGCCTTAAAAATGTGCCTAAATAGAACAGCATGCAACTGGAGTGGGTGGGTAGGGAGGACCCACCCGTGATTTCCACTACTGGTTTGGGTGGATCAGTACGAACCAGCTGAATACCACCTCTGGCAGTAAGTAAGAAACAAAACACCTTCAGAGATTTTGTAACATAGAATGATGGCTTCTTTTTTCCCCTGCCAGATTGCATATAAATCTGATCTCGAATGGCTTAAAGGCATTGGATGGAATGCATTAGGATCACTCGAGTCGGAAAAGAACAAGAAAGCTTCTGAGATTCTAAGTGAAAGAACTTATCGTCAGCATCCAGACACAATTAAATTCACAAGCATCCCTGATTCAATGGAAGTTGTTCTGGCAAAAGAAAACTCAAAACATAGAAGTGATGTGAGTGTTTCTCAATTTGAGGGGTTTTGCTGTTTGGGGAAACAGGCAACAGCATTAAAAATAACTTGAAATTGGGAGGGGGAGAAAAAGCAATAGATTCTGAAGCATAATGTAGTATTCCTTAACCTATATTTCTTCAAAAGTAAGTTACACTCAAACTCAAGATCATTTAGAAATTTGTTTTTAGGATTGTAGCTCTCTTTAATAAATTGCAGTTAAGATCCCCTGATCAATAGAACTTGCTTTCAGGTAAATAAGAATAAAATTTTATGATGGTAAATATATTTAAAAAATAAAATTTAGTGTAAGAAGAATGAAGTTGCTCAGTGGATTTAGGCAGAAAAATGTTTTTTTTGTAAGTTTGATTTCAGTTTTTTTCTAAAAATTAATATAAATGAGCATCCTTGAGGATATAAAGAACTTTACTTAATTTAAAGATGAAACAAAAGAACCTCTTTTGCATAACTATTCCACTTTGTAGATAGGTTATGAAGAAAGAATCTTCTAGCAGCATTTTCATAACTATTTCTTCTGCATGCTCAGAACAACTCACAATGTTTTGCATTATTTGAGTACATATTTTACTGTGCTGTGAAAGATCATATTCACTGGTGGGTTCCGGATCCTGTTCCAACCAGTACGGTTGGAATGGGCCCGGCAGCGTCCACATGGACACGCACAGTGCGTGTGCAGCATGCACGTGTGTTTTTTAACACCTCCACAAGCCTCCGCAATGCTCCAGCTGCTCAGCAGAACATCGCGTAGGTGCTGTACGCGCGGTGTGTGTTTGAAGCACAGAAGACTTTAAAGACCGGTAAGGAGCTCAGGCGAGCGGGTGGGCCCTCTGGAGCACCGTACCGGAACGGTATCCAGTGCTTCAGGTAGGCTCCAGTACGCACGTACCAGGGCTTACCACCTTCAACCCACCACTGGTCATATTGTATATAATTATTTTTATCATTGAAACATATTGATTCAGTCTTTGTTTTTCATTTCTAGAGACTTTATCGAGAAGCTTGGGACAAAGATAAGACTCAGATTCATATCATGCCTGACACTCCTGAGATTATGTTGTCCAGAATCAACTTAGTTAACTTGAGTAATGTAAGTTTGATACTGGTTTGATTACAGAATCAAACATTTCTAGAGGGTTGCTTTCCTAACTTTCATTGGCTCTCTTCTTAGAAACTCTACAAATTAGGATTGGAAGAATTGACAAGGAAAGGCTATGATCTTCCACTTGATGCCATATCAATCAAGGCAGCAAAAGCATCTAGAGAAATTGCCAGTGAAGTAAGGAACTCTGTTTATCGATTTTAAGGAAAAATGGCATGCAGTGTTTTGTTAAATTTTCCTCTTATTTGAAATCTGAGGAAGGGTAAACTGAGGCCCTAGCATACTTTTCAAAGGCCTCTGAAAGCAGTCCATTCACTGCTAAGGATTTAGAGTCTGGTTCTTGATGGAGAGGTAAATGAGTGTCTTGGATGTCATAACTGGTCTTTGATTTCCACAGGGGCTTTGTTTCAGTTTTCTCTCCCACTGGCATAATGGTCCCAATCTGTGGTTTATATGTATGAGCACCAGATGTGGGTTGCTCCCGGTTTGGTTGAACTGGTAGTGGTAGTGGTGCGCAGAAGCATTATGCGTGTGTGTGCGCACGAGCATGAGCGAACTGGTAGTAAACCAGTTAGCAACCCACTTCTGATGACCCTCACATACAGCCCCCCCACTTTTTAATATAATCTAATTTATCAATTAAATTGAAATTTTTCAATAGAGAGTTAGAATAACAGAGTTGGAAGGGATCTTAGAGGTCTTCTAGTCCAACCCCCTGCTTAGGCAGGAAACCCTACACCACTTCTGATAACTTTAGATAACCACACATGGTTATCCAACATTTTCCTAAAAACTTCTAGTGTTGGAGCATTCACAACTTCTGGAGGCAAGTTGCTCCACTGATTAATTGTTCTAACTGTCAGGAAATTTCTCATCAGTTCTAAGTTGCTTCTCGCATTGATTAGTTTCCACTTCTTGCTTCTTGCTCTACCCTGAGGTGCTTTGGATAACAGTTTGACTCCCTCTTCTTTGTGGCGGCCCCTGAGATTTCGGATATATGCCGATATAAACTATGATCATTATCTTCCATTTACATAAAATAATTTAAGATAGCATTTTAATTAAAGGTATTAAATTTAAATTTAAAGGTATTAAATTTCCTTCTGGACCAACCATTTTCAGTTCTGAATGCTCATTTGATTAGTGAAAATAAAAAGGTGATTTTTAACCCTTTTGAAAATCATAAGGAGGGAATTCTAAATCCCTCTCTTATAACTTAATACTGCCTCAAATCATTCTTCACTTAAAAGACAAATATTTGTGATAGGCAACTATCTAACTTGAATAACAAATAAGTGAACAAACAAATGAATAAATACTAATCTCACATTTCTTTCATTGCTAAGAAAAAATATTAACCAGTTTTATTAGTTAGATTAATTTAATCTAACTAAATCCACTTTAGTTTTCTTATATGTAAATGAAAACTCTGAGAGAGATGGGCAGTTAAGAAATATGAAGTATAAATAAAAATGTACTGTGGACTAAAAGGAAATCTCATTTTGATAAATATATAAAACTAGAATTTCTCATAACTCTTCTAATATGTTGCCGATGTTACTGGAGTTAAAAGGAACATCCTAAATTTGAGATTATCTCCCCTCAAGGATGATTAAACATACTCCATACATATCCTCCTGTAGGTACAGAAACCATCCGGGTGATTTTGGGTCAGTTTCATCCCTAGACTGGAAAGTTCAAAAAATCTATTTATTAATCTGTATTGGGTTAGTGTGGTGGATTATCATCCATAACCTTCATTGAAGTAGCCTGCATCCTGCAGTGGATTGATTTAGGCTGATAATATCTATCTCTACCTTCATCTTTCTCTCAACAAACCAAAATACTTGTGTGTTCATGTCAACTTTAAGGTTCTTAATCACAGATGAAATCAATCCTGGAGACTGTTCAGCAGTGTTGTATATAGCCATATGTACACCCAAGTCACTCTCTTATTTTTGGCCAGATTTTTCTGTTTTCCAAGAATGAGAATTGCTCACTCACCAGATAATGAACAATCCAATTAACAGATCATCAGTTGGGTGGGAGGAATAACTTGTTTTCCTTTTGAATTAATGTAGGTTTAAATAGTTAATTAGATTATTATTAATAATCAATAGGGATAATAATAATACCTTTAATAAACCCTTCTTTAAAACTGAATACCGTGCCCTTTATCATCATTGCAATAAAAAGAAAAAGTGCTTACTGCTACTGATGTCTTAGACTTCTCTTCATTTTCTATTCCTTCCCTATCCCCAGCATGCTCCCTTCCCTTATACCAAGAAGGATAGGAAGTAATGGAGAATTAATGGGAAAGAAAAAATTATTATACTGGAAAACACAATATCAACTTTGAACTGAACCTGGCAGAACCATCTTTCTGTTCCTCAGTTGCCACACAGAGGGGGAAGGAGGCTGGGATGCATTACTAGACACAACAAAGAGCTTTCTCATGAGAACCAAGGTCATCTCTACCATCAACCGATAAGGTTGGGGAAGGAGTGCCTGAAGAGCCCACCAATTAATCCAATTGGCCAATGTGACCAGTGACACTTGAGGATGGGGTTATTTCCTAGTTTAATTATACTGTAACTGCGGGAAAGATTTAGATTTTGTTTTCCTTTGAAGCTGTGCCCATATGATGTACTCATTAAAAGAAGACCTTTGAGAAGGAGCTAAGTCTCAGAGTTCTGATTTGCTTGGGTTCATTAGTTGGAGCCTTCACATACATATCTTTCAGTTGAGAGACATCTCTGGATGTACCCCAGTCATGTTGGAACTCAGCACTTGATATATAGTGACAAAACTGACTGAAAAAAAAAATCAGTTTAGCACTTTTAGTTATATGGGGAACTAGATGAAAGTTTCTTTCTCTCTCTTTCTCTCTCTGTATAGTACAAATACAAAGAGGCATACCGTAAGCAGCTTGGTCACCACATTGGAGCTCGTAGTATAGAAGATGATCCTAAAATGTTGCATTCTATAAATGTAGCCAAGATGCAGAGTGAGAGGGAATACAAGAAAGTTTTTGAGAAGCTGAAGACCAAATACAGCAGTCCTGTAGATATGCTGTCAGTCTTGGGAGCAAAGAATTGCCAGAAACTGGTCAGCGATATCGATTACCGTAATTATTTGCACCAGTGGACATGCCTCCCAGATCAAAATGATGTCATCCATGCCAGGAAAACGTATGATCTTCAAAGTGATGTAAGTGGCATTTTAGCAACTTTGCAAACGTAAAGCCATGCTTAAGCTAACCACCTTCTTCTGCTCAGTGTTAGCTGTGCTCTAAGAAAAAACATTATGAATCACTCAGTTTGTTTGAATGAGTTTCACTGTTACATTGTTTCTCAAGATTTAGAGATGTTTTAAGAAACAGTAACATTCATAAAATGTTGAATAATAAAACAGAAAAACTAATAACTTTTCCTTCCTTCAGATTAATTATAAATCAGACCTTGAGTGGCTCAGAGGTGTTGGCTGGTCTCCTAGTGGTTCTCTGGAAGCCGAGAAGAATAAGAGAGCTTCTGAGATCTTGAGTGACCATAGATATAGGCAGCACCCTGACACTTTTGCTTTTACCAGCCCTATTGATTCCTTACCTATGGCTTTGGCAAAACATAACTCTGAAATTATGAATCAGGTAAGTTTTGTCTATGATCCTTTCTTAAATACATACACACAGAGAGACACCCTACACTTTGATAGAATAATATTTTCTGTAATAAGATTGCAAAGTAAGTTATAAACTTGTTCTACTGAAGTTTTAAAGATGCATATCAGTATATAATACACCTTAAAGATGCATCATTGACTTCCATTTGCTCTTTAGAATTGAAGAGAAAGTTCAGAAGACACAGCAAAGCATTCCTCATCTTAGGCCAAAATATGTTCTCTAGAACAGTATAAGAGCTTAGTAGAACTCATCAGAAATGGCCTTGGAAACCTATCAAATACATTATTGATTAATTCTTGATGAAGAAATTCCTTGCTAAAGAGATTAGGTTTTTATTTATGCAACAAGATTGTCACAAATATTGAATCTATTTATATTCATCTTATTTCCAACTCTGGATTTAAAAATGAATAAGTTAAAAATTAAGTAATACTTTCTCATCAATTTTTGGATCTAACACAATCGTATATTCTTGACTGCTTTCTGTATTCTGTAATTATAATGATGGTATTAACAATATAAAATGGGTTTCATAATTTCCATCCACAACACATAATTAGAATATATTTCAGTTTTAATAGCCATTATATTGATTATTTTATTGTGCTTTTTTTAAGCGTACATATGTTGATGCTTGGAATAAAGATAAAACCAGCATTCATATTATGCCTGATACACCTGAAATTCTACTGTCACAACAGAACAAAATCAACTACAGTGATGTAAGTGGATTTATGTTTGTCAAACCTATGAGAAGGGATGGGGAAAAAATGCCCTCAAAAACACTAAAGCAATACTTGTCATCCATTTAGAAACTGTACAAACTGTCATTGGAAGAGGCCAAGAAGAAAGGGTGTGATCTTCGGATAGATGCAATTCCTATCAAGGCTGCTAAAGCATCCAGAGATATTGCAAGTGAGGTATGTAATTACATGATATGACACAAATCACAGATTTTTATCTGATTGCAATGTTACTTATAATTTTAGACTTTTCCTTTACAGCAAGAATTGGATTCTTTTGAGGCTTGGTTGATTATGCTAATTTTTTGCGACTGCTATAAGTGTTCAGGATATATTTAAATGGACTATCATAAATAGTTTTCCTTGGAAGTATTGATAGTGTAGAAATTTAATTTTTCAGCCAAAATAACTACAAAGATAAATGGAGCATATCTTCACTGCCCTGATTCAATTACTCCATGATTTTTCATTCTCTCTCTGTGGATATATATTAGAGACTAGTAATAGCAACCTAGGCAATGAAATGAAGGTATAAAACATTGGAATTAATTATATTTTCTCCTTGTAAATTTATCAAAGATTGAAATAGTAAACATGAATCCAAATCCACATATAAAAATATAAGTGGTTTGTATGACATTGTAGATATTACAATACTTGATTTAAACTCTTCTAGATCTTAGGGGACCCAAGGTAAGTAAACATTATGTTTTAAACTTCTTGTTATTGTTATCAACAGTACAAGTACAAAGAAGGTTATCGCAAGCAACTCGGCCATCATATTGGAGCTCGTAGTATAGAAGACGATCCCAAAATGTTGCATTCTATAAATGTGGCCAAGATGCAGAGTGAGAGGGAATACAAGAAAGTTTTTGAGAAGCTGAAGACCAAATACAGCAGTCCTGTAGATATGCTGTCAGTCTTGGGAGCAAAGAATTGCCAGAAGCTAGTCAGCGATATTGACTACCGTAATTATTTGCACCAATGGACATGCCTCCCAGACCAAAATGATGTCATCCATGCCAGGAAGGCCTATGAACTGCAGAGTGACGTAAGTTGTGATGGTTTTTAACTTCACTGGAACTGATTTGTGAGAACAAATTTCTTGAGTTTTGGAAAAGTCACCAAGAATTGGTTCATTAAAATATGGTTACGTTGGAAAATATTTCTAAAAATACATGAAGAAGCACTCAGTAATATTTGTACTTCCAAAATTCAGTCCCTTTACTGACTTTTGATATTACTTAAATTGAAGTCAGAAAATTAATAGAACCTTAACATTAAGGGTGTGCAGTATCCAAGTGGTTAAGATGCTGGGCTTATTGACTGGAAAGTTGGAAGTTCCAGGCTAAATACTGCATGAGGGAGTGAGCTTCTATTACTTGCCCCATCTTACCAACCTAGCAGTTTGAAAGCATGTAAATGCAAGCAGACTAATAGGCACCACTTTGGTGGGAAAGTAACAGGGTTCCATGTTCCTTCAGTGTATATTCATGCCAGTCATATGACAATGGAGGCATCTTCAGACAATGCTGGCTCTTTGGCTTTAAATTGGAGATGAGCATCTTCCCCTAAAGTTGGAAATGGCTGGCAGGGAAAACATTTACCTTTTTTTTAACCTTTCATATGGAAATATGGAAGAGTCTAACTAGGGCCCCCAACATGACACCTGGCATATGCTGCAAGGTTCCCTGATTCTTTTAACATTTGTACTAAAAACACATTATTTAAGTTTAAAAATAATGAGACGCTAGTGGAGAGAAACATGCTTTCCAAAAATGCTTCAGAGTATCTGATCAATTTGCAATTTAAGAGAGGGAATTTTTCTTTCGTGGCTATTTTTCTTTTGCTTTGATGTCAAAAGACATTCACAGTAGTAACTGTGTGTGATTACAACATTGTCTCAATGTTTCAAATCTGAACATCAGCCTAACACAGTTGGGATCAAAAGTCTAACATAAGGTTAGTGTTATAAATACATAAATGAAGTATTATTATTAAAGACATTTGTCATTACAAGGTTGTGAGGAGGTGATGGGATGTATTTTAAAGGAAGTATAAACATAGCTGTTGTGTTAACATACACAGTAGTGAGTTTCAATTTATAAGCTATCTTAAAAGAGAAGAAATAAAATTCAATTATTAACGCACTTAATTGGGGACCATAAAAATTATAAGGCCAATGAACTTGGTGTAGCGCATAGGATCAAAGACAAAACTTTGGGCTGTTAAACCTTCAGTTTTGTCTAAGTGCCCTTTTTAATGTTCTGCTTCACAGAATTACTACAAGACTGATCTTCAATGGTTGAAAGGCATTGGGTGGGTCCCTATTGGTTCCTTGGAGAATGAAAAAGTCAAGAAAGCTGGAGAAATCCTAAGTGAAAAGTTGTATCGTCAGCCTCCAGACAAATTCAAGTTTACGAGTGTGACAGATTCTCTAGAAATACTTTTGGCCAAGCATAATGCAGAAAATATGAATAAGGTGAGCACCGATGGCTTGATTTAAATATGTAACTATTAAAATGACATTTGTGCAAGAAGCTTAAGCGATTGAATGTAATAATTAATATGGCAGTTTTAAACTTTGTACCCGCCTTTTGTTTAATATAAATATTATTTGTAATACTTTAATTGCATATAATTAAATAATATGCATATTATTCATATGCATTTATCATTCTACTATGAATATTATTCACATGTATTTGTCATTCTTTTTTCTATAAAGAATATTTTTGAACGTAAAGGGACTACTGCATCCTTTCGATCCTAGAATTTTTTTATTTGATACTAGAATTAAAAGAATAGTTTATTTAAGTCCTTATTACTAAAAACCTGCAATGCTTCTATTTAAGCAATACTGCAAATACATCAAACTAGTCTTAAAGAAGTATCATATTTCAAGACATATGAAATCCGACAGGCACAGCATTTGTTAAATGCAAGACTTTTATGCTGTTAATGGCTAAATGTCTTTATAAAATCAATAATGTACTGCCTCATTTTTCTTTGATAGACTTTAGAACTAAGAAATGCTTTCTGATGTAATCTGCACTAATTATCAACACAGAACTGTGAAATGGGATGAAGGATGTGTGAAAGATGACAGCCGCAACTGTGGGACGGCAAACTTGCCTTTTTTTGTATGCATTAGAACTTAGAATTTAGAATAACAGAGTTGGAAGGGACCTTGTAGGTCATCCAACCTGATCTCCTACTCAAGCAGGAGACTCTATACCAGAGGTCCCCAAACCTGGCAACTTTAAGACTTGTGCACTTCAACTCCCATTCTGGCTGGAGAATTTTGGGACTTGAAGTCCACAAGTCTTAAAGTTGCTAAGTTTGGGGACCTCTGCTCTATACCATTTCTGATGTGGCTGTCCAGTCTCATCTTGAAAGTCTTCAGTGATGAAGCACCCCAGCAGTGGGATTCTCTTATCTTCCCTATTGGTTCGCAAATGTGAGCACTGCTACCGGTTCGTCTGAACTGGAGAGAACCAGCTGAATACCACTTCTGAAGCACCCACAACTTCTGAAGGCAAGCTGAAGTTGCCTTCAGAAGTTCAGACATTGCATTGCTCATGCAGGGTACACAGAAAGAGGCAGGATTTTGATTGCACATTGGGGCTGTCATCTTGACTTTTTTTTTTTGACATCCTCTGAGAAGCCCTGCTTGGTGATGATATTTCTACTTGAGCTTTCAGAGCAAAACAATGGGATTAGAGAAGAACCCAAGTTGATTTCATTCCAATGCCTGTTTTATTTTCTTCCTTGTCCTCTTTTCACAGCGATTGTACACTGAAGCTTGGAATAAAGACAAGACAGAAATTCACATAATGCCTGATACCCCTGAAATCACTTTAGCAAGACAGAACAAGATCAACTACAGTGAGGTGAGGTCATTGGATTGAAGTCCAGCCCCGGGACCAATTGCAGCCTGTTTTCCCATTTCGAGCAGCCCGCGGCCTCTTTTCCCCGCCAGAGTTATTTGCTTAGTCTTTCATAAAATAGTTCATTTGCATTTAATGTTAATGGTTCAAGGAATGGTCAGCCCCACACATTTTCACCTTACCAAATCAGGCCCTCTTTGCAAAAAGTTTGGACACCCCTGCTCTACATGAAGATGGTTCTCTGGGAGAAGATAACTGATCTCTGAGGAAGAGTGGATCATTAGTTGCAAGTAGGGTACAGGACTGAGGGCAGAGGGAGAAAGGCTAGTAAGAAAGGACAGATGTGGTGGGGGAAGAGAGAAAGGTCCGTGGGAATCCATGTCATAGTTCCAATATTTGTTCTCACTAGTAGTCTAAAAGAGCATACACAGTGTATGATCTACTAAAGCTATGGGCATGAACCTCAGTCCCAAAAATTACTGTTAAGTTGTAATGTCTAATGCACAGGCAAGGAGAGTGATGACATACTTTGGTGTTTTATATCTGAACTAAACATTCCTGGTTTCCTTTCTTACTAAAATAATTTTGAAGAAGTTATTTAGTAAAAATTGCTAGATTTTTACATTGATTGTTAGACTCAGTCTGTCTCCCTCTATTATGGAATTATTTATCGATAGGTAAGAACTATAAATATTAACATTTTCTTTTTCTCTTTTTATAAAGAGTTTATATAAACTTTCCTTGGAAGAGGCAAAGAAGAAGGGGTACGACTTGCGAATCGATGCAATTTCAATTCAGGCTGCCAAGGCATCCAGAATTATTGCTAGTGATGTAAGTCTTTATTTTTGTGGGAGAAAAATGAGTTCTTCAGTAGTTTTTGTTTTAAAAAATGTGAATTTCCTACCCTGAGGAACTTAAAATAAACCTGCAGTTCAAAACTTAAAATCAGAGAGTATTGCAATTAAGAAAACATTCTGTCTCTGATAGGAACTCTTAAAAAGCAGCCTGGCTTAAAAAGCAGCCTGGCTAAGCTCAGCCACCTCAGTTTAGCTGAATGTCTCAATAGAGCTTATGAACAGATTGGTCACAGATTTTTTTTAAAATGGAAAGTTTCTCCAAAGGAACAGGAGTTATGTCAGTTCATGCTAGTTTTGGAAGCTATTAGATGCCAAATTTTCTTGGTTAGTGAAACAAAGTGTAGTTCCTACAGAGCTATAGAATTAGCTTCTCAGCCAAATGGAACAGATTTTAACTTCAGGCAAAAAAGGGGCAACCTTTCTAGCATTATATCCTTTAATTTGAAGTATCTTTTAATATTTGATTATAAACTGTCAGTTGCAGTTCTTCAAGGAGTTAATATTGGCAATAATGTTGAATAGCTTAACTTTGCAAATTTTAACTTTGCCATTATAGTTCAGGCACCAAAAAGAAACATAAAAATATGTCTTACTGTATGCTTGTCCGTTTATTTCAGTATAAATACAAAGAAGGTTATCGCAAGCAACTGGGCCATCACATTGGGGCTCGTAGTGTGGAAGATGATCCTAAAATGTTGCATTCTATAAATGTAGCCAAGATGCAAAGTGAGAGGGAATACAAGAAAGACTTTGAGACAGGGAAGACCAAATATAGCACCCCTGTGGATACGTTGTCGATCTTGGGGGCCAAGAATTGCCAGAAACTGGTCAGCGAGATTGATTATCGCAATTACTTGCACCAGTGGACATGTCTACCAGACCAGAATGATGTCATCCATGCTAGGAAAGTTTATGATTTGCAGAGCGATGTGAGTATAATTTTGTTTTGGACCATACCAGTTGAAAGAGGGGCGATCACAGTGTCTCTGGCACATTTCTGCCACGTGTACAAAATACCGATAGTAGTGGCATTTAATTGTTTAACCCATATTGTTATATGGATGAACTGGGATGACTCTTCACCTAGTCTGATGTATTACTCCAGGGTCTTTTGTTTTTCTGAAGGTGCACATTAGAGAGTTAAACATGACACTGTAGAACCATGAAACAAGTGTTATTAGTGTCTTCTAAACTTTTGATGTTGTTTTATCCCAAATGATAATCTTCTTCACATACTCATGGGACATATGCTTGAGTTTTATCCAGAACAGGGGACATTATTTTACTGGATAAGGAATCTCCTGAAAATGAATTATATCTTGCACCTTTTTCATGGTTTTCAAGGTTTTTTGTTTTTTTTTACATTTCTCTCATTAGCAGAAATATAATGTGCCATAAGTGTCATTAGATTCAATTGTTTTTCCAGAAAGTACAAAATACCTTTCTAATAAATTTTTACTTCACAGAATTGCTACAAAACAGACCTTGAGTGGATAAAAGGCATCGGCTGGGTCCCTATTGGTTCACTGGATGTTGAGCGTGCTAAGAAAGCAGGAGAGATCCTGAGTGAAAAGACGTACCGTCAACCTCCAGAGAATTTCAAATTCACCAGTGTGACAGATTCTCTAGAAATGGAATTGGCCAGGCATAATGCTGAAACCATGAACAAGGTGAATTCTGGCTACGCAACTGGCAAATTAGCTTTTATAATCATTGCAAATAGTCTTTGGTGTGATTCTAAATACAATTCAGAGTCAAAATTACCCTCAGGTTTTTTCCAGTACCACAGATTTTTCTTCTGTAATTAGGTAAATAAAATAATATGACTATAAAAGTATTAATTCTTGCTGGACAAAGTAGACAGTTTATATTGCACATGAAGCATAAGATGGTTATGACTTTTATATAGTTTTCTGCTACAAAGAAACACCTTCCTGGTGTTTTTAACTTCCTATTTTGTTTGGATGTCAATTTCCAGAGTTTTCAGACAAGATATTAATTATGAGATTAATTTGTAAATCTCAGGGATTACAATGAACCTAGTGTCTTTGAATCACAACTGATTAAAAGAATAATATAATTAATTCTTAATTAAACACAGGTTTTCCTAAGATATAATAGCATAATGGTTCCCTTCGCATATATGTGCTAGTCGTTCCCAACTCTAGGGGGCGGTGCTCATCTCCATTTCTAAGTTGAAGAACCAGTGCTGTCCAAAGACATCTCCGTGGTCATGTGGCCGGCATGACTAAACACCGAAGGCGCACGGAAGACTGTTATCTTCCCACCAAAGGTGGTCCCTATTTTTCCACTTGTGTTTTTTACATCCTTTCGAACTGCTAGGTTGGCAGAAGTTGGGACAAGTAACGGGAGCTCACTCCGTTACAAGGAAATAGGGATTTGAACCGTTGAACTGCCGACCTTTCTGATCAACAAGTTTAGCATCTTAGTCACTGAACCACCCCATTCCTCCTATAATACTGTATTTCCCCCCAAATAAGACCTAACCGGAAAATAAGCCATAGCATGATTCAAGATTCTCATAATTTAACCCCTATCCCCAAATAAGCCCCAGTTAAGATTGTCAATAGACAGAAGTACTTACCATATTTCCCTGAAAATAAAACCTAATGCATCTTTTGGAGCAAAAATTAGTATAAGACCTGGTATTATTTTCCTACAAAATTATACAATGTACGGTGACAAAATAATGAATTTAATTTTTTGCAAATTTTTAAATTTAATTGCAAAGGAAAATAGCATAAATAGTTAGAAGACTAATAAATAACCATCACTTTGTGCTAACTCTCTTTCTGACTCTGTTCTGCAGAGGCTGTATACTAAAGCTTGGGATAGTGATAAACTCACAATCCATGTTATGCCTGATACGCCGGAAATTGTCCTCGCGAAGTCCAACAAATTAAACTATAGCCAGGTGAGTATAAGGATGAATAAGAGACACTAGAAGACTAGGTCTCTTTCAAGGACTTGCAAGCAATGGCAACATTTACTGCAAGGCTTGGGGCAGGAGTGGATTCCGGCTACTGCTACTGCCAGTTTGCTCAGGGATGGGCTGCGCACACGCTTCACACATGTCTACACATGTGCAGTACTAAAAAAATGTACCAAAAACAAGATGGTGCCACCTATGGCGCCACCGAGAGAATTGGCCAAACTGGTCCGAACCGGTAGTAGCCACCTCTGGCTTGGAGTCTTAATTAGATTGTGTGGGAATCCAGTTTCCTAACTTGCACCAGAACTTCCATCTAAGATATCTGTTAAGGTGTAGGATGTTTTCTTTATTTCCAAGTGTAGCAGGACAAAAAAACCCCTGCATTGCACTAAAACCAAACATTTCTTTTTTACAGAAATTGTACCGATTGGCCATGGAGGATGCAAAGAAGGATGGCTATGACCTGCGTCTTGATGCCATCCCAATTCAAGCTGCCAAGGCTTCAAGAGCTATTGCCAGTGATGTAAGTGTCTACCTGAGTCCATTAATAGCAATGATTTTTAAAGAAAATGTTTTGAAAACCAGCTGCTTGGCTCCATAAATATCAGTGATTTTTAAAGTACACTTTTTGAAAAAAACAGCAAATCACTTGGTGCAATTTAAGCTGCTGGTTGCTATCTATAAAGCCATACATGGCATAGGGTCTGGTTACTTGAGGAACCATCTGATTCCCATAGTATCTGTCCAAGCAGTTTTATCTGGTAGGGTTGATGCACTCCTGGTTCCATTGATTTAGCAATGCCATTTATTGGGATCCTGGAAGTAGAACCTGCCCTCTGGAAAATGATTCCCCTGATATTTGAACATCTCCAATCCTACTAGATTTTGGAGGTCCTTAAAGATTTGGTACTTCACCCAGGCTTTTAGAGAGGATGATGATGCCTGTTTATTTTTTTAAAAAATAAATATTTATTTTGATTTTTAATTTTCAAAACAAACACAACACATCCTTCTTTACATACTGTAGAAAGTGTATCAGTTGGTTACAAAAAGACTTTCATGCATCTCTTCCATAGTCAACAAACATAATTTATATTAACTCAAGTATTTTAACTCAGATATTTATACATGTTACCATCATCATACCTCCATTTTCATTTGACTATAATTGTTTAAACATCCTTCATCATAAAATATACCAAGATTTAATATATAACCACATACTGGCATTTCATTTACTATTTCTAAAATCCTCCATTAACATTGAATCCTTATGTCCTTTTCTAGCTAAACATCCATAATATTTAATAACAAAAATTTTCTAATCCTCCTTTCCAAATCACTGTTTACAATTTACACACAGTTTCCTTATGTTGTACCCATATCTATATATACGTTGTTATCCTTATCCCTCCTTTATTTAACTATATCCTGTATCATAACATTTCCCCCCTAATAATCAAGACCTTAACTGCATCTCTTAGTTCTTTTTTATTAACCTTTATATATAATCCAAAAGGATTTCTAATATTCCTTTCATGGGTACCATTCAATATTCATACCCAATTATTACTTATCATAACACTACACATTGTATACATTAGTAACATTATCAATTATTTATTTAACTATATCTATTGTCACTAAATTTCACTAAGTTTAACTAGTTTTAAATTGTACTCTTCCATCTATCAATCTGTATCTTTCCAGTAGCAAAACAGTCTCATATATTCTGCCATTTGTGGTGTCAGTCCTCTAATCATCTCCTTAATCAACTTTGTATGGATTCCTCTTAGCAACTCCTTGCTTATAAAATCTCTCATGTAATTTCGATGCCCTTCTTCTGTTTCCTTAATCAGCTTATCTTTGATTGTCAGTAGTGTTATTAATGATATTGCTAATAAAATTTCTCTCTTTAAATCCATAAATGCTTTTGTATTTTCTTCTTCTGTATCTTGCCATCTGGGATAGATTTCCCCTCCATTTAGCTCCTCTTTCAGTATTCTACTTTCCATTTTCAGAGACAAACCAATCACCATAAATATCAGCAAATTTAATTTCTTTATATTCATTTTCCTCTTCGATTTTTAGGGTTTTAACCACCACTTTTTCCACTTGATAAACATCCTTAACTTCTTCATCATATTTTGCTGTTAGATGCTCTAAGTCTTCCCGCTTCTTCTCTATCCTCTCATATGTATTTGATAATTTCTGTATTTCTGAAAATATCTTTTGCAAACTTAAAGTTTCTCTCTGCTGTTGAAATTGTGCCATTATCTCCAAGTAACAAACACTGCTGCTCTAGCTTGGAAGGTTAATAAGATTAAGCATAGATTGACAATAACATTTTATTTTCACTTTTCTCTGGTTAAAGATATACTTCAAAGGGACATCTGTATGCTTTTCTTCTTATCACTCTCTATAAACAAGCAGCAAGACCTTGGAGTGCCAAGCCAGGATAATCAGTGAGAAAAACAAGAATGTTTTGTTTCCAATATATAAACCTTCCAGCTTCCGAGTAGCAGCGTAATTGTTGCAATTTTCTTTGTTTCTTTTTGTTTCTTTTTTGTATTTCAATTTTTTAAAAAAAGTCCAATTCTTGAATGAGCTAGAAGAACATCTACAGTAATGAAAGAGGAGGATTTTAGTCCGTAGGTTACAAAGAATAATAAAAGAAAAATAATAGAAGAAAACTTAATCCATTCATTTTAAAAGGCTTGCATAAATTCCATCCATGAAGATAGCATTTAAAAAGTCAGATAACCCACTGTCCAAAACCATTCAAAATTTAATTCCACCGCTTATTTCTTCTGTTCTCCAATTTAAATTAATTGTAAGTTTTTTATAGGCAGTCTCTTTTTAAAATGGTAAAAATTCCTCACCAGCTGGAAATACTTTCTCTTTCCGTATCGTTCCATTTTGGAGCTGCCCCGACTTCATCAGCCTTGGCTGGATTTTTTGTCGCTGGCTTGAAGAACTTCTCTTGCCTCGATCAGAGACTTTGCAATGTCCCTGAGATCAGCAAGACGTATTCTTCCTGTTCACCATCTCTGCGGGATGGTTTAGGTCCGATTGGACCACCCAGAGGCAAAAGTATTGGCTGCGGTCTCGGAGCATCGAGACTACATGTCCGTATCATCGCAACATTGGATCCTCCCCCGATGCCTGTTTAACCATGTTAAATTAGTCCTTCAACTATGAACTAAATGAGAAATTCCATTTTCTAATAATCAAGATACAACTCAATGAAAAAGATTCACAAAATTATTTAATAATTTTGGGAATTTACAATAATAATGGGAATTTCCCTTTTTAAACATGCTTAATAATTACGCAATCCAGGTAATGTTTAATATGTGATTAAACTATATGTGTTTATTTCAGTACAAATACAAAGAAGGTTATCGCAAGCAACTGGGCCATCACATTGGAGCTCGTTGTATAGAAGACGATCCTAAAATCTTGCATTCTATAAATGTAGCCAAGATGCAGAGTGAGAGGGAATATAAGAAAGTCTTTGAGAAACTGAAGACCAAATATAGCAGTCCTGTGGATATGCTGTCAGTCTTGGGAGCAAAGAATTGCCAGAAACTGGTCAGCGATATTGATTACCGTAATTATTTGCACCAGTGGACATGCCTCCCAGATCAAAATGATGTCATCCACGCTAGAAAAGCTTATGATCTGCAGAGTGATGTGAGTATAATTTCACCTTCGATCATATAAGTTGAGATAGGGGAAACTATAATATTTCAGGCACATTTCTGCCACATGCATGTACAATGCAAAGTATTGATAGTAGTGGAATTTAATTGTTTAACCGGAACAAATGCATGGATAAGCAGGTAAGACTCTTCAACTAGGTTGCCCTTTAGCTTCGTTCATGGCCTTATCTCTTTCTGTAAGCGTATATTAGAGACTTATACAAAACTCTGGAAAACCGTGAAACAAATATTATTAGTGTCTTTTGGTATTATTTTAATCCAAATGGTTTTTTCCCTACATGCTCACATTATTATATCAGAGACTGGGATTAGGACTAACTTGAGCATGACTTGGATATTTTCATGGTTTTCAAGTTTCATGGTTTTTTTACATTTTAATCAACATGAACACAATGTGTCATAAATGTCATTAGATCCAATTGTTTTTCCAAAAATACAAAACTACCTTTCTAATGAACGTTTAATTCACAGAATTGCTACAAACTGGACCTTGAGTGGATGAAAGGTATCGGCTGGGTCCCTATTGGTTCACTGGATGTTGAGCGTGCTAAGAAAGCAGGAGAGATCCTGAGTGAAAAGACGTACCGTCAACCTCCAGAGAATTTCAAATTCACCAGTGTGACAGATTCTCTAGAAATGGAATTGGCCAGACATAATGCTGAAACCATGAACAAGGTGAATTTAAGCTAAAAAAGATTGGCTTGCTGAATAATATTTGAAAAAATAATGCAATTTGTCCAATAATTCCCATTTTCCATAGATTTAAAAATTGTATTTCAAACTTCATAATTGAAATATTGGCTGCTTTGAAATATGAACATGAGAATTTTCTTTCAGCTAATAAAACAACCTTACCTTATTATAGCTATTTAAAGATATTTAGTGATTCCAAATAAAATTTAAAAGGTCAGAATTAATGTAAAGTCCCAGTGATTTCCATTTATCATTATCATTTTCATTATTATTTTCATTTTAATCATTATCATTATCATTATTATCATCCTCATCCTTATCCGATTAACAGATTTGGAAGGGACCTTATAGGTCAAGTAGTCCAATCCCCCGCTTTCTGTACTCTCTATCTCATCCATATACATATTTGTGATAACTTTTTAAATGAAATAATGTAGCCCTTAAGATACTAATTCTTGGGGATAAGTACTGTTTATATCATATACCATCCACAAACTGTTATGACCTTCATATAGAAGGGCCCGGATTGTTGTTGGGGGCAATATGCTGACTCTGTAAACCACTTAGAGAGGGCCGAAAGCCCTATGAAGCGGTATATAAGTCTAACTGCTCTTGCTATTGCTATTCTGCTGCACAGAACTTTAAACTGTCTTTCCATAAATTGATGCCATCTACATTTGCTTGAATGAGAATTTCCATAATTTCCAGCTGGTACTTTTAGTAGTTATATTTACAAATCTGACAAGTTGTAAGAAGCCAAGGATATGGAACAAAATGTGATTGATACCTGTTTATCTAACAAATCTAAAAGAAGGATAAAACTGAAGTAAAACAAATGTCAAACTTCACACACAGTCCTGACTGAACAACATATTGAATCTGGATTTTCCTCTGGAATATGAGTCCTAACCATTAATGCAGGGGAATATGAGGTCTAAACATTAATGCAGCTGGCTGAGGAACTCTGGGAGTTGATGTCCACATGTCTTAAAGTTGCCAAGGTTGGAGACCCCTGCATTAATACATTATACTTGCTCTAAGTGGTGTCTTTTCTATTCACTAGATTTTTAATTTGATCTCAGAAGGCAGTCTCAATGCTGCAACAGCCAGATGCATGGAGGACTTGTAAATAGCCATCATTTTGTGCTAAGTTTCTTTCTGATTCTGTTCTGCAGAGGCTGTATACTGAAGCTTGGGATACTGATAAACGCACAATCCATGTCATGCCTGATACGCCAGAAATCGTTCTAGCGAAGTTCAATAAATTGAACTATAGTCAGGTGAGTATATGAAATAGTAAAAGTCATTAGACCAACTGGGTCTCCTTCAAGGATTTGCAGGCAATGGCAACATTTCCTACAGGGTCTGGGGTCCTGTGAAGATTCTGCTAAGGTATAGAATGTTTTGTTTTCTTTTTGTAGTAGTGAAACTAACATTTTCTTCTTTTTTGTAGAAATTGTACCGATTGGCCATGGAGGATGCAAAGAAGGATGGCTATGACCTGCGTCTTGATGCCATTCCAATTCAAGCTGCCAAGGCTTCAAGAGCTATTGCCAGTGATGTAAGTGGCTACTTGACTCCAGAAATAGTAATGATTTTTTTAAAAAGGAAATGTTTTGAAAAACAGCAAGTCACAACTTACTCTATATCCTACTGAACATAAAAATTATTACAGGAAGTATTTCAGATTTCCCCAAGCAGATTTATATGGGAAGGAATTCATACTGTGAATTTCAAAATCAGAGGGAATAGTTGTAGCTCTTTCTGAGGAATTATGTCCCTGCTTGTAAGCTGCTTTGAGTCAAAATGACTGGAGCAGAATAAAATAACTTGTAATAAATAAACACATGGTGTAAGTAAGCAAATTTTCCAAAATAATGCCAGAAAAATCTCAGCTGTTGTACAGGCAGCTGAGAATAAACCTGAGAAGAGAGATAGATAATAATTTGATAAATGAGCAGCTGTAAATCTAAACAATAAATTTAGAAGAATTACTGTAGGATAAATTTCCAAATCCAAGGTGTATCTGCATTTCTGGTTCATGTGAACATTGCTTCAGTGGCACAGAATGAAAGAAAAACCTTTTAATTTTGTGGATATTTATCTGCACATTTTAATCTGTGTGGAGGAGGAAAATGTAAATATTCTAACTAATTCTTGAATTATCTAAAATTGCTGTTTTAAACCTATGAATTCAGTGAACTATAGATAGAAAAGGATTTTACCTGCCAAATACAAATTTCAAACTTGATAAGGAAAATCATTAATAGACTTAGAATAACTTTATTGTCACTCTGAATGTACACTAATTGGCATACATTAAATGAAATTTCATTGCATACAGCTCTCAAAGGGTCACCACCTCCAATATATATACTGCATAAACAAAATAAATCAATAAATACAAAATTATACCCAGACATATTATATGACATGAAGAAACAACACAGTCTAGTTCAGATGTATATAAGTACATGGCGAGAAAAATGAATCTTGCAAGTTTACCAGACGGATGGCGTAGGGAACAGAGCTGTTACAGAATCTGGTAGACCTGCTAGAAATACTTTGAAACCTTGTCCCAGAGGGAAGCAATAGAAAAAGACTGTGAAGTGGGTGGTGGGTTCTCTAACAATGCTTTGAGCTCTAAGCACATAACGCTTATAAGCAGAATCCTGAATGACAGGAAGCAAGCTTCCTATGGTCTTCTCGGCTGTCCTTACCACTCTCTGAATGGACTTTCTCTCTGCAGCCACCAAACCAAACAATAATGCAGTTTGTTAAAATGCTCTCAATCATGCCTCTGTAAAAAGTAGCCAGGACAGAAGGAGAAAGATGTGCTCTCCTCATCCAATGCAGGAAGTGCAGATTATGTTCACTAAGGATGGTGTATTAAGAGGTGTAGCTAGCACCGCCCCCCCCCCAAATATGAAACCTTGATTATAAATATAATCTAGTATATTAGTTTTAAAAACAGAAGGGGACATTTAAAAAGAAAACAGATAATGGGGATTAAAAATCCCATTAAAATATATCAGTCTTTAGCTACAACCTAAAATTGGATGAGTGAATATTTTAATATTTTATTATAAGTTCACAGAAAAGATTTATGTTAGTTACTTTTAAAAAGATGATGTAAGATTTCCTTTTGAATTACTGAACAATTTCAGAACAAGTACTTTTCTGTGTTGGTAACTCAAATATTTGTGCATATTTCAGTACAAATACAAAGAAGGTTATCGCAAGCAACTGGGCCATCACATTGGAGCTCGTAGTGTGGAAGACGATCCTAAAATCTTGCATTCTATAAATGTAGCCAAGATGCAGAGTGAGAGGGAATATAAGAAAGTCTTTGAGAAACTGAAGACCAAATATAGCAGTCCTGTGGATATGCTGTCAGTCTTGGGAGCAAAGAATTGCCAGAAACTGGTCAGCGATATTGATTATCGTAACTACCTACATGAATGGACATGTCTGCCAGATCAGAATGATGTAATCCAAGCTAGGAAAGCTTATGATCTGCAGAGTGATGTAAGTATGAGGTGGGAAATGGATGCGTTGGTATTCTCCTACTGAGATTGGTCTGTGATTCATTAAAAGGTCCTGTGTGCAGGATAGAGTGGGAAAATATTTGAAGCTTTCCTTCTCTCCCAATAACTCTGCCTTACCCTGCCCTTGCAGTTCCAAATGATTCCTTGAGTATCAGATATAGATTGATGTGGAACACAGGATATGGTAAGGACTTGTCCATGTGTCCTTTTTAGGAAGGTCATTCTGTCAGCTGACAGAGATATTTAAATACTGAGGAAGTTTTCCTCTTTATATTACCTGTTCTAATGACTTGTGTATCACAATCTGAATTTCAATGCATACTGTTTCAATTTACACAATACTTCCCCCTCCCCCCCCAAAAAAATCAGAAGTAAAAGAGGCTATGCCATTTTTTTTCCATTCCCTATCTTATTAGGTATATTTAATTTCTTATTATTTCTCTCTGGTAGTTCACAGATGTGTCAATTTCATATTCTCATGATTTCTTAATTTTCATTTGTACTGTTACAATATTCACTTTGGAGTTTTAAAAAATAACTTTGCATTAAAATTTACATGTTCTATGCACAATGTAAGAGAATATTTTATACCTAATAATAGTTTTAACAAGGATTTTAAAAAATGTTTTGCACATTATATGCATAGTGCAGATTTTTCATAATGTAACTTCGTACTGGGATAACTGTTTTATACAATTCACTTATGAATGTTAAAGTATGACTAGGTTTTGGGTTTTACTTTGGATTGAACACCCCCCCCCCAAATAAATGTATTAAAGATGAGTTGAGATTCTGCCACTCGACATTATTATTTGATTTTAAAAAAAATATTTATTCATTATATTGGCCCTAAATGGATAGTTAATAGCAACATTACACTTAGCATGGTTTTGGCTGTCATCATTATTCCTTAAATATGCATATCATGATGTTTATTTATATTTTATTATATCTAAAGTTGTTGAAAATCAGTTGAGTCACTTTTAGGTGAATTTCAGCATCATAGATCAATTTTCACCAGAAGTTTTCAAAATCAAATTCATAATTCAATTAGCCAGAATTTTTTTTCCTGCCAAAGTTGTTGTAATGTTGTAATGCATGTTGTTGTAATGCATGTTGGTTGATTTCTCTAAACAATAGTTTATTGTTACTTATGTTTCAGGCTCTTTACAAGTCAGATCTAGAATGGCTGAAAGGCATTGGCTGGGTGCCTCTTGGTTCACTGAATGTTGAACATGTCAAGAGAGCTGGAGAAATCCTAAGTGAAAACAAATATCGGCAACCACCTAATCAAATGAAATTTACCTGTATCACAGATGCTTGGGATGTAGAATTAGCAAAGCATAATGCTGAGATGATGAGTAAGGTAGGTTTTCTGAACAAAGTAGCTAATCTTCCATAACAGACAATAATTTGCTTAGGAAATGGAAAGATCACATCCTAAATTTAGGATATATTTAGCCTGTTCAGAGCCAAAATCCAAATAAAATCATCCTTCACTGACGTCTTTCTAGTTTCTGCTTGAATACACGTAGGGAAGGAAAGCTCTCCACCACTGATCATTGGTGGATCAACGAACCACTTTGTTAGTTAAGAAATTGGACTTTCAAACCAGTCAGATTGCAGCTCTCATAATTTTCAGCCAGTGTGACTATTGATTACATTGAAAAACTAATAGTACAGAATATCACAGTTAAGAGGAAAAAATAGCAGCATGGGCATAGGAATGTAAAGACAAAGAAGGGATTGCTGCCCCATGAAAAATGAGCTGAAATCACGGAATTGTACTTGCAATAAATCACAAAATCCACTAATCTCTCAAAACCTGTAGCAATTTTTGGCATAAGAATCAAAATATCTTAAGGAGTTTCTACCAAAGTCAAGTTTTGATTTGGATGCTGTTTTGATGTATTGAAAATCTTTTTTTTTAAAGAACATTGGAGAATTCAGATGCTCTTTGTTGATTTTCCTTGATAAAGTTGAGTTCTCGGGTCTGAAACACAGGAGTTCTTTTAAACATGTTCAGCCAGAAAATCTGAACTAGAAAAAAATGTTTTAATAATGTCTGGAAAATATAGTTTACCATATGGTACATATGACTTTGAAGCATGATACATTAAAATAGAAATTTCACTCATTGTGTTTCATTACAAATTTTAGATAATATTTTTAATGAATATGAATTTTTCTAATGTTATAGTTACACATTCTGTTTCAATTCAAATTTTCTATAGGCTAAAAAAAATAAAACATTTTTTCCCCTTATTCCTTCACAGCGATTATATACTGAAGCATGGGATACTGATAAAATCAAAATCAATGTCATGCCAGATACCCCAGAAATTCTGCTGGCCAAGGCAAATGCTGCAAATATGAGCCATGTAAGAGATTGTTTGAATATTTAATAATTTATGGGGTTGTTTTAACTTTACAAGAACTAATATGACTGTTTGAACAAATTGATTTTAAATTCTAGATGCTATAACTGTGATTTTACAGTCAGGTATCTTTTCCTCACATCTTCTGCAGAAACTTTATGTCCAAGGATGGGAGGATACTAAGCAGAAAGGTTACGACCTGAGAACTGATGCTATTCCAATTAAAGCGGCAAAAGCTTCAAGGGATATTGCTAGTGATGTAAGCAGATGCTTTCCTGTCCAGTAACTTTCCTACATTTTTTAAAAAAAGAAGCCACAGAATTTTTTTAAAAAAATAATGAAATAGACAAGTGACCTTTAGAAAAGTTCATTAGACTGAGCCAGAATGATATATAACAAGGTTATATGTCTAATGGCTATAGATTGCAAGAACGTAGGGAGATTAATTTAAAATAACATATATTGATTTTTGACATTAGGATGCATTATTTGTCCCAGCTCAAATAACATGGAATACATTTTTCATAATAAGAGCTGTGCTAAGACACAGTTTCTTAGCTCAATTTCTTAGCTCAATGCTTTAAATGCTCATTTAGGGTTCCCTTCTGGTAAATATGTAAAAAGAAGTCTGGAAGATGAGGAAATCTACTTTCCCTATTTGATTTTTTTCATTGGAATCATTTTATGTATCAGGCAAAAACTGGCTTTTTTCACCCTCAATCAAAAAATATTAGAAAAGTGTATATTAGGACCCCTTCTTCTGATACCATGGTACAAAGGTATATTCCACAGTGATATTCAAATGTCACAAAATATATTAGTCAACAATTGACTTAATATATTTTGAAGAAATTTGAATCCAAATGTTCCCCCTTCTCTTGATTTTTACCACTTTAGTAGCTGAATCATTGTTAGCTTTCCTAGTAGTATGTATATTCATTCCAAAATGTATTGTTCTCTGTTACAGTATAAATACAAAGAAGCTCATGAAAAGCAAAAAGGGCATTATGTTGGGGTTCAAAAAATGGAAGATGATCCCAAGTTGGTATGGTTTGCCCATGCAGGCAAGATTCTGAGTGATCTGGAGTACAAGAAGAACTTTGAAAAATGTAAAGCAAAGATCCACTGTCCTGTTGACATGCTATCAATCTTAGATGCTAAGAATTGTCAGAAGTTGGTTAGTGAAGTGGACTATCGCAAACATTTGCACGAATGGACTTGCCTGCCAGACCAGAATGATGTTATTCAAGCAAAGAAAGCATATGACCTCCAGAGTGATGTACGTATAGTTCAAATGTAAAATGCATATGTCTGAGTGAGACTACCGTTCAGTGAAACATGTGAAAGGCATGCAAAAATTAATTCCTTCCTGAGAATGGAGAGCAGCTGACAAAGTGGATAATGGTACAACTTCCAACAAGATGGGGACATTTCTCATAGGAAATTCCTGAATGCAGTTTATCTCCCAACTCTGGAATAAACCCATTGTACTGTCATTTGCGAATCTATGTATTTATTTGGAAGTAAACCATGTACATGTGTGTGCACGCACACCTGTGCTTTCAAGTCAATTTTTAACTCCTGATAACTGCCTGGATTAGGCCTACAGTTTTCTTGGCAAGGTTTTTTTTGAGAGTGATTTGCCCTTGCCCTCTTCCTAAGAACTGGCCCAAAGTCACTTAGCTGGCTTTGTGCTCAAGGACAAGAACTAGAACTGATGGTTTCCTGGTTTCTAGCCTGGTGCCTTAAACTACCACACCAAAGTGGCTCTCTTGGTGCTCTTTTAAGCCTCGTGGATCTTTTTAAAAATTATGTGCTACTTTTGCATTACTGGAATAATATGCCACCTGTGCCATTATAGTAGACTCTGCTTCCAAGTGTTTCAGTGACATACAGTAGACTGTCCGTAGTTGGTGGGATTCAGGCAGCATATATAGTATGCTGATTGCATAGTCAGCCAGATGTTTATAATGGATTTCATATTTTTGTCCACCTGTCAAGCCCTTTTCAGGGACTTGGGATAGATAAATGTTTTATTATAGTTGGTCATATAATCAGCTAGATGTTCAGACTGAATTTGGTATTTTTATACATCCCTCAAGTCCTTTCCAAAGACCTAGGATAGGTAGATTCTGCTGTTTGATGATGCTAAGGATATAGGCTGTTTCAAGTAATCTCACCTTTTGTAATTGGCCAATAGTAATTTTGTCAATTATTTTTATTATGGGAGTTGCCTTTCATTTCAGTGGGAATGATCTCTGATGAAATAAATATGAATATCTTTACTGGAAAAGAAGTTGGAGAGGTTGATCAAGGCATTCATTACCCTGATAAATTTACATTACTTAGCTTAGCCCAGAACTTCTGTTCTCCCTAGAAAATGCTTGATTTTGTTTTTTTACAGAATGTGTATAAGGCAGACTTGGAATGGCTGCGTGGAATTGGCTGGATTCCAGAAGGCTCTGTGGAAGTCCAACGAGTGAAGAATGCCCAGGATCTGATGCGTGAAAGACTGTACCGGCAGCGGCCAGATTCTCTGAAATTCACAGCTATTGTTGATTCCCCGGAAGTTGTCCTGGCTAAGGCCAATGCTTTGATGCAGAGTGGGGTGAGCAGTATTTGTCATGCACCAGTTTTTGGGGGGCCACATGTTTCTATTTAAAATCAGCATTCACTGAAGTGAGATGCATTTCTATGATGTCAGTGAGCACTCAAAAAAGTGCAAAAGCTGCAGTTTTGTTGATAGATACTTGCTAGATGGATGTAGAAGGATTAATGTCTCCGCTGAAAAATATTGTGATTTAAAACAGAAAAAGTTTTATTTTGGAAAAAAAAAATTCCGAACACTTAACTACCAACTTGCTCCAGCTTTAGTTGTAATTGTAAATTCCCTTTAAACATTAAATGGAAAATATTTTTTGGAAGATTAAGGATTGCAAAGGAAGGGAAACTTTGCACATTTTATTTTAGGTTTTGGAGGGTTCCTTTTTTTTTTATAAAACTATAAGACTTATATTTTCCATGCATTTTTATTTCAGTATGGTAGAAAAATATGTGTGAAAAAGCAAACATTAAGGGTTTTTAAAATCAAAATCACTGTACTGATTTTCCCACATACCCACAAGCCATCTTCCATACTGCCTGTAGAAATATTGTGTATTTCTTTAGAACTTCTTATATTGAAGACACTGGGTCAATTTTAATCTAAGTGAAGGCTGAATTCTTAGACAATGGGAATAGGAGCAAAGATACATATAGTAGTAGTACTTGAGTTATGACTATAATGGGACCATTACAACTGTAAATTGTGATGGTCATAAAGATCATTTTAACATAGTTGTTAAGTGAAACCGTGATTTTCTTTGGGGTTGGTTTTACAAAAAAAAAAGGAAGTAAATGCCAGTTTACCATCACAAAATGCAGTCACATGACTACAGGATACTGCAAATAACCACAAATGCGGCCTACAAAGTGCCAGAGGTTCTGATGGTGGGCAACCATCAGAACCTTGAATCCAAGTCAAAACTAACCCCCAAGTAGGTCTGTCAGAACTTTTTATAGTGACTGATCATAAATTGAGCATTACCTCTATGGTGTCTTTTCCTTTGGTTTTAAATAATGGATTTACAAGGGATTTATCTTTTGTTTCAGATTTGGAGATTTTAAGTCTAACTAAATTCCATTAAATTGCTGATAGAGCAGGCTTCCTTGACCAGGACTTGGCAATAAATATATCACACAGCTAAGCTTGTAATATATTTACTGTTTTCTTAGACAGAACTCTGCAAATATTTCATAGATATTGTTTAGCTAGATAGGAAAATTTATTGCAGGTAAGATAAAGCCAAATTGGTTGCTCACTGCCAGTGTAGCATTGTCAGGTTCTCTTACACCTGCAGTAATTTGCACCCATTGCTTTCCATTCTACCTTCCCATGAAATATCAATTCATTTGCAGAGCTTATTTTGGTCTGGAAGCCAAATAGTTGAGCGTAACACTAATTGTAAAACAATTTGAACGTCAATGTGTCCAACTTCAAATGAGGATATTTTTGTAAATGAAATATATCCCACAGTAGTAGGATATGTTATCATTAACCTATGATAAATGTTTTTCTCCCTTCAGGCTTTATATCGTGAAGTTTGGGATAAAGAAAAAACACAGTACACGCTTCCAATTGACATTCCTGAGATTGTTCTGTCCAAAGCAAATGCTGTGAACTACAGTAAAGTAAGAAATTAAAGAATTAAATATTAATGTTTCCATGCTCTCTCCTTATGCTTCTTCCTCTTCTGAAGATAAATCTTCTTTGATAGCTTATGACACTCTCCAAAGTTACAATTATATAAGTACAAATTTGATAATGTGAGAGTACTTTTGTAAGCAATTTTAAGGGTAACATGAAAAGCTTTCCCCTATCATAACAATCCTATATATTACCATTGTTTGTAGCCCCAAATCGTAATATACTATGAAATCATGTAATATGATATAATACAGGCCTGTCAAACTGGGGGCCCGTGGACTGTATTTATCACATGCAGGCCACAACCCACCTTCCGCAAAGGCAAAAAAGTAACGATACATCCGGAGGTAGGTTTCTGCTGGCATTACTGACGGTTCAGTGCATGCGTGATTTTGCACACATGCACTCTCTTGGCTCGTGCACGCACCTGACACATACTTCATGCACATACACAGTTGCTTCTAAATAGGTCTGCACATGGGCAGAACATTTAGAAAGGTCAAAAAGGTGTAGGGGCAACCAGGGAACCGGTCCAGGGGCATGGCGAGCATGCTGTCCCTACCTATTCGGTGACCCAGTTGCCATTCCCACTACTGGTTCCACCGAACCGGTGCAAACCGGTAGGAACCCCACCTCTGGATACGTCACAATGCATCATGTTAAGCAATCGAGTTTAACATCCATGATATAATATATAAACAAATGTTACATATTTTTATAAATATGACATGCCTTGAAGTTGAATATGCATTATTTATTTCCTTTCACAGAAACATTATCAACTTGGATTAGAGGAGATGAAAAAGAAAGGCCACGACTTAAGATTGGATGCTATTGAAATCCAGCATGCCAAGTCTTCTAGGAATATTGCTAGTGAGGTATCGTCTGCTATTCTTTGGCATTTCCACAGTTGTTTCATCTTCTGTAAAATAAATAGTTAATGTTTTGTTCATATTTTTTTTATAAATATGTCTGAAGGGATCATACAGAACCCTGGCAATCAAACCATACCTGTCAGTTTCACTGCTTACAATTCATTCATCAGGTATTGGCTGTTGGTAGATCATAACTATATAAAAAGAGTGCACAATGCAATGTATAGTGTTGAAGTGTTGAAATGTAATTTTAGTAATAGATTATTTGTAATTTATAAAATTGATGTTTTGTTTATGTTTCATCATTAGTACAAGTACAAAGAAGGCTACCGTAAGCAAGTGGGACACCACATTGGATGCCGGGATATCCACGATGATCCCAAACTAGTGTTGGCAATGCATGTAGCCAAACTGCAGAGTGAAAGGGAGTACAAGAAATATTTTGAGAAGTTTAAAACCAAGTTCAATAGTCCAGTGGACATGCTGTCCATCTTGTTGGCCAAGAAATGTCAGAAGTTGGTTAGTGACATTGATTATCGCCGCTATCTCCATGAATGGATATGTTTGCCTGACCAGAATGATGTCATCCAAGCCAAGAAAGCCTATGAGTTACAGAGTGATGTGAGTAGAAAGTTACTACATCTTGCATTATATTTTTTGCCTTTTAGCTTATTTGTCTCATAATGCATTTGGTGAATTATTATGCTTGCATCTATAGTAATCCAAGCCCTGCATGCATTCTGCAGCCATCATCATCATTAAAAAATAAAATAAAATCCCATTTCTAATTGAATGTTAAATAGAACAGAGTTGGCTATCCATATATAGAGAATCATTTGCATAGAATTATATATATTTTTCTTTATTCCTGTATATTGACCATTTTAAATTTTAATCATATTTTGGTATAAAAAATAAGTAAACCTGTGATATATCTGTGCTGCTCTGCACTGAGTGGGATTATCGTAAGGAGAGTTACTTTATAAAAAGTACAATTTTCTGTAACTGACTCTTGTAAAAACTATGTGGCTTAGAAAGAGGATCAAGACAAATTCATTTTTCAAGTATTCCCACAAGCTAGTATGAGGAAACTTTTTATGCCTTTTATGTTTTATTATTGTTCGTAAGCCACCCATGTTATCTTATGATAGATAAAATGGACAATTGTATAACTAAATAAATATGTTGGTGACACCACATTTATGTCAACTGAATGGCTCTGTGTTGAAATAAGAGTAATTATACATTAACTTTGAGTAGAGAAGCCTCAGTGGTGTTTTTAGCAAGTGGAAATACTATCTTAATAGATTGATGCGTTTCTTTGTAGAATCTTTACAAGTCAGATCTGGAATGGCTGCGTGGGATTGGCTGGATGCCGGAAGGCTCTGTTGATGTGGTCAGAGTGAAAAAGGCTCAAGATCTTGTGAATGACAGGTTGTACAAACAACGCCCAGATGCACTGAAATTTACCTGTATACCTGACCCACCTCCAGTCATCCTGGCTAAGATCAATGCTCAACAGATCAGTGAGGTAAACTGAATATAGTCACTACCTCTGTGTTATGTGTGAAATGATAATGGGATGTGGCTGAGATACAGTGACCTTTGAAAAATTAAAGGGATTTTCTTTCCTTCTTCCCTTTCTTAGAAATTGTATCGTGAAGCGTGGGATAATGAGAAGACACAGATTAATATTCCTCTTGATATCCCTGAAATACTGCTCTCCAAGATGAATGCTGTGAATGTTAGCCATGTAAGATAATTAACTAATTGTATAAATTTTGTTAAGAATGTCAATATTCTTTTATTACATTGTCCTAAATATATTGCCCTACTTGTTAATTGCTCTTAAAAACATAAAGGTATTTGAGTTATAAGTTGCATGTCTATTCTATATTTTATTTTAAGAACAACAATTAAACTGATATTTCAATCTCAGGAACCAAAAAAGCACACACACACACACACACACACACACACACACACGTATGTATGTATGTATGTATGTATGTATATGTATGTATATGTATGTATGTGTATATATATATATATATATATGTATATATATATATATATATATATATATATATATATATATATATATATATATATATATATATATATATATATATATATATATATATATATATATATTGTCCTATTATTAATTTTTTTGACAGATCATGTAGTATGATTTGAAAAAATGGTTTTAAATAAAATGCATCTGTAATTCAGGCCAGCGATGGTCAATTACAAATTGATCATCGAATCAATGAATTCTTAGTTTTGTTATTTTTACACTGAGTTGAAATGACTTGGGAACATCTGTAATTGAACAATAAATTATTATTTTTTAAAATATAATTGAAATGGGAGAAATTTCTTAGGAAGGTAAAAAATAAATTGGCACAACTATTGGTATAACCAGTTAGGGCAATAGCATGCTACTAATTCCAACAAATTGTTTTAAGTTTGCGGGTTGCTGAAAACGTTATTCATGTGGTTCAGATCAAATTAATTAATTTCATTCTAAGAAGGCACAGATTTCCACCATCTTTTGTCCACGGGCTTATTTCTAACTAGATATGCATAGGAATGTTCTTTTGAGGAATATCTGTAGTCTCGTGTAATTCATTCTAATTTTTTTTTATGATATTGAAATTTGTGCTTATATTTCAATTGCAGAAACATTATACTGGAGCCTGGGATGAAGCCAAAGCAAAAGGTTATGACTTTAAAGTGGATGCTCTTTCATTCAAACATGCAAAATCTTCCAGAGAAATTGCCAGTGAGGTATGAACTCTGTTATTTAAATGTTGCTTCTAAAATTACTGTATTATTTCATATCAAACATATGGCAGAGTGTGCTACTAGATATCTTCATCTGAAACACATAGATTCAACAATTTGCTATTGTTCAAGGTTATTATATTTTTACATATATCCTCCATTTTTTTATATTTACTTATTTCAAAATGTGAGATTTTAACATCAGCTTATATTCAAGCTTTTAAAATTTTGTTTTATCCTAAACTGCCAAAGAGATAACAGGTGAGATATTTAAGTAAAATGAATATTTTATGCTCTAAAAGTTTTGAATTCAATATTACTTTCTCCTGCCATTTTAAAAAGGAGAAATCACTTTTAGTATATTGCTTTACAATCAGTTATTAAACTTATTATATATGGTTGATGTTCACTTACAAAACAACATTCCTAAATTATAATGTGTTCAAATATTATTGAATGATTACTTATTAATGATGAAATTGACTTGTTCATTCATTTGAAGTCTCTGAATCATTAAAACACCAATTTTCACACTCTCTGGCATCATCCTAATCATTTCAATTGTTCATTGCTTTGCTTTTCTCTTCAGTATAAATACAAACAAACTTATGAGAAACAGAAAGGTCATTACATTGGAACCCCATCAGTCAAGGAGGATCCTAAGCTTTCATGGGCTGCTCGGGTAATGAAGATGCAAAATGACCGTCTCTATAAGCAAGCGTACCACAGTTCAAAAGCCAAGATCACCATCCCCTACGAAATGGTGGCTATCCAGGCAGCCAAACAAGGGCAGGCTATAGCCAGCGACATCGATTACCATCGTTATCTGCACCAGTGGTCTTGTCTGCCGGATCAGAACGATGTGATCCAAGCAAAGAAAGCGTATGAACTTCAGAGTGATGTAAGTATACTTTTGACAGGAATAGCCAACACCACAGATGTATAGACTTAAGATTCAGAATGATCTTGGCAGCCTTGAACATTGGGCCCTAACTAATAAAATGAAGTTCAATGCTGAGAAAAGTAAGGTTTTACACTTAGGCGAAGTGAACAGGTATAAAATTGACTCAATAGTAGTAATTGTGATAAGGATCATGGAGTCCTAGTGGACAACTACTTAAATATGTGCAGCAATGTGCTGCAGCAACCTAAAAAGCTAACACAGTGCTAGACTGCATTAACAGAGGGATAGAATCGAGATCAAGTGAAGTGTTAGTACTGCTTCATAATGACTTGGTAATACTACACCTGGAATATTGCATCCAGTTTTGGTTGCCACGATATAAAAAAGTTGTCCCAAAATATACAGATCTGCTTTGGCTGCTCCAAGTATACATACATAGCAAAAACCTTTGAACAAACAATTGGGCAAAGTTTAATATCTTTTTAAAACTTGCTTAAGTTTTGATCTGTTTTCATTTAGGGCATTGTAGGAGTGCACTTCAATAGAATTAGAGTTCTCCATTGTTTGGCCTACATTCTATGCCTTAATAATATTTCTCCCTTCTTAATCAAGATGATTAACAGATTTGAATTTTCTGGTACCTTTGTTCCTTTATCTAGTTTGATTTTATTTCATTTTTATTGTTTCATAAATATAACCATTTAAAATTAATTGAACAACTTTATTCAGGACTTTCTAGCATCCTTTAAATGATATACTATATAACCTATTTATTGTGTAAGAGTATTTGTTAAAAATATGAGCTTAATCATCTTATTCATCTTTTGTGACCCATTGTTTCATAGAATTTATATAAAGCTGATCTGGAATGGCTCCGTGGGATTGGATGGATGCCAGAAGGTTCTGTGGATGTGGTCAGAGTGAAAAAGGCTCAAGATCTCGTGAATGACAGGTTATATAAACAACGTCCAGATGCACTAAAATTTACCAGTATACCTGATCCACCTCCAGTTGTCCTGGCTAAGGTCAATGCTCAACAGATCAGTCAGGTAAACTGAAATCTAGTTACTACCTCTGAGTAATGTGGCTGAGATACAGTGGCCATTGAAAATTAAAGGAATATTGAAATGGCAATTGAAAAATGTTTTTCTTTCTTCCTGTTCTTAGCACCTGTATCGTGAAGCATGGGATAATGAGAAGGCACAGATTAATATTCCTCTCGATACCCCTGAAATACTGCTCTCCAAGATGAATGCTGTCAATGTTAGCCATGTAAGATAATTTTATTCGTTAGTTTATAATCAAACTCAAACGTCTGTTTGTCTATCAGATCAAACTCTCAGCAATCAAAATAAAATATAGGCATTAACAGTAAAACAAGAATGGCAAAACATAGGTTGAGGCTTTTTCATTTAAAAATGTAAAACACCTACAACATGAATCCATAGTGAGATTTATATCTGAATAAATGTGCATAGGACTTCATGTTTAATCAAGAAATATCTGTAGTTTATTTTCTTCCAGCCTTGACAATTGTTTATGTGTTTTAATTTCAGAAACATTATACTGGAGCCTGGGATGATGCCAAAGCAAAAGGCTATGACTTCAAAGTTGATGCTCTTTCATTTAAGCATGCGAAATCTTCCAGAGAAATCGCCAGTGAGGTATGAGGCTTATTGTTTAAATAGAACTGCTGATGCCACTGAATATTTTTATATCACCCACCTAGCAAAGTGTGCAACTTTTTAAAAATGTAAATTTCTACGTAAACTTCATATCATACAAGGCACATCTCAGCAAAGATTTGATGTTTTTACACAATTATTTTTCATATTGATTGTTGTAGACATGTGTTTAATATAAATGAAAATCATTTTTACTTGGAACTTCCAGTCAGATAACAATGAAACATTTATTTATATAATGTTTGATTTGAAAGGGAATATTTTATTCAAAAAGCATTCTCTATTTACTAAATACGTCACTTTAAACTAACATTTTCAAAGAGGAAATCAACATTTTAAATATTGTTTTATAATGGTTTATTACACAATGCCTAACCTACAAAACAACATTCCTAAGGACACCTGCATTCAACATCTACTGAATGGGAACTTCTTAATAATGAAATCTACCTGTTGCTTCATTCAAGGTCCTCCTGTTGTTAAAATACTAATTTTCACGAACTGCATCATCCTAATAAATTATAAAATATACTATTGAATGGTTTAGAATTATGAATTCTACCTGTTCCTTCACTCAAAGTCCTCCAGTCATTAAAATATTAATTTTCACACTAACTGGAACAATCCCTATCCTTTAATAGCTCTTTACTTTGCTTTCCTCTTTAGTATAAATACAAACAAACTTACGAGAAACAGAAAGGCCATTACATTGGAACCCCATCAGTCAAGGAGGATCCTAAGCTTTCATGGGCTGCTCGGGTAATGAAGATGCAAAATGACCGTCTCTATAAGCAAGCGTACCACAATTCAAAAGCCAAGATCACCATCCCCTACGAAATGGTGGCTATCCAGGCAGCCAAACAAGGGCAGGCTATAGCCAGCGACATTGATTATCATCGTTATCTGCACCAGTGGTCTTGTCTGCCAGATCAGAACGATGTGATCCAAGCAAAGAAAGCCTATGAACTTCAGAGTGATGTAAGTGCACCATTACAAGATTACGTAATTGCACCATGGTCAGGAACACAACAAAAAAGACCTTGAAGTGCGTAGGTGTAGAACTGATGCTTTGCACTTCAGCTTCCATTAACTTTCTCCCTGCCACATTAATCCCCATATCTGAAGAAAGTAAGATTTAGAAGGTGCTCTTGAAAATTATATTAATTCTACTTTTATTTCCTTGATTACATTGTTCCTTCACTGAAGTCTTCGTTGAGCGTAGCTAGCATTTGCAAGTCATATTAGAACACCATGGTGTGATGGTGGGAATATTTTTAAATGTTGATCACAGAGATAAGAATTTTCAAAGAGCTTTGGCTTCCCAAAGTGTAGATAACTCTAAAAAGCATTTGACCAACCAATCAGCACATTCTAAGAACCTTTTTAAATTTGCTGGCATAAATTGCACTAAATTAACTTATTTTGAATTTAGGGTATTGTATGATTGTACTGCAATTGATTCAGAAAGAGTTGTCTAGAATGTTTGGTGTACATTCCGTTTGAATTTTTGGTATTTTTGTTCCATTATCTATTTTGATTGTTTTGTTTCATAAGGATGATTAATCCATTTAAAAATAACTGAACCACATTAGTCAGGACTTTCTAATATCCTATTAATTCTATTTACCACATGAAATATTTGCTAAAAATATGAGTTTAATGAATTTATTTTTCTTGTGTGATCCATTTTCTCATAGAACTTGTATAAAGCTGATCTGGAATGGCTCCGTGGGATTGGATGGATGCCGGAAGGCTCTGTGGATGTGGTCAGAGTGAAAAGGGCACAAGATCTTGTGAATGAGAGGTTATACAAACTACGCCCAGACGCTCTGAAATTTACCAGTATACCTGACCCACCCCCAGTTGTCCTGGCTAAGGTCAATGCTCAACAGATCAGTGAGGTAAACTGATATCTAGTTACTACCTCTGAGTAATGTGACTGAAATATAATGGCCTTTAAAAAATTAGAAGGATTTACACAAAACAATTGACAATTATTGTTCCTTCCTTCCTTTCTTAGAAACTGTATCGTGAAGCATGGGATAAAGAGAAGGCACAGATTAATATTCCTCTCGATACCCCTGAAATACTGCTCTCCAAGATGAATGCTGTGAATGTTAGCCATGTAAGACAATTTTATTTGTTAGCTTATAATCAAATTTAAACAGCCAGTCATCTGTCAGATGAAACTCTGCACAGTCAAAATATAATGTAGATATTAACAAGAAAACAAGAATGGCAGAACGTTGGTTGAGGCTCTCTCATTAAAAATGTAAAACACCTATAGCATGCATTCATTTGCGCACTCACATTTGCGAACCGGTAGCAAAGGTAAGTTTATTTCACCCTGGGTAAAATCATCCAGTGGTCTGATGTAGACGTTAATTAGAAATGTGGGGAAAAAACAGAAGAGCAGAGGTCTAGTGCAGGACATTTCCCATCTGAAATCAGCCATGAAAAAATGAAATCCATAGCATCTTTCTTCTCCCAAACTTCTCTGTCATCCTGGAAGGATACAATGATCAATGGTTTCTGAAGCCATTGAGAGAATTTTGAAATGGCACAAGGGAGATGTTTTTGTTTTGTAACTTTGGTTGAGAGGGCTAGTAAAAAGAACAAGATGTTCTGAGTGTAGCAAAAAACATGGTATTTTGGAATAGAGTTTTGTTACTTTAAGTTTTACAATTCCCTTTCTTGCATAGTTATATTATTGTCAATTCATAATAAGCGCCATTTGGTCTATTAATATAAATTCACAGTAGTGATATTAAACAAGTAAAATTGTTATAAGTTATTTAATCATGTGTGCATGCATACATATGCATGCAAATGTATATTGAATTCATGCAGTGTCCATCCCATTATTTATTCTGAATATTCAAATTTTTCACATAACATATGAAACATAACATTTTCACACTGCATTTGTCTACAGATGTCTTCTGAAGGATAGTCAAATAGAAATAATGAGGTTTATTTCTGAGCATAGGACTTCATGTTTAATTGAGGGATATCTGTAGTTTATTTTCTTCCAGCCTTGAACATTGTTTATGTGTTTTAATTGCAGAAACATTATACTGGAGCCTGGGATGAAGCCAAAGCAAAAGGCTATGACTTTAAAGTTGATGCTCTTTCATTCAAGCATGCAAAAACTTCCAGAGAAATTGCCAGTGAGGTATGAGGCCTATTGTTTAAATATACAGTAGCTGCTGATATCACTGAATATTTTCACATCAGCATCTGGCATAAATGTGGAATTTATTTATTATATTTATCAATATAAACTTTATATTGATTCAACCACATACAAGGTACCGTACTGTAGAGTTTTGATGTTCTTACACCATTATTTTTCTTATTGGTTGCTGCAGAAATAATATCTTAAAACAAATGAAAACAATTTCAGATAACTATGAAATATTTAATTTATATTGTGTTTGATTTGAAAGGGAATCTTTTATTCACAAACCACTTTGCATTTATTAAATATGTCATTTTAAGCCATGCTTTAAAAAGAAAATCACATTTTTTAAATATTGTTTTATAACGGTTTAATAAACTATATATGTTGTTGCATAATCCTAATCATGGCTCTTTTCTGTGCTTTTCTCTTCAGTATAAATACAAACAAACTTACGAGAGACAGAAAGGCCATTACATTGGAACCCCATCAGTCAAGGAGGATCCTAAGCTTTCATGGGCTGCTCGGGTAATGAAGATGCAAAATGACCGTCTCTATAAGCAAGCGTACCACAGTTCAAAAGCCAAGATCACCATCCCCTACGAAATGGTGGCTATCCAGGCAGCCAAACAAGGGCAGGCTATAGCCAGTGACATTGATTACCATCGTTATCTGCACCAGTGGTCTTGTCTGCCAGATCAGAACGATGTGATCCAAGCAAAGAAAGCTTATGAACTTCAGAGTGATGTAAGTATACCAGTGGCTTACAAGATTACGTAGCTGCACCATGGTCAGTAACACAACAAAAGTGACCTAGAAGTGTGTAGCTATAGAACAGGTCTTTGCACTTCAGCTTCCATTATCCCGACCCACATAATTTTATGTGGGTCTGCCACATTAATCCCCGTGTCTGAAGAATGTAAGTTTTAGAATGTGTTCTTGAAAATTACCTTAATTCTACTTTTATATCCTTGATTACATTGTTCCTTTACTGAAATCTTTATTGAGTGTAGCTAGCCTTTGCATGTCATATTAGAACACCATGATGTGATGGATGAAATATTTTAAAATATTTATCACAGAGATAAGAATTTTAAATGTGGTTTCATTTTTTAAAGTGATCATAGAAGAAATTTAGGACAAATCAGTTGGGCAGAGTCTAATATATTTTTAAAATTTCTTTGCTTATGTTTTACCGAGCTCTTGAATTTAGGGAGTTTTATGAATTCATATTAATTGATTCAGGGAGAGTTATTCAGAATCATTAGTGCATCATGCCATGACTGAATACGTTTCCTCCAGAGGTAGTATGCTGCCGGTTCATTCCGGTTTGGATGAACCAGTAGTGGCAGCGGCGCGAGGCTTCGCCCACCCACCCAGACATCATCAAGGAACTTCTGTGCATGCGCGCTCCCACTACCAAAATGGTAGTGAAGAAAATAGAATACCATTATTGGTTTGCTACCTACTTAATCAACAGTATTAGCACATTTGAATTTTTTGGTATCTTTGTTCCAATATCTAATTTGACTATCTTTCATTTTTGTTGTTTCATAAGGAGGATAATCCATTTAAAAATAATTCAACCATATTAATCAGGACTTTCTGATATCCTATTAATTCACTTACAAGATAAAAATATTTGCTAAAAATGTAAACTTCATCATTTTATTATTATTATTTGGACCCATTGTCTTATAGAATTTGTATAAATCTGATCTGGAATGGCTCCGTGGGATTGGATGGATGCCGGAAGGCTCTGTGGATGTGGTCAGAGTGAAAAGGGCTCAAGATCTCGTGAATGAGAGGTTGTACAAACTACGTCCAGACGCTCTGAAATTTACCAGTATACCTGACCCACCCCCGGTTGTCCTGGCTAAGGTCAATGCACAACAGATCAGTGAGGTAAATTGAAATGTAGTTGCTACTACTGTATAATGTGGCTGAAATACATTGGCCTTTAAAAAATTAAAAGGATTTTCACAAAGCAATTGACAATTGTCTTTCCTTCCTTCCTTTCTTAGAACCTGTATCGTGAAGCGTGGGATAAAGAGAAGGCACAGATTAATATTCCTCTCGATACCCCTTCAATGCTGCTCTCCAAGATGAATGCTGTGAATGTTAGCAATGTAAGATAATTAACTAACCGTATACATTCTTTTGTTAAGCATATTACTATTCCTTTGTTTATTGCATTTTCTTAGTTATACCTTCCTGTTAGTTGCTGTTTATTTTCTTTTGTTAAGTATGAACCCCAATTTTTTTGGCTAAATCAATATAAATTCAAAACATTGTACAGTGGACATACTACTATAACAGCCATAAATAAGCTAACCATTTTGGACAAACAAGCTCCAAATATGATTGCCTAGCCTGAATTTCACCATTTCCATTGTATTTATGCAATGCTTGTCCCACTGCTCATTCTGAAAATTTATATTTTTCACACTTTACTCTTCAGTAGTGCCACACCTCAGTTGTCCCTGGGAGCAAAGTAAATTAATCATAGTGGTACCTATATCTAATATAGGCTCATAAGACTGTATGTTTAATTGAGAACTGTCCATAGTTTATTGTCATCCTGCATTTTCTGATTATATTGAAAAGTATACATGTATTCTAATTGCAGAAACATTACACTGAAGCCTGGGATGATGCCAAAGCAAAAGGTTATGACTTTAAAGTGGATGCTCTTTCATTCAAGCATGCAAAATCTTCCAGAGAAATTGCCAGTGAGGTATGAGCTCTGTTATTTAAATGTTGCCTCTAAAACAACTCTAACTTTTCATATCACACAGATGTCAGAGTATCAATTGATCCAACAATGTACAAGTTGCTATTGTTCAAGAATATGACATTTTTGTACTTATCTCCACTCTTTTTACATTTATGTGCTTAGAAATTTGAGATTTAAAATTGCATTAAAATCAAGTAGTTTAATGCATGTTTTATTCTGAATTGCCAAAAAAGCAACCGTTGAGATATTTCAGTAAAAGGAGTTTTTATACCCTAATGATGTTGGATTCAATGAATGTTATTTTCTATTACCATTTTTCAAACAGCAACAAAGTTACTGTTGTTAAACATAGTCTTAGAATAGTTTAATAAACTACATTATTTTGATACATAAATTATAAAATATACTATTGAATGGTTTAGAATTATGAATTCTACCTGTTCCTTCACTCAAAGTCCTCCAGTCATTACTAATTTTCACACTAACTGGAACAATTCCTATCCTTTAATAGCTCTTTACTTTGCTTTTCTCTTCAGTATAAATACAAACAAACTTACGAGAGACAGAAAGGCCATTACATTGGAACCCCATCAGTCAAGGAGGATCCTAAACTTTCATGGGCTGCTCGAGTAATGAAGATGCAAAATGACCGTCTCTATAAGCAAGCGTACCATAGTTCAAAAGCCAAGATCACCATCCCCTACGAAATGGTGGCTATCCAGGCAGCCAAACAAGGGCAGGCTTTAGCCAGCGACATTGATTACCATCGTTATCTGCACCAGTGGTCTTGTCTGCCGGATCAGAATGATGTGATCCAAGCAAAGAAAGCATATGAACTTCAGAGTGATGTAAGTACACCAGTGGTTTACAAGATTACGTTGATGCATCATAGTCAGGCACAGAACAAAAGCTATGAAGTACATAGGTATAGAACAGATGTATTGCAATTCAACTTACATTATCCCTGTCAGTGGGAATGTATTGAGAATTCAAATGCTCATATCTGAATAACGCAATTTGGAAGAGGTGTTTTTGAGGACTATCTTAATTCTACTTTTGTTTTCTATGATTACATCTGCCAAAAATTATGATCAGAAATATTGTTCCTTCATTGACATATTCACTGAACGAAGTTAATCTTGGCAGGCCCTATGGGAAAACCATACTGGTGGTAGTGAAAATATTTTAAAGTGACTTATTACTTAGATAATAATTTTCTAAAATGTCACATATAGCAAATTTACCAATTACCTAGTGGATGCAGTTGAGTATCATTTTTAAACCTGCTTTCTCAATTCATTTAATTGTAATTCAGTGGAGTGTATATGTTTGTTCAGAGATATAGAAAGACTTATGCAGCCTGTTTTGGATATTATGCCAAACTTTGGGATGCTTTCTAGTCACTTAATCCAGGTAATTAATACAGATGGAAAGTGCTGTTAATGTCAGAGGATGTATGACTATTTCTAACTTCATTTGTCCAATTTATCAACCTTTTGCCTTTGAACAAAGAAAGTAAAGAACACTAATTATTAAAAGAATTAATTATAAATTGGTCAGAATTGATGTCCCATTAGTTGTCATCACATAAGTGTTTATTTTATAAAAAAATTAACTACCTTACCCCTCCACTTTCTGATGTGCTATCTCATAGGCTGTATATAAGTCAGATCTAGAATGGCTCCGTGGGATTGGATGGATGCCAAGTGGGTCTCCAATAGTGAACAGAGTTAAATTTGCCCAGGAAATCCTGAGTGACAATGTATACCGCACTCCTGCTGACCGTCTGAAGTTCACCAACATTGTTGACACACCGGACGTTCTCCTTGCTAAAACCAACGCGGCACAAATCAGTATTGTATGTTAATTCTTTTCAGTAGCTTAACAAACGATCAGGACAATAAGTCCTATTAATTTTTTTATATCAGTTTATATGAAATTAGTTTTCTCTCTTCAAAAGTTAAAATGTAATTAGATAAGAATAACACCAAATAAATAAGTAACCACTTCTTTATTTTGTATAGCCTAAATACCGAGAAGTTTGGGATAAAGATAAAGTTATGATCCATGTGATGCCTGATACACCTGAAATAATGCTTTCCAAGGCCAATTCCATCAACGTAAGCAAAGTAAGTATAGTTCTACCATACTTGCTAAGATCTTTAGATTAAAACTGCTTTATACATTGCTTTTCCCCATCTTATAACACCTTAGTTTTCTACTTTCTAAGGCTTCTGCTTTCATAGTTTTTTTGAAACAAAATGGACACTTGAGACAAAATGTGAGGACTACCAGTTGGATAATTATAGTTGAATTTCTTAGTAACATTTTGGCCACCTGTGAAATATTATTGCAGATGAATTCATTATGACAATAGTGCTGTTTTTTATACTTTGCAAACTGTTGGTTGCCTTGTGCAATATTTTCAATGCTTTGACTGAAACTTTGTTTGGATACAATGTCATATATAATCATATATATTCTATATTATACCAGAATACATGGCCTAACCTGGAGGCTGATCTTTTTTTTATTGACAAACATGTAAAATACACACACACACAAAACTTAGACGTACACCACATTTACACAATACAATACGAACAGGAGCTTCCTGTTCTTTCTAATAGCAATTCAATCGATACCGCTCACTTATATTATTTCCCCTTCTATTGTATTTCATTTGGGTTTCACCATTCCTAACCCTCTTATTTTACTCATAACTATTATTTTTGAGTTTTGTTATATTCCTTCATTGATTCTTGTTTCTTTCCTCCATCCACCTATACCATTTATCCCATATCTGGTAGAATTCTGATTCTTCTTTTCCCTGGATTTCTTTAGTTAGTTTGTCCATTTCAGCACAGTCCATAACCTTTCTTATTATTTCATCTTCACTTGGAATTAATTTGTTTTTCCATTTCTGGGCAAAGGCAATTCTTGCCGCCGTAATTATATGTAGTATTAAATACTGGATTTCTTTTTTGTATTTTGCAGACATTATTCCTAATAAAAACACTTCAGGTTTCCATTCTATTTTAACCCCTGTTATTGCCTTCAGCCAATTTTGATCCTTTTCCAAAAACTTTTAGCCTCCTCACAGGTCCACCATAAATGGTAATATGTTCCTTGTATTGATTCACATTTCCAACATTTTGGGGAGCTATTTGTTAAGATTTTAGCTAACCTTGTTGGTGCCAGGTACCATCTGTAAAACATTTTTTACTGGTTTTCCTTGTATGCAATTGATAGTGTCATTTTTAAATTTGTTCCCCAAATTTGTTCCCATTTGTCTAATTCAATATTATAGCCAAAGTTCTGCGCCCATTTTATCATTTGTTCTTTCACAATTTCCTCTTCCATTTTATACTTCAGGAGAAATTTATATATTCTCCCTGTCATCTTTCTATCTGAGCTTTGAATAATTTTATCCAATTCGTGTGGTTCTGTTTCGATGTCATATAATTTAGTATCATTATTGTATTTAGTTTTGATTTGGAGGTAAGTTAGCCAGTCAACTTTCATGTTCTGTTCTGCCAATTCTTCAATTGTTTTAAATTTCCCTGTCTATCAATTAAGTCTCTGTATCTTAGCATTTTGTTCAAATCTATAAAATTTGGATGGGTCATCCTTTCTGTCGGTAATAGCCAATTCGGGATTTTCACATAGTGGATTTTTTTGATTTTGAGCCATTTTTGCAATAACGCGCTTCTAATTAAATGATTTTGAAAGTATTTGTGCGCTTTATTTTTATCATCCCATAGGAATGTATGCCAGCCTGCTTGCAAATCATGGCCTCCTAAGGTCAAAATTCTTTTATTCTTTAGCTCTATCCAATCCTTCACCCATATTATTGTTACTGCTGATGCATATAAATCCCAATTTGGTAATGCTAAACCTCCCCTCTCCTTGCTGTCTTGCATTGACTTTAGTTTAATCCTCGCTTTTCATCCCTGCCAAATGAACCTAGCGGTTATTTTGTTTAATTCTTGAAATAATTTCCCCCCCGGATTAATAGGTACGGCTTGCAACAGGAATAAGATTCTTGGTAAAATATTCGTTTTAATTGTCGCTATACATCCCATGAGTGATAGCTGAATATTTTTTCAATTTTCTAAATCTTTCTTTATTTGTATCACTAATTTATTATAATTATCATCTTTAATTGTGGAACATTTTGCCGACAGCCAGATCCCCAAGTATTTCACTTTCTTAGTTATTTGCATTCCGGTTGTTACTTCCAGTTTCTCTTCTTGCTTTTTTGTCATGTTCTTGGTTATAATTTTTGTTTTGTCTTTATTGATCTTTAGTCCTGCCACTTTGCCATATTCTTCTAATTTTTGAATTAATTTCAGACTGGATTCTAATGGATACTCTAGAACAAATACTAAGTCATCGGCATAGGCTTGGACCTTATATTCTTCATTTTTGAGTCTTAAACCTTTTATTCCCTTGTCCTTCTGAATTTCATTTAATAAAATTTCCAAAGTTAATATAAACAGCAAAGGAAGGAGGGGGCATCCCTGTCTGACTCCTTTTTTTAATTTCAATCTTCCCTGTTAGTTCATTCCTCAGAACTTTGGCTGTCTGTTATAAAATCCTTATATCATTTTTGAAAATTTTTCTCTGAATTTCATCTCGTCCAAAATAAATTTCCAGATTACGTTGTCAAATGCTTTTTGTGCATCAAGGAAAACCAGTACCATTTGTTTTTCTGGATGCACCCCGTAATACTCTATTATGTCTAGGATGACTCTCGTATTATTTTTAATGTGTCTGTGAGATAAAAATCCGTTTTGGTCTGAGTGTATTTGTTCGTTTAAAACCTGTTTAATTCTTCCTGCCATAATTGCTGCAAATATTTTATAATTGGAGTTTAGTAATGAAATTGGCCTGTAATTTTGAATTTCTTGTAGGTTGGTTTCTTCTTTTGGGATTAGCAATATTATTGCTCTGTCCATGATTCAGGTATCTTGGCTTTTCCTAAAACTTCATTAAACATTTCCACTCCTAGCTCTTCCAATTTTATTTTATTATATTTGTATAGCTTCACCGGTATTCTGTCTGGTCCTGGGGTTTTATTATTTTTCTGGTTTTTCAGGACTAATTCCACTTCGGCTAACGTTATTGGCCTGTTTTTCGCCTCCCTTTGTTCTTTTGAGATTGGTGTTATCTTTTCTGTGTTTAAATAATGTTTTATTTTGATTTCTTCCATACTATCTTGCGTGTATAGTTTTGCGAAATATTTATGAACAATATGCTTCTCTTCTTCCGCTTTGTATTGAATTCTTCCTCATCATCTTTTAATTGATATATCATCCTTTTTTCTCTTTCATTCTTCAATCTATATGCCAGCCATCATCCAGGTTTGTTGGCTTATTCAAAGTAATTTTGTCTGGCCGCTTTAATTTTCTGTGCTAATTCCTTTTGAGTTATTAAGTTGATCTTATATTTTATCATCTCTCTTTTTTCTTTTTTAATTTTATTCTTTTCTGTAGTTTATCTTCGGCTTCCATAAGTTCTTTTTGCATACATTCTTGTTGCTGTTTTTGTTTTCTAATTTTTCTTGCCCTGTTGGCAATCCTAAAGCCTCTTGTGTATGCTTTCATAGTATCCCAGAGATTTTGAATTGAGGTGTCTTCTTTTTTATTTATTCTAAAAAATAGTTTTAATTCTTTCTCCAGCATTTGAGTGTATTCTATTTCATTTACAATATTTGAATTCATCATCCATCTGATCTTCTATACAGGTAGTCCTCGACTTACAACAGTTCATTTAGTGAATGTTCAAAGTTACAATGGCGCTGAAAAAAGTTACTCGTGACCATTTTTCACACTGACAATCACTTCAGCCCCATGGTCACATGATCAAAATGCTTGGCAACTGGTTCATATTTATGACGGTTGCAGTGTCCCAGGCTCATGTGATCCCCTTTTGCGACCTTCTGACAAGCAAAGTCAATGGTAGAGCCAGATTCAGTTAACAACCGTGTTACTAAGTTAACAAATACAAAGATTCACTTATCAACTATGGTGAGAAAAGACATAAAATGGAGAAAACTCACTTACTAAATGTTTCACTCACCAACATAAAGTTTGGGCTCCATTGTGATCTTAACTTGAGGACTGCTTGTATTCTGTAATTCATGGAAAAGTGATTCAAAAAATATATATGAAACTTTCATTCATTAACCATAACTGAAGAAATTAAAAACTAAAAAAGAAAAAAGAAACAAGCAGATGTGGCAAAAGAATATTGAAAATATTGTTGTGTTTTAATGAATTGGGGGGTTTTTTGTATTTGTTTTTTTGCAGAAACTCTATAGGGACGCTTGGGACGATGTAAAGAAATACATTGATTACAGGTCAGATGCAATTCCAATCAGAACAGCCAAAGCCTCAAGACAAATTGCCAGTGATGTAAGTATATTAACTACATCTTCTTATCTTGGGTGTATTTGTGTGTGTGTGTGTGTGAACTCTAGACCTTCACCGGGGTAAATGGTGGTGTTTTATATATATATAAAAGAAATCAAATATTTATATATCTCAGTTCACTGCAAAATAAGAGATTGCAAGCATAATTCAACTATTGTGAATAAACTCTGCAAGCAACAGCTCTGGCACATGAAGTTATATACATTTACTGGATATTTAGATTAGCATTGTAATCCACAGTATGTTTATTCTGATAAAAGTCCTACCACTCAATATGCCTGAAAGATACTTAAAACTTTATAAGTTCATCTTCATTTTGGGTGACTACAGGGTGACCTAAATTTCTATCAGCATTTACACAAAATAGAAAGAAAACCAACTATAAATTGCTTGGTGGCATATATGTTTAGTCCATTGGTGGGTTCCTACTGGTTCGGACTGGTTCAGCCGAACCAGTAGTAACTTGGCGGCCTGGAACTGGCAGCGACCCACGCCTGCCACACCCCTGAACTAGTTCGCTCCTATGGCACTGCCATCTTGTTTTTTGCTTATGTGCAGAGCAATTTTAGTTGTACTGTGCATGCACGTGCAGCGTCCCTGAGCGAACTGGCAATAGTCTCTGCCAGAACCCACTCCTGGTTTAATCAATCAATCAATTGATGAATCAATCAATTCTACATAATATTATAGAACCCATTCGCCAATACTATCTTCCCAGAGGCCTTTTGACATTTCAGTCTAGCCTACTACCTGGAATTTCCTTGATACAATGTTGGCCAGAAGTTTTACCATGCTGCTATTAAATAGGTTTTACTCTAACCAAAGGTTCCCAGACTTAGAATAAAAGATTGCAGTGGTTAGAAATGTACTTTGGTTAGAAACAAACAGCAACTATAAACCAACTATAACAGAAGGAGGCTCCACAGCCATTAGTTCCCCAGCATCTGAGAGAACAAAATTATTAAAAACTAGAAGATCTAAAATATAAATGAATACATATACAAAAAGCAAGCATCTAAAAAGAGGGGTAAGAACATTACATGGGTATAGGGGAGCTGGAAGACTATATTAAGTTCCAAAGCAATATGATATGGTGAGTTAGTCATTAAATCTAGCTTATAAAGTTTAGACCCAATCACAGATCATTATCCAATGAATTTTGAGTGCTGCTGCACAGAACTCAGCAACATTATAAGTTGTAGCATGGTTGGTATCTGAAGCATCCATGTGGGAGCCACACAAATTTCTGAGGACTATTGTTCTAGAGCAGGGGTGTCAAACTTGCGGCATCATGTTGTCGTCACGTTATGTATCATGACATTTTTCCCCTTCGGTGGGCGTGGGAAGCGCATGACACATCTGGCCCATGAGCCACGAGTTTGACACCCCTGTTCTAGAGGGCAGATATTGCAACAAGGCTCTCTCATGCAATTCCTTTACAATTTATGATATTACAGATGGAAATTTTATTTGTATCTTTCTTTAAAATTAGTACAAGTACAAAGAAGGTTATCGTAAGCAAGTGGGACACCACGTTGGATTCCGAAATATCCATGATGATCCCAAGCTAGTCCTGGCGATGCGTGTAGCCAAATTGCAGAGTGAGAGGGAGTACAAGAAACATTTTGAGAAGTTTAAAACCAAGTTTAATAGCCCAGTGGATATGCTGTCCATCTTATTGGCCAAGAAATGTCAGAAGCTGGTTAGTGACATTGATTATCGCCGGTACCTACATGAATGGATATGTTTGCCTGACCAGAATGATGTCATCCAAGCCAAGAAAGCCTATGAGTTACAGAGTGATGTGAGTAGAAAATTCATTGCTTGTACTATTATATTTTGACTATTGTTCTTTACATTTTCCTTTGGCTTTTGGCTGATTATATTACTATTTGCTGTTCAAAATTGAAGTACTTGTGTTGCTTCAATCATTATAAGCCATCTTTATATGAATCAACCAGTTTAAGTTTAAGTTAAGTTTAAGTTTAATAAACTTATATGCCGCCCAATTCCGAAGGTCTCCGGGCGGCTTACATAAAAGACAATTTAAAAAGTACTAAAAAGTTTAAAAAGTAAAAGACAAAGCAGGTTAAAACACAACACACACTCAACCATAGTGGGGCTGGACCTCATTTAAGAGGTCAACAGCCCCAGGCCTGCCGGAAAAGCCAGGTCTTAATAGACTTTTTGAAGGCCGCGAGAGTGGGGAGGGTCCGGATCTCTGGGGGTAGATCGTTCCATAGGGCCGGAGCAGCTACAGAGAAGGCTCTCCCCTGAGGAGCCACCAAATGACATTGTCTAGTTGATGGCACCCGGAGAAGGCCCACCCTGTGGGATCTTATCGGGCGCTGGGAGGTATGTGGCAGAAGACGGTCCCGTAGATATCCAGGCCCTAAGCCATGTAGGGCTTTAAAGATGATGACCAGCACCTTTAAAGATGATGACCAGCACCTTGAAGCACGTTCGGAGACCAATCGGGAGCCAGTGCAGCTCGCGGAGGATGGGTGTAACATGGGTGTATCTAGGTACACCCAATATCGCTCGCGTGGCTGCATTCTGGACCAGTTGTAGTCTCCAAACACTTTTCAGGGGCAGCCCCATGTTGCATGCGTGTTGCAGTAGTCGAGTCTTGAGGTGACGAGGGCATGAGTGACCATTTGAAGTGCCCCCCGGTCCAGGTAGGGCCGCAACTGGTGTACCAGGCAAACCTGGGCAAAAGCTCCTCTGGTCACAGCCGACAAATGGTGTTCTAATGTCAGCTATGGATCCAGGAGGACACCCAAGTTGCGGGCCCTCTCTGAGGGGTGTAAGATTTCACCCCCCAGGCTTAGGGATGGAGTATCTGGACTATCCTTGAGGGGCAACATCCATAGCCACTCGGTCTTGTCAGGGTTGAGTGCAAGCTTGTTCATTCCCATCCAGACCCTAACAGCTTCCAGGCACTGGCACATCACTTCCACCGCTTCACTGAGTTGGCACGGGGCAGACAGATTCAACTGTGTATCGTCCGCATACTGATGGTATTTAATCCCATCCCCATGTTTCTATAAACATGATATTATAAGAATCATAACATGCAGATAACTATTTTAATGAAAATTACATTTTCCAATCAGAATCCCACAGATGCATCCATGTAAATGAACATCATTATTTCAAATAAATATGTATTTTAGGTCTCCAGTAAAATATGATACCAGATATTAAATGTGAATGTGAAAGAAAATGTTTATCAAACTATGGTAAGAAAATAGAAAATGATTAAGTTAAACCAGCATCAAAATGGTAACAAAATAATATTTTTTCCTTCTACTGTATGCTGTGCCCAATTTATTTGCTCTTCTCTGTGAGAAAAGAGCAATTTTTATCTTTCAGTTAAAATGAATGAGAAATTGCCTGATGGAAAAAGTGTAAATAAGTCTCAACTCTTTTTTATTTTTGGTCTTTGCAGGCTGTTTATAAATCTGACTTAGAATGGTTACGAGGAATTGGCTGGATGCCAAGTGATTCTGTCTCGGTCAACCATGTCAAACATGCTCAGGCCCTTATTAACGAGGTAAGAGGTTTTCTCCTACAAAGATCTTTCTTGTTTCATACAGAAAACACCATTTATAAAAATGTCGCTTTTCCACAGTGCAGACTTTAGTTCATACAAAACTGTTTCTCCTTCATGTATGCTTGTTCTTATGGACTGAGTATCCACTGAGTGATTTTTATTTATTTATTAGATGTATGCAATGGTGAAATTCAATTTTTTTAAACTACCGCTTCTATGGGCGTGGCTTGGTGGGCATGGCAGGGGAAGGATACTGTAAAATCTACATTCCCACCCCACTCTAGGGGAAGGATATTGCAAAATCTCCATTCCTACTCCACTCTGGGGCCAGCCAGAGGTGGTATTTGCTGGTTCTCCGAACTACTCAAAATTTCCACTACTGGTTCTCTAGAACCTGTAAGAACCTGCTGAATTTCACTCCTGGATGTATGTGTCTGCTCATCTTAAAAAACAGCATTCTTGGTAGCGCACAACATCAATAAAAACAAAACAAACAAAAAGAAAAACAAAAAAGCTAAGGTAAATTATCTAATGTAATCTAATAATGTAAAAACCTTTAAATAATAAGCTATGGTTTATTTTACTGTGGTTTATTGGATATATTATCATTGGCTTATTTCATACACAGTGTTAAGTCAAAGCTAAAAAACAGATTTTGATTTAATGTGATATACAATATCCATGTTGTACTGCTCAAAAGGAACAGAAAGGTTAGGGTTTAATTTAATTCACTTTAATATTTATTTATTGGATTTATATGCTGCCCATTTCATCTAAAGGCGACTCTAGACAGCTTCACAACACAATAAAAGCAACCAGATAAATATTACTATTAATTAGTTATTTAATTATTATTTTAATAATTAGCACTGCTGCTTTTTAGCATAGTCCAGGAGAAGAGTTATTAAAAAAAGCAAAAGCAAAAAGAATAGCTGTCAATACAGATGAATATAGAGGTAGTCCTAGACTTACAACAGTTCATTTAGTGACCGTTCAAAGTTACAACGGCACTGAAAAAATGACTTATGACTATTTTTCACACTTATGACCATTGCAGCATTCGCACGGTCACATGATTTATATTTGGATGCTTGACAAATGACTCACCTTTATGATGGTTGCCATGTCCCGGAGTTATGCAATCCCCTTTTGCGACCTTTGGACAAACAAAGTCAATAGGGAAATCAGATTCACTTAACAACCATGTTTCTAATTCAAGAACTGCAATGATTCACTTAACAAATGTAGCAAGAAAAGTCATAAAATGGGGCAAAACTCACTTAACAAATTCCTCACTTAGCAACATAACCTTTGGAGTCAATTGTGGTCGTAAGGATTCCCTGTATTTTCCTCCTGTCTTGCCTTCTTGCATGACTATTTATTTTTATTATTTGCCTTACCTCTGTATCCCTGTCTCTTTTTACAGAGGTTATATCGTACCAAAGCTGATAAACTGCCATTCACTCCGGTGGCTGACAGGGTTGATTATATCACAGCCAAACAAGGTGGAGAAATACTAAGCGACGTAAGTATTGACTTTTCATTTCAGTTGTGTTACATTTATCTCCGAGGATAAAGGGAATAAATCTTGGAAAAGGAAACGATATATTGTGAACAAATCACTATGGATGTTGATAACCACAGCAGAGCTCACCCAGCTTAATGAATCTTGTGAACTGTGGCAGTAGGAAAATAACATTTTCACAACAACTACGTCAATTATTTCCCTGTACAGCATTCTTTAAACTTTAATCCTACTGACTCCTACCATCAGTAAATCCTTTATAAAGCAAACTAAGGAATGTCTCCTTTGCGTTCAAGTGCAAAGTATTGATTCTTGTCAGCCATTTTGCACTGTGGGGGTTTCGAATAGGCCCAAATATCTCCTGACTGGGCTGACAGGATTTCTTTGAAAATATGCTTCCAACCCTTCCCCTCCCCACAGCAATTTCTTTGATTTTATTTATTATTAATTGTTTATCTTGCCTTATTTTATAAATAACTCAAGGCAGAGAACATATCTATACTCCTTCCTTCACAATAACAGCAGCCCGTGAGGCGAGTTGGGCTGAGAGAGAGAGATCAAAGACAGGCAGCCAGGTTGCATGCCTAAGGCGGGACTAGAACTCACAATCTCACGGTGATTGGCCCAAAGTCACCCTGTTGCATTTCATGCCTAAGGTGGGACTACAGCTCTTAGGCTCCTGCTTTCTAAGATTTGTACTTTATCTACTACACCAAACTGATTTTAATTAAATTGTGAGATCAAATAATAAATCAACCCTATAGTTACATACACAATTTTATTATTCATAAATAATGAATAAAGTAAAAAAGAAATACATAATTTCTGGAAGGTAAGACTACGTCCATGTGCTTTTTCTCTTGTGAAGTGCATAAAATGAATGGCATTTCAGCATACCCTAACAATATTTACATATCAAGGTAAGAATACCCAGGGATTTGCAGGGCAGAGATAGCAGGCCAACCATGACAGTTTCTAACAGGTTAAAAAGGCTGCATTTAATGCACTTTAACTCTGATCTAGCCAATAAGCTTTTCTGTTTCTCCAATTTTTTTTTGCAGAAGAGCATGTATTATGCAAATCACACTTTGTATGTTTCTGAGTTAGAGGCTATATTTTTGTTCTCTGTTGATTCTTATTTTTCTTATTTACAAAAATGAAGGCAGATCAGTATCCATAAATACATGAATAAAAAATCATAAACAGAGAGTCAGTTGGATTTGTTCCAGATACCTAGCTTCCATTGCTATGTTGGATGAGGCTGATGTGAATTGGAAGCCAAAACATTTGGAGAGCATCAGATGGTCTGTTTAAGATGCAATTTGCAAATCTGTAACTTAGATCTATAATAACTCTATTGTTAACTCTTATTTGTTTCCAGGTCAAATACCACGAGGAATGGAATAACATCAAGGCCATTTATACACTAACAGATACACCTCGGTTGCAAGCAGTTAAAGAAGCAGCTAGGATTCTTAATGAGGTATGTAGTTTTCTCTCAGAAACAATGGTAAATAGAAAATTCAGAATAATTTTATATCTTTAAATCATGAGTCCTGATGAGATAGTTAGTGAAAAACTACAGTCAAAGAAAATAAGGATATAAATGTATAGGCCTCTTGCTGGCAGTTCTACCCAGCCAGGGCTGATTTCTAGAGATTTCTATTTTATCTTCCTTTCCTATAGTTTTCCACTCCATTGACTGCAAAACAAATGTACATATCACTATTGACCCATCATGCTTTCATTGGACTGTTTTAGTTGCTTCCATCTGTATATCCCCCCTCTTTTTTCTCATTATTGGTGAAACCCTTTGTATATTCTCATATATGCTCATACTACCATCTGGTTTCTTGGTAGTTCACACAGTTCTTTTAACTCAAAAGCTGCAACCCTGCAAGTGACCCTGCAATGGTATTCCCATTCAGAATTTCAAACCTTTTCTCCTGCAAGTTTCCTATCTTCTTCCCTATTTATTTATTCAGCATTTCTTCCCCTTGAATCTGCTCAATTTTCACTGGGCTCCTCAGAGTGTAGGGAACGTTTTCTGTATTTTTGCAAAGTTTGTGATTATAGTAACAGAGGCTATGCACAGAGGTCACTTCAGGCTAAATAAGACAATCAATTATCTTTAAGTGATGGTTAAGAACCCTCAAATATAATGACAGAATTAAAACCATCTACTGTTTCCCCCAGGTTTCTCTTTAACCATTCCCATTTTAGCATTTCATTTCTTAAGAAAGTAATCATGATTCAATGCCATCCTTCTGGAGAATTTATTTATTACCACTGAGGAAAAATTCCATTCTCTGGATGTTCATTAACATGAAGGAACTTAGGTTCTGGAGATGATCTTATCTGCAAGCGTGTTCAGATGGGAGTGTATGTTCCACTTTTAATTGAACACAGAAACAAAGTCATGGCTAGTGGACAATCTTAACAAGTCAAAACATAAACATTACTCTGTGACTGCATCACAGAGTATAACATTGGACCTACAAACACAGAATCAGAGTTAGAGAGGACCTTGTGAGCCTTCAAGAAGAATCTCTTGCTCAGTCTCTCCTGAATAACCTCAGTAAGTGGGAGCACTCTAGATATTGTTCTGAAGGCTGCCATATATAACCAAGCTACACTAATAGAAAACTTCTAAGGGAAAGAGCTATAGCTCAGTGACTCAACACAGGTGTGTGTAAAAGATTTTGTACCCAGTCTCTGGAATCTCCAGAGTTAGACCTCCATCTGAGATCCTGTAGATTCAATATCTGCAGCCTTTCAATCATGATGGTGCTGTGATTGGCCACTTGCGTATCTCTGAGTATGGCAGTTTTTTTATAATTAGTTATATTTGAAATATTGAAATACAGTTAAATATTTTGAAAAGACAACATTTCCAAGATATGGAACAATTTTCTTGAAAAGTTATTTTTTAATCTGATGCATTTTTGATAGAACTAGAAACAATAGTAGTGTTTCAGACAATATTAACTTCTTACTGCTCTTTTTTGCAGCATCTGTATAAGGACAGCTGGGAGAAACATAAAGCTACTGGCTTCACTTTGCCTCCTGACAGCGTGCCGTTTCGTCATGCCAAGCATTCTGATAATGTCCAAAGTGAGGTAAAATCTTTCTACCTTCCAAAAATCTCACAGATTTCAAATATTTGCCATGCTCATCCTTCATAATATTACAAAGCCTATCAAAGCCCATCTAATTTCTCATCGCAATGACCCAGTTTATCATTTCAGGGACCCATTCTCTTTGTAAGTTATGCAATTGCACCCATATTTTTCTTAATTTTTCCAGAAACTGAGGACAGTAAAAAGTACCGTACTTCACAAGTTAGAAGAAGAAAAGTTTTGAGACTGATATTTACGCTTATGTGTTTTCTCCCTTTTAGCTAAAATATAAGGCGGATTACGTCATCCAAAGAGGCCACTATGTTGGGGTCAATAATATGAGAGAGGATCCAAAGCTGGTGTGGTTTGAGCATGCTGGCAAGATTCAGAATGACAGGTTATACAAAGAATCCTATCACAAAACAAAGTCCCACGTTCACATACCCCCAGATATACGCTCGGTGATTGCAGCCAAAGACTGCCAGCACCTTGTCAGTGAAATTCCGTATCGTCATTACCTTCATGAATGGACGTGTCACCCTGACCAAAATGACTGCATCCAGGCAAAGAAAGCCTATGACCTTCAAAGTGATGTAAGTAATATTATTAATATTATTACTTTTTAACTTTTTATTATTTATTCAGATTTGTTATAGCCATCCAACTTCAATTTTACTGAAGTTAATTTTTTTTACAAGCTAGGTATGAACGCATATCTAAGAGAAAGATCTAGGAAAATAAATCAGGTACATATTCATATATACTGTATATACACTGTACTTATCATGATTCATTAATGTTTGCAGAACCTTTATAAATCTGATCTTGAATGGCTCCGTGGCTGTGGTTGGATTCCATTAGATTCGGTGGATCATCGGAGAGTAAAGAATGCTCAGGAATTAATAAACAAGGTAAATTATTGTTTTGTACACTCATAGCAGCCTTCTAGACTGTCCCCAGAAAATAATTATGATTATGTCATGCTTTTCTACAGAGAATCTACACAAAGGAAGCCATTGATAATTTTGACCATTTCACATCCGTTGAAGACACTCCAGATGTGGTTTTGGCAAAGGCAAACTCAATCATGCAGAGTGACGTAAGCATTCTTTAAAATAGGATGTTGCAGGAATGATGTGTCCCTGTGTGAGAGAATATGTATTTTAAGAAGCCATACTATAAGTTTGTCATTGTTTTGCTTGATCATTGTATCTACAGTAGTGTTAATTATTCAGTAGATTGAAGGTTAAATTAATATACTATTCTATAATGCAATGTTGTTTTTAATAAAACCTTCAATATTAGGGCAGTTACATAGAGCATAAATGCTCTACAATGCTTTTAAAAATATAATCCATGTTTGAGGCCAGAATAACTGTGTGATGTCTGTGTTAATGACAGAATTCCTAGCAATGATTTTGTCTATAATAGGGGTGTCAAACGTGCGGCCCGCGGGCCAGATGCATTAGGCGCTGGCCACATCCAAGCCCAGTTTAGAAAAAGGGAAAAAAGTTGTGATACGTCACGTGATGACGCCGTGACGACATTGGTTTAACACCCCTTGTGTCAAACTTTCATACAGAAAATAATAATAAAGAAGTGATATTTTATGAATTTTTAAGAAATTAGAACAAATTCTCTATATTGCTCTAAAATGGTCATCATTCTAGACAGTCTATCAAGTTAGCCTTAAACCTGATGTCTTACCTTTCATTTTTCTGTTTAGCTGAAATATAAAGAAACCTTTAACCTTCAAAAAGGTCACTACATCGGTTCTGATGACACACCAGCCTTAAGTCATTCTAGACAGATGATAAAACTCTACAGCGATGTAAGTTATCTTGTATTTCATATCATGTAAATTCTTGTATTACTAGGAAGAAATTTAATTTGGGGAAGTACTAAATATTATTCATTGATTTAAATTTAAATTTACAGTTTAGATAAAATCAATGAGTAATATATTTTTTATGGGCTGGAATAAACTGTTCCAGCTGCTGGAATAAACAGTCATGTTAACTGTTCAAATATATTGCGGTGTGCCTTTTTCTTCTGCAAATTAGTCAGTTTACTTTATTGATTAGCCCTTGGGCCATATCAAAGTGCAGAGTTCCAGAAACAAATTATTACTAAAATCTGACAAAAATAGTTTAAAATGGAATTGGATAAAATACAATTTAAAATGAAATTAGAATAAAATACAGTTTAAAATGAAATTGGAATAAAATACAGTAATTTAATATATCCTTCTTCAAAGTTCAAATGATTGTCTATGTATAGTCTTTCCTATAGATTATTAATCATGATAGATCTAAAGAATCTACAGGCCACACACAGAGAAAACAAGATGTACAATAGAGTTTCTGACAAATCAATCAAAGGGAATAAATTTAGTCAAGAATGAAGTCTTCAGCAGAGGAATTTCTCTTGAAGAAAACTTTATATTACACGGTACTTCAAAAAAATTATATGGAAGAATGGATTTGCCTACAGGCATAAAAAGATCTTTTTAAGTAAGAGACAAGTACACTGAAAATCTGGACCCATTGTGGCTCCTGAACTCATTTATGTACCACTTTTGAATTCCTCTTTAGTAATGCTAGAAAATTCCTGCCATTCTACGGGAAAAGGAAAATACAGGTAGTCCTTGACTTATGACCACAATTGAACCGACAATTTCTGTTAAGTGAGACGTTTATTAAGTGAGTTTTGCCCCATTTTATGATCTTTCTTGCCACAGTTGTTGAGTGAACCACTGCAGTTGTTAAGTTAGTAATGCTGTTGTTATGTGAATTTGGCTTCCCCATTAACATTGCTTGTCAGAAGGTTGCCAAAGGTGATCACTTGACCCTAGGACATTGCAAATGTCATAAATACGAGTCAGTAGCCAAGCATCTGAATTTCGATCATGTGACCTTGGGGATGTTGCAATGGTCGTAAGTGTGAAAAATGGTCATAAACCACTTTTTTCAGTGCCGTTGTCTTAGTGACAACGGCACTGAAAAACTGTTGTAAGTCAAGGACTACCTTTGCATATCTGTAAGATAAGATGTAGTATATCTGAGAATGAGAAAAGGAGAAATAGGAAGAGGCAGAGAGAAATCATATTCCCACTAAAGATGGATTTTTTTAAAAGAAAAAATGTGAGACACCCACCCATTTTACATTATCATCCTGCCTGTTGCAGGCTGGTGTTTCAAACTGGGGAAAGGGCCCTGCTCTTGCTTTAAGGTAGAGATGGGAAAGGATGGACTCTTTATGACTTGTGGACTTCAACTCCCAGAATTCCTAAGTCAGGATGCCTGTCTCTGGAATTCTGGGAGTTGAAGTCCACAAGTCATAAAAGGGCACTTGCATTTTGACTCTTCGAAACTTAGTGCATTAAATCTAATCTGCCATTTTTGTCCCTTTTAGTACGTGTACAAGGATGCTTGGGAATCAAAGAAGGCTTATGGTTATACTTTGCCTCCAGACTACATCCCAATTGTTGGTGCCAAACATGCTGATTATATTAACAGCCAGGTCTGTATGAGTTTTCTTTTGGTTATTACTTTTGTGGGATCTTTTTTTTTTCAAAATACACATCTAACACTTTCTTTATTTGTCCTTTTCAGCTCAAATATAAAGCAATATACGAGAAGCTAAAGGGCCATTATCTGGCGGGGAAACATAAAAAAGATTTCCCAAGTGTGCTCCATTGTCTTGCTTTCCAAAAAATGCGGAGTGCGGTAAGGAGTTATTTGTGCCTTTTCTTGGATGGTAATTCTCCTAGGAATTATAGCAAGGAAGCTGAATTTAGGGAGTCCTCAATTTATGACCACAATTGAGTCCAAAATTTATGTTGTTAAGTGAGACATTTGTTAAATGAGTTTTGTCCCATTTCTTGACAGTTGTTGTGAATCACTGCAGTTATCAGAGTTGTCTCTCCCTTTCCTAGGGGAAAAAAATCCTCAGCTCTATAGATTTAGAGAAAAGTACTTTTGCTAGGAATGAATTGAAAGCAAGACATTCCAGGGAAGCTCTGAGGCAAAGTGCGCGAAAACAGCAATTTGAAACAAACTGTACAGCTCAATCCCCTTGTAGGTAGACAACCAGAGGCTACTGCATACCAGAGCTATCAGAAATGGCCTTGGAGAGATAAGTGAAATCCAGGCCGTAGTTGCAAAGCTGCAATGAAAATTTATCCATTATCCCCCCTTTTCTATGGCAGCAAGTAGAAGGCTAGCTAACATTAGTTGATAAGTTAGCAATCCAGCTGTTAAGCGAATCTGGCTTCCCCATTGACTTTGCTTGTCAGAAGGTCGCAAAAGGTGATCCTATGACCTTGGGACACAGCAATGGTCATAAATATGAACCAGTTGCCAAACATTGGAATTTTGATCACATGATCCTGGGGATGCTGCCAAGGTTGTTACTGTGAACACCGGTCATAAGTCACATTTTTCAGTGCTGTTGTAACTTTGAACAGTCACTAAATGAACTGTTGTAAGTTAAGGACTACCTGGTAATATAAAGAGAGGAAAACATGCCTGATGTTTGGGGAGAAGGTTGAGGCCTTGGAAGACGACGAATGTGTGCTGATGTTATGCTAACTGTGCTGCTCATTTCTTCAGAACAGTTCTGAATCTGACTTTGGTAATAGTTGGTTTACATGCTGTCTGTTTTTGATGGAGCCCAGAACCTCCTGATTTTACTAATATTTTCCATTTCTGTCTTGTTTTCCAGTTGGCTTACAGGAAAAATTATGAAGACACCAAGGCACACATTCATATTCCAAGTGACATGATCAACCATGTGCTGGCTAAGAAATGTCAGTATATCCTGAGTGACCTTGAATACCGAACCCACCTGCACCAGTGGAACTGTTCCCCTGAAGAGAATGATGTGGTGGTGGCTAGAAAGGCTCAGGAGATTCTGAGTGATGTAAGTAGCGCTTGGGTCTCACGGTCCCTGAGAAATGCTTCGTTTATTGCAAATCGGTAGTCAAGCTTTGCGTCAGTAATCCAGAGCTTTTGCTTTATATGCTGGCATAGTACAGTGTGACCATGAAGTGAACTGCAGGGTATCTTCAAAGATGCTTTTATTGGCTATCCCAAAGGTGCTTATTTAGGAGGCAACTGGACTTTCTTTGTTTTTCTTGGAAGATGTTTCGCTTATCATCCAAGAATCTTCTTCAGCTCTGACTGGATGGTGGGGAATGGAAGGATTTATATTCCTTGCAGACAGCTGGTCATTTGCATCCTTTTGGAGCATCGTTGAGGCCACCTGGATGTTTATATGTGTCCTCAGGGTCACCTGAGTGGTGCAAATGGGTGTGGAGTTTTCTTGGAACTGTTGAAAGGATTGTGTTGTGGAGCTGTGCTTTCCGCAGGATGTTTCTCTGCACAGAAGGAACACAGAGCAGAGGAAAAAAACATTCCACAGAAAGCACAGCTCCACAACATAGTCCTTTCAGCAGTTCAAAGAAGGCTCCATTTTTTTTTTCCATTTTATTGGAAATTTATATGCCGCCCTTTTCCCTGAGGGGACTCAGGGCGGCTTACAACAGTAAAGGGAAGGGAGTGCAAGACAAGACTTAAAAAGAAAAGAATCGTGATTAAAAAAAAAAATTGATCATAAAAACACAACATTCAGTCAACATTCGGGCGGGGTGAGAGTAATCCTATCCCCAGGCCTGACGGGATAGCCAGTTCTTAAGGGCTGTGCGGAAGGCCTGGACTGTGGTGAGGGTACGGATCTCCACGGGGAGGTTGTTCCATAATGTCGGAGCAGCAACTGAGAAGGCTCTCCTCCGCGTAGTCGCCAGTCGGCACTGACTGGTGGATGGAATTCGGAGGAGGCCTACTCTGTGCGATCTGATGGGACGCAGGGAGGTGATTGGCAGGAGGCGGTCTCTCAAATAGTCAGATCCACTACCATGGAGCGCTTTATAGGTGGTAAGTAAGACCTTGAAGTGCACCCGACGATCAACAGGTAGCCAGCGCAGCTCACGGAGGATTGGTGTTATATGGGCGAACCGTGGTGCGCCCATGATCACTCGCGCGGCCGCGTTCTGGACTAGCTGAAGTCGCCGGATGCTCTTCAAGGGCAGCCCCATGTAGAGCACATTGCAGTATTCTAGCCTGGAGATCACAAGGGCTCGAGTGACTGTTGTGAGAGCCTCCCGGTTCAGGTAGGGCCGCAACTGGCGCACCAGGCGAACCTGGGCAAATGCCCCCCTGGTCACAGCCGACAAATGGTGGTCAAAACTCAGCTGTGGATCCAGGAGGACTCCCAAGTTGCGGACCCTATCTGAGGGGAATAAGTTTTGCCCCCCCAGCCTGATTGGTGGAACGTTAGCCAAATTTTTGGGAGGAAAACACAACAGCCACTCGGTCTTTTCCGGGTTGAGTACCAGTTTGTTAGCTCTCATCCAGTCTTTAACAGCCTCAAGGCCCCGGTTCATCACGTCCACCGCTTCATTGAGTTGGCACGGGGCGGACAGATACAACTGAGTATCGTCCGCATACTGGTGGTATTTTATCCCGTGCCTTCGAATGATCTCGCCCAGCGGTTTCATGTATATGTTAAATAGCAGGGGGGACAGAACCGAACCCTGCGGCACCCCATAGGTTAGGGGCCTCGGGGACGATCTCTCCCTCCCCACCAACACCGACTGCGACCTGTCCGAGAGGTAGGAGGAGAACCACTGTAAAACAGTGCCGCCCACCCCCACCTCCCGCAGTCGTCGCAGAAGGATACCATGGTCGATGGTATCGAAAGCCGCTGAGAGGTCGAGGAGAACCAGGATGGACGCATAGCCTCCATCTCTGGCTCTCCAGAGATCATCGGTCAATGCGACCAAAGTGGTTTCAGTGCTGTAACCGGGCCTGAAGCCAGACTGGAAGGGGTCAAGGTAGTTAGCTTCCTCCAAGGTACGCTGAAGCTGTAAGGCCACCACCTTCTCAACAACCTTCCCCAGAAAGGGGAGGTTGGAGACTGGACGATAGTTGTTAAGAACTGCTGGATCCAAGGACGGTTTCTTCAGGAGGGGCCTCACCACCGCCGCCTTAAGCGCGGTGGGGAGGTGTCCCTCCCGAAGAGAGGCGGTAACAACCGCCTGGATCCAGCCTCGTGTCACCTCTCTGCTGTTGGCAGTCAGCCAAGAGGGACACGGGTCCAGTATGCAGGTGGAGGAACTCACAGCTCGCATAGCCTTGTCCACATCCCCGGAGGCAACATCCTGAAACTCAACCCAGAGATGGTCTACCAAGTTATTCCCCTGTGTCCCGGCTGGATCTGCAGGGGTGGAGTCCAGTTCTGATCGAAACCGAGCAATTTTGTCCGCCAAGAACTGACTATATTCCTCAGCCTTACCCTGCAGGGGATTCCCCGTCTCCCTCCTATTTAGGAGGGAGCGGGTTATCCTGAACAGTTCAAAGAAGGCTCCACATCCATTTGCACAGCTCAGGTGGCCCTGAGGACACAGTCAAACTTCCAAGTGGCCTCAATGACTCTATAACAGAATGCAAATGACCAGCTGTCTGCAAAAAATATAAATCCTTCAATTCTCCACCATGCAGTCTGAACTGAAGAAATTTCGTGGATGAGAAGTGAAGCATCTTCAAAGAAAAAAATAAGAAAGTCCAGTTGCCTCTTGAAAAAGCATCTTTGGGATAACCACGACCGACCTGGATGACTAAGAATCTTCATAGACTTTCATTGGATAGTGCTAATTGTCCCCCAAAGGAAGACTGCCTTAAACTGAACGTAATAGAAATCCTAAACTGAAATAGCCAAATAGATTGTAATTCAGCAATGCTTTGAGAACCACTATATCTCTGTTTTAAATCCTCTATAACGTAACCTGATATAGTGACTAAAAATTGACTTTTAAAAAAAGTAGGAATGCTATCAAGAAGAAGCTTAAAGAGACATTCATGTGCTCTATGTTCTGATTTGCATTAGATATTGCAAATCTAATGTTTTGGATGTGCCTCTTTTTGTAAAATTTGCCCTGGAATTAAACTGTAAGGTGATTGAAAATATCAGTATGACATGCAAGGGATGATAAGAAAAGTTTTATGCTTTATTATTTTCTCTCTAACTATAGGTGCTATACAAAGATGATTTGACATGGCTGAAGGGAATTGGATGCTACGTGTGGGACACTCCTCAAATCCTGCATGCCAAGAAGTCCTATGACCTTCAGAGTCAAGTAAGAAGAAGCATGAATTACATTTGGGGGGCATATTTAATTAATCAGTTCAGTCATGCACCATTAGGGCTCATCCATAGATCTTAGAATCTTAGAATAACAGAGTTAGAAGGGACCTTGGAGTTCTTCTAGTCCAACCACCTGCTTAGGCAGGAAACCCTACACCACTTTAGATAAATGGTTATCCAATCTCTCCTTAAAAACTTCCAGTGTTGGAGCATTCACAACTTCTGGAGGCAAGTTATTCCACTGTTTAAATGTTCTAATTGTCAGGAAATTTCTCCTTAGTTCTAAGTTCCTTCTCTCCTTGATTAGTTTCCACCCATTGCTTCTTGTTCTACCCTCAGGTGCCTTGGAGAATAGTTTGACTCCCTCTTCTTTGTGGCAGCCCCTGAGATATTAGAACACTGCTATCATGTCACCTCTAGTCCTTCTTCTCATTAGACTAGACATACCCAGTTCCTGCAACCTTTCTTCATATATTTTAGCCTCCAGTCTCCTAATCATTCTCTGCACTCTTTCTAGAGTCTCCACATCTTTTTAAAATTGTGGTGACTAGATCCATTGAGGATTATTAGGTAGCACAGTTAGGAAACTTTTTTTAATGCAGGAAAGCTGCTGCGAATCAGAATGAATCATTTTGCACTCTTCAGGTGTCTCTAAGGATACAGATAAACTCTCAAGTGCTAATGCCCAGATGACTGCAAAAAATATAAATCCTTCCATTTCCCACTCTTCAGTTAGAATTGAAGAAGCTTCTTGGAAGGGAAGCAAAATGTTTTCAAGGGAAAAAAAACCCCAAGAAAGTCCAGTTGCCTTTTGGAAAAGCACCTTTGGAATGATCTGAACTCTTTTTACTGCCTGATTCACTACATTTAATGTTTTGTGAGAATCAGGACAACATGATTTGCTTACAGTCATGGTTTGCTATGCTTGAGCACAGCCGAGTTAAGGCATCTTTATTTATAGAATTACTTTCCTTTGTGGAAAAAAAATACAGGCATAAATAAATGCAAGGATAGTATCTCACTCTCTGGGAACAAAGTAAACCTTTCTAATTTTTCTAAACCAAAAAGGGCCTTAATAGAAATATAGCTCTGCAATATTTTTTAAAGCTATCAAGTGCTGTATATTATAGAGACTCCATAATACATGGACTTCAAAAACATAATCTCATAGATTGTGCACACATGATTATTAAAAAATTAAGCCAGGCTGCTTTTTTTTGCCTTAATTTTACAGCTGAAATATACAAAACAAGGGAAGGACAATTTACCGAACTATGGTGTGGTTATGGACACTCCAGTTTATGTAACTGCCGTTCAGAGTGGTCACAATGCTAGTGAGGTGAGTCATTCTCCTTCTTTGCTTAAATTTATTCCTTATTTTCTTATTTTCTGTAATGTGTATGAAGAGATTGACTGTAATTCACTTTTATTGCAGCTGAGATATAAAGAACAGTACCATAAAACAAAGGACAAATATACCACAGTATTGAAAACAGCAGATCATGACAGGATCCAGAATCTCAAGCACCTCTTTAGTAATGTGAGTATTTTTCTTTTTAATGCTATTCTTGAGTTATGATAGCATAATATAGGCGGTATATCCAAAAGCATTCATGCTAATGAATATAAAATTGTTCAAGTTCTGCCAAACCCAGAAGTCTCTTGAAATTACTTTATGTGCACACTTAAAAAAAAACAGATTTTGGCTCATTGTTGCTCTCGTAGCTTCTTATACCAATATAAAGGTAAAGGTTCCCCTCACACATATGTGCTAGTGGTTCCCGACTCTAGGGGGCGGTGCTCATCTCCGCTTCAAAGCTGAAGAACCAGCGCTTTCCAAAGACATCTCTGTGGTCATGTGGCTGGCATGACTAAATGCCGAAGGCGCATGGAACGCTGTTACCTTCCCACCAAAGGTGGTCCCTATTTTTCTACTTGCATTTTTACATGCTTTCGAACTGCTAGGTTGGCAGAAGCTGGGACAAGTAACAGGAGCTCACTCCGTTATGTGGCGCTAGGGATTCGAACCGCCGAACTGCTGATCTTTCTGATCGACAAGTTCAGTGTCTTAGCCACTGAGCCACCATGTCCTCTTATACCAATATATAACAGCCAAAATGAGAATGTGAGGATTACTTAGTATTGACTTCTCTTCCTCTTAGGCTGGCTTATCTAGGATAGAACATAGATGGGAGAGAGGGTGTTATTCCTTTCATTTTCAACCAACTCAAGAAGATTAAGAGAAGATAAAGTTATATGTGAAGGAATATGTAGTTCTGGGTTACATCCTGTATAAGATTGATATGGAGTTGTATGTTAATTGCTGACAAATTTTGCTTTATGCCATCATTGGCAAGAATGCTAAAGATTCAAACCTTTGTTCTATACAAAGAACAAAACGTATTCTATACTGTGCTACCGTTTACAAGTATTCCTTGACTTACGACCACAATTGAGCCAAAATTTCTTTTGGTAAGCAAGACAATCATTAAGTGAGTTTTGCTCCATTTTACGACCTTTCTTGCCACAGTTGCTAAGTGAATCACTGCAGTTGTTAAGTTAGTAACAGGGTTGTTAAGTGGACCTATCTTCCCCATTGACATTGCTTGTCGGAAGGTGATCACCTGTCCCTGGGATACTTGGCAACTGTCATAAATACATGTCAGTTGCCAAGTGTTTAAATGACCATGGGAATGCTGCAACAGTCATAAGTGTGAAAAATGGCCGTGTCACTTTTTTCAGTGCCATTGTAACTTTAAATGCTCACTAAGTGAAAGGTTGTTGTAAGTTGGTTTATTCGTGTCAGAAGCATTACAATTAAAATAAGGCATACTGTATGACATAAAATTTAAAAGATAAATCTGGTTGTAAGTTGAGGACTACCTGTTCTACACTGTTGTTTCATAGATTTTGTCTCAATTATAGATATAACTGTTTCTCCTTTCTTCAGAATGTATACAAGAAACTGTGGGAGAAAATCAAGTCCATCACTTATAAATTGCCTCCTGATGCTGTGCCTTTTGTTCGTGCTAAACAGCTGAAATATAATGCCAGTATTGTAAGTATACCTAACAATGCATTTATAAATCTGCTTTAGAAATAAGACATGGTTCCTATGTGGTTTATTTTTCTTTTCTTTGCCACTAGGTGAAATATCGGGAAGAGTATGATAAATTTAAAGCACTCTACACTATACCTAGAGGTGTCCAGGATGATCCCAACACTGCAAGATGCTTAAGAGTTGGCAAGCTGAACATTGATGTAAGATATTTTAAAAAGCTATATTATTAAACATTTCCTACTTCTCCAAATGATGAAGAGTCAAGCAGAAAAATTACAAGCCTTGATTCCTTTGGATTTAGAGACAGACTTATGTTGCCAAGATATTTTAGGTCAGCCAAGACTTATATGTGTTATATTGCTATAGTTATATTAGAGTTAGAGTTAAACTCCTTAGAAAATTATTACAGATCATATTTAGCTGGGAAGCTAAATACTAATAATTAATATACTATTAATTAACTTTTCTGTCTGAATTTCCTAGCGTTTATACAGAGATGTCTATGAAAAGAACAAGGCTAAAATCCATATTGCACCAGACATGGTGGGCATTGTGACAGCTAAGAAAACACAGAAGAAAATCAGTGAAGTTGATTATCGTGTGCATCTCCATCAGTGGGCTAGTATTCCAGATCCTCATGCCAATATTCTTGCCCGAAAAGTCAATAATCAACTTAGTGATGTAAGTCAATTATAACACCTTAGAAACAAACATTGTACAAGGACAGAAACAGTATGAATAGTGGCATATACATTTTATACATTGTAAACTATACTAATTTGATTTTAATGCAACTTAATTAAAACACAAGCTGAAAGTACGATACTGATGTATAACCATTATATGTTGGTTTAGATTATAAAACAACCATGAATATTTGTAAACCTAGCATCAAAAATAGACTCCTTATTATCAGTTCTTGATGGAAGTGGTATAAGAATTGTATATAGTACATATTTTTATGGGGACAATGTAAGATATTATATAAAGGACCATTTTTTATTTTTCTAGATTTAAAGACCACCTAATCCCAGAACAATTCTGGGTCACTTACATTTTACAAAACTTAAAACAATAAAAACAAGAAATTATGTATACTTGGACAAACTATGCACATCACCAAAAACTACAACCAACATCATTTTCTGATTTGCAATGGAACATTTTAGGATCTCATTTTATAGCAAATATTTATCAATACAAAATTTCCATAAAAATACTAATTTGCCCTATACAATTGTGGGTTCTTTCTCACTGCATCTCCATGCCTGCCTTTTGCTCCATCTCAGCAATGAAGCTATTTGTGTTGTTGCCATTACACATCTTGTTTTGAGGGCAGGGACTGGTAGGTTCCTGGCCCTCCTATCCTCTTCTGTCAGAGTCACCCATCAGCAGAAAAACCAAAGGTCGGCTGCTGTTGGTCATTTTGGGGTGATAAGCGAATTAACCTTATAAGTATTACTCTCAGAACAAAATAAAAACAGAGTGGTCAAAGAGATCAATGAAAAAAGAAAAGCAAAAATGTGGCAAAACAACCTATAGAGCAGGACCGTCAAACTCGCAGCCCACAGACCAGATGCGTGACACACTGGCTACGCCCATGCCCGGTTTAGCAAAGGGGGGAAGTCATGTGACGATGCCGTAACAATGCAAGTTTGAGACCCCTGCTTTGGAACATTCAAGCAAAAGAATGAGGTGTACTTTGGGAATGAAAGAAATTAATGAGGTAAAAAGAAAGAAGCCAAAAGGCAATAAAATTATAAATGTAGAACCTTGTCAGCTATCTCTTCTCATATTGATGAAACTAAGTACCATCAGAGAACTAAAGGCTTAAGAGCAGCAGACACAGAGATTCCTTGGATGGAATTGAATTTAAAAGGCTGATTTAAACCAATTAGCCCCTTTTTTGAGCTTCCTGCTTCTAGTAACTATATTTTCTTCAGATGGCAGAGGCTGATAAAAAGAAGGCCCAATTGAATTATATTCTGCTTGTCTTTAAAGACTTTTCAAACCAGACCTGATAAGCATAGATACTAGAAAGACATGAAATTAACAATCAAATTAATCTTGTCGGTGATATTCCTTCCAGGCCTGGAATTAAATTAATAGATTATTTTACATGAAATAGCGCTGGATCCAAGTTGGAAAATTAATTTTAGTTGATAGATAAAACATTCTTGAGATTGCATGGAATGAATCCTCACCCTTTCTCTTTTAATTTTAATATTTCAGTTTGTATACAAAGATGATCTCAACTGGCTCAAAGGCATTGGCTGTTTTGTTTGGGACACTCCTGAAATTCTTCATGCTAAACATGCCTATGACCTTCGCAATCTCGTAAGTATGGTCGGCAATTTTTGATTGCTTCAAACCTCTACCAACCCAACAGAGGTGGTTTGCAATGGTGGGTTGCAGGCGGTACACCCTGGTACGGGCATACCGGAGCCTGCCTGGAGCACTGGGTACCGTTCCGGTATGGTGCTCTGGAGGGCCCACCCACCCGCCTGCACTCCTTACCTGTCTTTAAACTCTTTGATGCTTCCATGAACGTGCATGGCATATACAGCACCTGCGTGACGTTCCGCCGAGCAGCTGGAGCGTTGGGGAGGCTCGCGGAGGTGTCGCTGGACCATAAGACACATGCATGTGTGCGCATGCTGCACCTGTTCATGTGGAGGACTCCGGGCCCCGTTGAAACCATATCGGTTGCAACGGGATCTGGAACCCACCATAGGTGAGTTGCTACCAGTTTACACTGGTTTGAGTGAACCAGTAGTGGAAATTGGACTAGGTTGCCGGACTGGTAAGGACAGCAGGCTGGCCCAGCCCCCAAACCAATTCCCCAGTCACACATGCCATTGCTGGCATGTTTTTTAGTTATTTTATAATTTTCTGTGCATGCGCAAAACAATTTACAGGTAACTGCACATGCGCAAGCAATGTGCGCGCTAAGCGAACCGGCAGTAATGCCAGCAGCAAACCACCCCTGCAACCCAAACATTTTCAAATGCAAAAAACATCTTTCTAACTAATTGGAAGGAGCCCAGCAGATGAGGCATCAGCCATCTTATCCAAGATGGTTTTAATTTTGCCAAAGCTATTGTTGCTTGCAATTTTCCTTTGCATCCTTTCTTCATGGAAAAGAGGCTCCAAACCAGATACAACTTGATGTGTTTTAAGAGTGCTACTTTCACAAAAACGATTAAATGGATTTTTTAATAAAAAAAATAGAATGACAAAAAATGTTATCTATGTATTTTTCCCCTCTCACAGCTCAAATACAGGGCGGAGGCAGAGAAAACGAAGAGCAAATATTCCGTAGTCACACACACACCTCTCTATGATCAAAATGTGCTCAGTGGCAAGAATCTGAGTGAAGTGAGTATTTGCATTTCTGTTCCCATCAGCTTCTTCCTCTTTTCTTTAATGATCATGGCTTGGATTTTTGCTAACATGCTTAGCATGGTTTACTAGTACTATGTCCACCAGCCAATCAGCAGCAATTGAAGAAACAGTTCAAACCTGCAGCTGGAAATAGTTCAGGAATGGGTCATCTTCCCATTTCACTCTCAAAACCATAAATTGCTTTCAGAATGATCTAGTTTCATTTCTTTGCAATTTTATCAACCAAATAGAGCATGTTCACAAATACTGCAGAAACTGAATGGGGATTGATTTTCCCCCAGTGCAAGTCATTGCATAGCTACAGAAAAAAACTACAGCAACAGAAGATTTTTTCCCCTTGTCCTTGCTTTTACATCTAAGTTAGATGCATAGGAACATTTTATTTTTCAGTTTATTTAGACCTGATTGAACATCTATCTATATCATAAGTTAAAAGGGTCCTTGTTTTTACTCTATGTTTTAGGTTGGTTACTACATTTATTGTTACATATGAAGTTCTGGTGTGGTTTTATTTGTTACCGTGAATGTTTTAATTTGTTCTGCTATGTTCTATGTAAGCTACCAAAAGCCTTTTCGATTGCCGCAAGGTAGAAATTTTATAAATAAATCAATAGGACTATTTTTTTTCTTTATTCTTCAGCAAGTGGTTGAATAGTCCATACCTGATGACTTTCCAGGCAAAGTAATGCTGTGTCATCAATGTTTATGTACCGTAATCATCATAACTGCATGCAGTGATTCTAGTTATAATTTTTAACAAAAATATAGCAAAGTAAATATATTTCCTCTCCATCAGCTTTTTGTCACACTACTTCATAATTCACTATATTTCTGCACCATCTAAAACTGTAGATCAGATGCGAGATGGATGGATAGATGGATGGATGGATGGATGGATGGAAGGAAGGAAGGAAGGGATTTTTTTTTTTGAGATCCCCTCTCCAGCATTAGGATTTTTCTTTGAAACTCTACTTTTGCTCTCTCTAGATCTGATTGATATCTAACCAGTGCATTTAAAAATAAAACAATGAGGAAGCTTTTGCTAATATTCAACATAGCTTATTTTGTTTTGTCAATTCTTAGGCTGTTTACCGCCATAATTATGTGCATCATATCAAAGGGAAATATACACCAACAAATAAGACAGTGGATCTGGAGCGGGCAAATCGGGCTTACAAGATACAGAGTGAAGTAAGTACTTGGATTTTGGCTCTTGGATTTTGACGATTTTAAAAAAGAGGGAAGGAAGAGGTTTGATTGAATTTGGAGTCATGAAGCTGCAGAAGAAAAACAGCAATAATAATATACAAATAATACAGTATCAAATATAAAATAATTATAGTGAGCCATACAATGATCCAGCTGTTTAAGGTATTTGGGGGTCCTCTCTTTCCTGCAAAAGCTTTTCATATGGTATAAAAGTTTAAAGTGGGCTTCATTAGTGGTGTGATTTTGGCTACCTTTTTGGGAAGTGAGATTGCTAGTAGAAAGTGTACTCTCTCAACTCATGATGACAATTTGTGGAAATATTCTGTTTTCTTGGCAACAAAATAGAAGGGGTTTGCTACTTCCTTATTTCGGAATACTGTTCCTATTCTAAGTTACAGTCATAGGATTTTCAGGGGGGGTAGGATGTCTGTCTATCTAATAGTTACCAGATCTGTCCCTAATCCTTAGGTTTTTGAAGATCAACCAAGGCCAGCAGGGTGCGGAGTTCAGCACATTCACCTTTTTCTAACCATAATCCTAAATTTAGCAGACTGTGGAATCATAGAGTTGAAAGGGGGGCAATTAGGCCATCTAATTCAACCCGTTCTTAGTGGAAAACCTAAATTGAATTGTATCTCTATCAGATTGGCTTGCTTCTGCTTGAACCTATCATATCAAGAGGAGATCACCACTTCCCTTATTTAAATGTTATTACCATTGAGTACTGCAGTTAAAAATGGCTAGGATTGCATTTCTTGATGTATATTTTCAATTTACCAAACTCAGTGTCAGGGTTCTAATAGCATCCAAAAGTAAATCACAGTCCAAGGCAAATTATTGCTCAAAGTTCCAATTTATGAAGAGAGGCATGTTGCCACATCAGGGAAAACCTGAATCTGAAGGCTTCCCGATTTTCCACACCCAATGGGGAAAGTTCAAGATCTTGCCCCCACACCCACAAGTCCATCACATGGTCCAATCTTCCATTGCCCTATTGGTAGTTCCACCCATCCAGTTCCGGTTAGGTGCAGAGGTGCAAAGACAAAGGATGACCTTGGCTTTCTAGAAAGAATTTTGTTATGGCTACATAGCATCTCACTCCTTATAATCCCCCCTCCCATTTCCCACAATAGAAAATGCATAGTAGAATAATAGAAAGTGTGGCAGGCCAAAGATCCAAAAGAAAAGATGGCTGCAGGCCTGGCAGTCAGACTGTGAAGTTCTGGGCGGGGGGGGGGGTGAGTATGGGCTGAGCCTGGTATGACTTCTGCTTGTACAGTGCTAGAGCATATCCAAAGTTGATTCTACAAGTTTGAAGTTTCCCAACAATTGCCTTAAAGGGTTTTGCATATTGTTATACATTTTAATTGTTATTGATTTATTCATTTGATTTTGGCAGCCTCTCTACCGGAATGCTGGCTTGCATGCCCTTCCCACTGGATACAAACTCCCACCAGATACCCCTGGTTTCAAGCATGCTAAACATGCCTACTATATAGGCAGTGATGTAAGTAACAGTTTAATTAATTTTTAGTTTCAGACAGAGAGAGACAAAATGAGAGAAATACTCGGAGTAATATTAAACAAGATACATTACAGTTGGAGGTGGGTTCCTACTGGTTCGGCCCTGTTCAGTCAAACCAGTAGTGTTTTGGCAGCCTGGGTCACTGGAACCAGCAGAGACCCAGGCCTGCCATGCCCTCGAACCAGTTCTCAATGGGGCGCCATCTTGATTTTCGGTTCCGCACATGGGCATGACAATTGTAATTGCATAAATTTAATATTTTTTTCTTTTTTAAACATTTTTAAAGTAATGCTGGGAGCTGATTGCAGTAGCACCCAAAATAATTCCATAATACAACATTTATGCTTATTCATGCTTAAGAGTATAGAAATAGCTTTTAGGCATGAGATAGCATGCACATACATATCTAGTCTTTTGTTAGCTATAGAAAACTTGTGTTATATTGGAAAAAACTCTCATTTATGCAAGAGATTTTCTGCTCATGTGAGGACCTCTGTATAGCAAAGCTACTGTATCACTATAAGATTTGTATGACTTTATATTTAGGATAAGATGAAAAACTTTATCTTACCGCAAAAGAAAAAAAATCACAATTGTTTCAAAAATCTGTCATATAATTTTCATTCTGCTTTAAATGTACATATATTTCTAAAATGTAATTCCAAGCATCTTTCTTTTATTGATTTCTTCTTTCAATTGAGTCAGATAATTTTAAAAGAAATAAAAAGGAAAATAATAAAATCATAGGTTTCATTAAAATATTCAAATAGATTAAGAGAAGTATTGAGATAGACAAACATGGCATAACTGCAATTTGGGGTCTTTTAACTACCGTATATGTTTACATAAAATATTGGTTTCATTATATATAATACATGATTCATTTGGTTTTTTGGTTCTATTTATTAAAGACACCTGAATCTGAAGTCTATGTATGCATTTGTTTTTCAGATAAAATATAAAGAAATTTTTGAACACATTAAGGGCACTGGTTACAATTTTGGGCCCAAAGCTGTTCCATTTGTGCATACAAGGAAAGTCAATAAAATCCTTAATGAGGTAAGTAATGAATGCATTTTATAAAACCAACATTGCTATGATACAGTACTTGGTTTTATAAAACTATTTGTGATCACTGTTGGAATCTTACTTAGGAATCTTACATTAAAAACTGGTGCGCTTTTGTACAATGTTTATGAACTCATTTTAGATAAAGCAGATACAGTTGTCTGCTAGAAATATTAATGGTTTTAAATGGTGTATTCTAATCAATAACTTTGAAAACCTCATAGTTGTAAGTTTTTGCAACGAAGAACTGTATATGTGCATAAAACCTGCATGTCTACAAAATAGTAAGGAGATTAATGCTCTGCTTCTTTTCTCCATCAGTTTTAATGCATTGACTGAGCTAGTAAATGTTTTCGGTTTATCTAAATGGTTGGGAATATGCTATAGATTTTGTGGGGAGGATGGGCACCATGGAGAGTGTGTCCATTCACAATCTGTTTGTATGGAGAGCATGTCCAGTCACAAGTTTTTGATCCTATAGAAAGGTAACCTGATGAAAATAACAGTTAAGTAAACTTTTTGATCATCTACATACTTAGCAAAAATTGGATCTGAGCATTAAAATAAGAGGGTAATTTTTTTAAAAAAATTAAAGAAAATAATAAATTATACCTGAAATGGCCAAAGTACTCCAAGTAAGAAAGTACAAAAGAGGAATGATAAACTGCTTTTTTCTAAAGTTTTTTTTAATTTTAATTGAACATCAACACACAAAAAAGAATCATCCTTCATTACATCTTGTAGAAAGCGTGTCGATTGGTTACAAATAACTTTCGTGCATTTCTTCCACAGTCATTACTTATAGTTCATATTAGATTATAAACTTTAAATCAAAAATCTTTGTATATCTTACTATAAAAGTACCATAATTCTCATTTGACTACAATTATTTGAACATGCTTTTACCTCAAATCATTCATACTTAAAGACACAACCACATAATGGCATTCATTAGCTATTTCAAAAAATCCTTCAATAACATTACACCTTTATGACATCTTTTAAGTAAAAGTCAATTAATAAAGTTTCTAAACCTTCCCCCCCCTCTTTTCCCCCAACTCACTGTTTAGAATTTATATCCAAGTTACTTTTGCCAATACCATAGCATGTATATATTATTAAACAATGTCCATTGACATTTTCTTGTTGTTATTATACTTGGCTAAAAATCATTTACTATTTATGTCCCATCTCCTCTCGTCAAACCCCACCCCCAAAGGAAAAAAAATCTTATACCTTTGCGACAAGATCTAAATAAAAATTTGTTAATAAAATTTATAGTTCTTTTTCCCAAGTCACAATTTGCAATTTATATCCAAATTGCTTTTACTAGTTTGCCAGTACATGTATATATCACTAAGCTGTATCCATTATCATTTCATTATTGTTATTATAGCTAATTTGTTAATGAATAAAAATTTAATAACAATCTAAAACAATCTAAGAGTTACTAAATTCCTACTTATTGATCACCAAAATCAACTAATTTTTTATTATCAACTTTAATTATCAACCTGTATCTTTTCAGTAACAAAACAGTCTTATCTCTCTTGCCAATTGTGGAGTTAGTCTTCTTTTTATCTCCTTTATAAGGTTTTTATAGACTTCTCTCCGCACTTTGTTGCTTGAAGGATCTCTCAGGTAATCTCGTTGCCCTCCAGCTGCTACTAAAATTAGCTTGTCTTTTGTTGTCATCTTGCTTCTGAAAAAAATTCTCTTCTTAAGTCCATCATCATTACCATTTTTTTTCTTTTGTATCTTGGAATCTGGGGTAGAGCTCCAATTCGTTGAATACCCTTTTCCATATTCCCTTCTTTCCACTTTCACCCACATTTGCTCCATTAATAAATTTATCTATTGTCTTGTCTTTATCTTCTATATCTTCATTCTCCCCTTTAATTTTTGGGGCTCCAACCCCATCATCTTTTGCTGTGAGGAAGACTAGTCTTTTCAACTTCTTCTCAATTCTCCCATATCCTTCCAATAGATTTTGAATTCCAGCCAAGATATTTTGGAATTTTAAGGTTGCCTCATCTAAATATTGATCCATGTTTCCCAAAAAGAAGAAAGAAAAAAAAAACTAATAGCCAGTGCCACTCTAGCCTTTCAGGCCTCTTTTTTTAATTTTAGGTTGACTTGAACACAAATTCTTTTATGCTCTTCCAAGGAGAAGGTTTCTGGTTTTTTCCCCACTTTCTTTCCCCTGCCAAAATAGTTCTCATAGGCACCTGTGAAAACAATTCATGCCCGTGGTTCTTTATCAGTTTCTGTAAACAAGTTGCAAACCCTTCAGCTACAAAGTCAGTGAAATCAAAGAAGGAAAGAGAAGAGATACATTGTTTCAAAAACTCCAGCCTCTGACCTCTGAGTGCAGTGTTGCTACTTTTCACTTTATAATATTTATCTCTGGCTTACAGGAAACAAAGTTCTTTAGATTTCTTTTACTAACACGTAATAGGAAGAATAGTTAAAATAAGAATGAAGGTTTTAATCCAGAAGTCAAGGAATAAAGCAACAAAAAGCAGCAGAGGAAAAAAATCAATCCGTTCACTTTAAGAGGAGAATTAAGAAACGTTGCGAGCACCTCAATCCACAAAGAATAGTTACAAAGAAAAAAAAAGCTTTCTAAAGCAATCCAATTAGGGTTAATTTCGCCGCTCAATTCTTTTACTTGAGGATCTAATTTGGCTTTAAAAAATTTTTTTTTCCTTTGGGCAGTCTTTCGCAAAATAGAAAAAATACCTCACCAGATGGACTCACTTTCTCTTTTCACTTCCTTCCTTCCGGAGCCGTCCCGACTTCATCAGCCTAGGGGCTGCCTGTTTACCCCCGGCTTAAAGCACTTCCCTTGGGTTGATCAGGGACTTTGCAATGTCCCTGAGACCAGCAAGGCTTCGTCTTCCTGATCACCATCTCTACAGGATGGTTTAGGTCTCAATGGACCATCCAGCAGCAAAAGTGTCAATGGTGGTCTCGGAGTATCGAGACCACACATTGTGACATTACAACGTTGGCTCCTCCTTCTCCCAAGAATGATAAACTGCTTTTGTTGCTCGCTGTAAAGCAATTCTTTTGAGCATGGAGCTTCATGTGTATTCTATTACTCTTAATACAGATTGTCCTTGACTTACGACCACAATTGAGCTCAAAATTTCTATGCGGAACATTTGTTAAGTGAATTGTACTCGATTTTACAACCTTTCTTGCCACAGTTGTTAAATTAGTAACATGGTTGTTAAGTGAATCTTGCTTCCCCATTGGTTTTGCTTATAAGAAGATCACAAAAGGTGATTACATGACCCTGGGACACTGCAACCATTATAAATACACCAAGCACCTGAATTTTGATCACATGATCATGGAGATGTTGCAACAGTTATAAGTGTGAAAAACAATCATAAGTTACTTTTTTTAGTGCCATTGTAACTTTGAACAGTCACTAAATGAACTGTTGTAAGTCAAGGACTGCCTGTGTTAATTTAAGTGGTATAGCTAATTCATGTGTTTATTATTTAGCATTCATGGGTTGGTTCTATCTATCCAAATGATCAGAATAAGTGTTTTTTAAGGAAATACTGTGCAAAATAGATTAAGTTTTAATTTTAATTTTTTATTTCATCCTTTTTCTTTTCTTACAGAGAATGTATCGGGAGGTGTATCATAAAAATAAAGATAAGATTCATACTACACCTGATACTCCACACATTCGCCAAGTGAAAATGAACCAAGAAGCTTTCAGTGATGTAGGCATATTTTATTTATATTAAATGCACAATTTGTGTTGTGTTTGATTTTGCTGGGAGCGGAGAAACTTATTCTTCTTCTCTCTTTATTTTAGCTTATCTACAAGACTGATTTCTTCAAGATGCAAGGACACTTGATTTCCTTACCGTTTACTCCACAAACTGTACACAACCGTTATGTTGGAGAAATTACAAGTGATGTAAGCAAGACTTGTTTTAAAATTTTAGAATAAATTATTGCGAATACATATAGATGGGTTGCAACAAATATTAGGGTCTATGATAATACTTTTTTTGTCTTTATGGTTTGTCTTCCTAAAAAGAATTTATCAAAATGCATTAGAGCCAGTAAAGAGAACATATATCTGCTTCAGGGTGCAATTCAAGATACTAATTGTCACTTTTAAAGCCCTACATGGCATAGAACCAGTTTATCTAAAGAACCATATTTTCCTGGTAACATCTACCTGACCCAGCAGAGCAGGGAGGCAGGGAATATTATGGGTTCCCTCTCCTAAGGAGGTGCAGCTGGTGGAACCCAGAAGAAGGGCCTTCTCTGTGGTGGCTCCCTCCCCTTGGAACATCATCCCTGCAGAGATTAGATTGGTCCCCACTTTGACACTCTTTTCCAAGCTCCTGAAGATCTGATTTTGTCAATGGGCCTAGGGAACCCAGAGTGGAATGGAGTCCATCAAATGGCTTGTTTGTTGTCTCCAAGAGGTCTGGGCAGTATTGTTTTTATTATTTATATATTGGGGCTTTTTATTTTTGTAAGCTACCCAGAGTCATTGGGAGTGAGTGGGCATCCAGAAAAAAAATACAAAGAAAGAAAGAAAGAAAGAAAGAAAGAAAGAAAGAAAGAAAGAAAGAAAGAAAGAAAGAAAGAAAGAAAGAAAGAAAGAAAGAAAGAAGAATGAACAGGGTTAGTTCATTGTATCAACTACAGCTGCTTTGGATACTCCTATGGAAACCTGTGGATTTCAAGATTTTGGACTACAATACACATCAGTCTTGGCTATCTGGTTGGGGTTGTTCAGAATGGAATCAAATAACATGTGCAAAATTATAGTTTTTCCACTCCTGCATTATACAAATGTTCCAATAGAATGGCTTTGTGATTTCCCAGCATTCCAGACCAGTTCAGATGATTGATTTATGTGAAATATATATTATGATATGGAAAAACTATATATTCAATCAATGTCTTTATTTGACAGATTAAATACAAAAGTGATCTGCAATGGCTCAAAGGTCTGGGCTGCTTCCTGTATGATACTCCGGATATGGTCCGTGCACGGCATTTACGCAAACTGTGGGTATGTCATTTCCCCCCAGAACCATGAATACTAGATTATTTTTTGATTTTAGTTAAAAGATAAGACTCAGTATAAGGCAAGATTTAATATTTTTAAAGTGGCATATAAGATCAGTATAAGATCAATTAATTAATTAATCAAGCATATATGCCACTTCAATTTCCATAATAAATGGCTTACAAATAAACCCATAATATTAATATATTTTAAACAAAAGACAACATGAAACTGTACTGACATTCCATTGAAGCTCGGGAATCTTCCTATCTTAGCTTTCTTTTAATCTTCACTTTCTTACTTAATTTTGTGGGGCTAATGTTTGAAATCTGTTTTCCTTTCCAGTCTCATTATGTGTACACTGATGCTGCAAAGAAAGTTAGAGACAAATACTCTGTGGTTCTGGACACTCCTGTTTATAGAAAAGACCAGGAGCTAAAGACCCATCTTAGTGAGGTGAGTTCAATGTATGTATTTTTGTATCTATCAAATTTATTTGCTGCCTATCTCACCAGACATAACTGGCAGTTATTGGCAGACTTCAATCCAGGAAGCCCTCTCTGGCACATGCTCAGCAGCTGTCTAACAACTTTGATGTCAACACACAGTGGAAAGCCAAATGGGCTGCTGAACGCCCAGACACAGGCAATTACATAGACGACCCCACACAAAGAGTGCCAGGTTTTGACCTTCCTTGTCAGCATTGGTCAACTCTGAACAGGATCCGTACCCAACATGGTGTCTGGCAGGAGTTATTGTTTAAGTGGGGTCTTGTGCTCCTTGGCAAAATATCTACCACACTGTGTTTGAATGTCCATCAAAAGCTTACACTGGTCCAATGTCTGATTTTTTTCAACATAGAGCACCCTATTCTTGAATGGCTGGGTGGACTGAACATTAACATTTGAACTACTACCCTGTTTCCCTGAAAATAAGATCTCCCTGGATAATAAACCCAATCAGACTTTTGAGCGTATGCACTAAAATACCCCCCCCCAAAATTACCCCTCCCCAAAAATAAGCCCTCCCCAGAAATATTGCAACAGAGCAGCAGACATGAGGTGACCACTTGCCGCCTCCGATACCTCAAAAATAATAAGACCTCCCCGAAAATAAGGCCAAGTGCTTATTTCGGGGGGGGGGGTCAAAAGAAAATAAGACCCTGTCTTATTTTGGGGAAAACATGGTATAAGTCCATGTATTTGCCATACACTAAATAATAATAAAAAAATGTAGACAATTTGTTAGTTTTCCCACAATGAAAAGCCCTTTAAATTCAAAAGGAAAGCTCACCCCTAACAGAATAGTTGTTTTTTAAGGAACCAACTGAAGAAGAAGATTGGACATTCACTGTGGCAGACAACTGCCAATGAAAAATACAGTCAAGAGACAAGATTCTATTGATACTAATACAAATGTGAAATAGAATTAATGGTAGGACTACTTGCTAATTTTGTAAAGTGCAGAAAATTCTGCACCTTTTTTGGGTAGATATGTGTCAAGTGTGTCAAACGTGATCGTATCATGTGACGTCATGTGATGCATTGTGACTTTTTTTGCCATTGCGGAGCTGGAGTGGGTGTGGCTTGCACATGACGCATCCGGCCTGCAGGCCGTCAGTTTGACACCCCTGATACATTATATGTAATCAGGGGAATCTGTATGCAATCGTGCTTTCAGCATAACAAACCGCATACATTGTAGTTTAGGCTGAGAAGAAGTGCCAACAAAGTTGAATACTTTTCATAGCAGGTAAAAAATAGAAGACTAGGGGAATAAGGACAAGAGCAGAAACAAACCCATTAGATCACAGGTGGGTTCCTACTGGTTCGGCCCGGTTTGGCTGAATCGATAGTGGTATGGTGGCCTGGGTTGCTGGAACCGCAGCGACCCAGGCCTATCACACCCTCCAAACCAATTCCCCGGTCACCGCCGCCATCTTATTTTTTAGTTCTGCGCATGCACAAAACAATTTTAATTGAACTGCACATGTGCTCACACAAGAGCAAACCGGCAGTAAAGCCACCCAGAACCCACCCCTGCATCAGATTAAGTATTGGTTCTATGAGGAATCTATGACTTTGGCAACTGTAGGGGCAGGGGAAACCACGAGCTTACTGAAGGGAAAATAACCAAGAGTCTACTAGAAGAGCAAACTCATGCTCAATGACAAATAGCATAGACAATCAGGCCATCATCTCCTTGGGCCTCCCCTCCTTTTCCATCATAGGCTTTGATAGTTATTATTGGGAAATTATGATCTTATAAATGAATCAATTTAGTTTTGTCCAAATTAAAGCCAACAATTGGTTATAATAGACACATGCTTGCAAAAGTCAAGGAATCTTAGGTCATTTGCTTTGAAGTTAATTCTTATAAGTCAAGTTCAAGGATGAAGGAAATCAGCTACTATTCCATACTGTTTGCAAGTAAGTGCTGCACAATATCTTTGGGCTAAAGGATCTTCTTTCTATTGTAGTCAATGGCACAAGTGAGGTTAGTGCAAGACATTTCCAATAATATCCTGCCCCAAAATGAAGGTGAAAATTATTTTGATAACTTTAGACAGAAATATTGAGCAACGCTTCATTCTAGGAAAAAAGGATTTTCAATGATAAGTTAAATGTTCCACCTTTACTCCAAATCAACTACTTTAAGGGGTTACTTTGTTTTTCTTTAAAGATGGGCATGATTATATGTTTGGGGTTGTCTCACAGTATCATATTCATATAATCCTTTCCAGATTGTATACAGAGCTGCAGGTAAAGAGCAAAAGACTAAGTACACATCAATCCTTGATACACCAGATATCAATAGAGCCAAAAGGGGACAAAAACTGCAGAGCCAGGTATGTACATGTGTAGCTGCTGGTATGAAAGAAGTGTGCAACATTTTCTAATTACATTTAATTTTGTAGTGTTGAGAAACATTGTGCCATCTCCCTTCATATTTTTGATTGTTTATTAAAACATTTAAAGGAAGAGGATAAATAACTGCATAAAAGAAAAAGAAAAATTCATAGAAGAAAAAAAATATGGCAAATAAGCAAGATATTTACAATTTTGAAATTAATTGTTTCCTTAATTAATTAAAGGTACAGAATTGTTTATTATGGCAACTTAAGAAATACATAGTAGTCTTAATTAAACTCTATGCATAATATTGATAATATCACTATTTGTAATTATTTTTTTAAAAAAGAAGCTAAAGAAAAAAATAAAAAAATTAAAAGCATGAAAATAGCATTGCACAATGATTAACTCTCTTCATATTAATAGCATAGATTTAAGAGTTTTTCCTCTGCCAACTTAAATCATGACAATAAAAGAAAGTAGTGTAGTCTCATAAACCTCCAATGTAATTTAATGGAAACTCTGTCAAGCACACATATAACTCTGAGGTGTTTTTCCAAGTAATAAGACATTTCCTCCCCCCCCCCCCCACTTAGCCAGGAACATGCAGGCAATTTTCCTTTTGTAAATCTGTGCTGTTGGAATTTCTGCCAAGTAACTCTGACCTACTCAGCTCATCGGAAAGGATATATTAAGAGCTCTTCTCCTGCCATTGTTATGTGCTTTGTAATTGTGCAAATTACAGTAACAAATGGTTTCCTGTGCATGTAATTATTGAGTCAGCTTAGTGGAATCTTCAGGTCTTTTCCACCTCCAAGAATTCTCTTTGTTTTAATTCCAACTCAGTTCTGATCTGTCTTCTATTGTTACATTCTTTCCTTTGCAAAAGCTTATGCCCAATATTTCCTCCTTTTCCTCCTCCTTTTCCTTTTCCTCCTCTTCCTCCTTTTATCACCATCTTTCTCCTCCTCCTCCTCCTCCTCCTCCTCCTCCTCCTCCTCCTCCTCCCCCCCTCCTCCTCCTCCATCTTGTATACTTTTCTCACATTCTGAACTACTAGGCTATATATGGCTATTGTTCTAATCGCACCATAGCTGTACTGTTTTAATAATATAGTTATTAATTCATCACCGATTTAAAGCCACAAACATCCAACTAGAAGGCATTTGTCTTTTACCTCCTTTGATTATTTGAAAGAAATTGAAAAAAATAAATAAATCTTAAAGTTGGATACTGTGCTAAATTTTGGTAACCAGAGCTGAGTTGATATGAGCGCAAGTTGTTTTGCAATTTAACTTTTCTTATTACTATACTTTGACTGTGCTGGACATGGATCATTTTTTGACGCATTTGGCTAGTATTTCTTGTTAGAAGCTTGTCGTAGAAAACTCTACCAGGCAATAATCCAACTGGAGTAATGATTGATTTTATTAATTGATTTAGTTCATTGCAGTTCCCTCTGTATAAATATGTGTGTACATATATACATGCATTTTTTCTTCAGGATGTTTGGGATTTCTACTCATATTTTATTGGTATTTTCTGTACACTGCCTGGAGGGCCTTATACGTTTAATTAATTATTATGAGTGTATATACAGTATATAATACAGCACAAATATTTATCATGAGAAATATCCCAGCCATTATTTGAAGGGTTTTTGCTTGGTTGTAAAGCACATTTCTTCCTACAAAAAGCAGTAGCTCTGATCTTCAGAGATCCCTGATTTAAAAATGCCTGTAGGTAAGCATGAACTGACACTTAAGAGCAAAAAGACCAAGGATACAAGTATGCAAAATTCAATGGAAGAAGAAGTCTAGGTTTTTAGATGTACATGAAACCTCTCTGATCTGTGACAACTTTATATTCTTCTACAGTACTTGTATGTTGAACTCGCCACCAAGGAAAGACCACATCACCATGCTGGAGACCAGACACCTGCCTTAAAACTTGCTAAGCATGTGAAGGACTTTGCCAGTGAGGTAAAAGTTGCAACCCTTTGGGTTGTCTTGGAGAGACGGATAAACATCTGGTTCTCCTAAAAAGCAACTCTTCAGGTCGTGCTCACTGCGATACTCAAGGTCCCACTTTTATACTTTAGCCTCTATAGAACACAAGTCTCAATATTAATCATACTTTTCCTCCCCTCTCATTTCTGTTTCTTTAGAAAAAATACAGATCACTCTATGACAAACTAAAGGATAAATATGTAACAGTCCCAGATACACCAATCCTCATCAGAGCTAAGAAGGCTTATCTGAATGCCAGTGATGTAAGTGTGTGACAAAAAGAGATACATTTTTAGATAATACATGCTTTCATGCTATAAATATTTAATTGGAGATAATCAATTCTTAATATGTGGCTGTTCGTGATGAAATGTTAAATGAATACAAAAATTATTTAGCAGATGAAATAATAATTACCATATTTTTCAAACTATAAGATGCACCGGAGTATAAGATGCACCAAGATTTTGAAGAGGTAAATTTTTTTAAAAAGGTTTTGCCGTCCCCTGCCCCCAGGAGCACTCTGCAGACCTCCCAAACCCTCTACACACCCTGTTTTTTTGCAAAAAAACAGGGTGTGCAGAGAGTTTGGAAGGCCTGCAGAATGCTCCTGGGGACTAGGGAAGGCAAGAACACCCCCGTCTTTGTGAAAAATGGACCCGTTTTCACTCGTTTTTGCCCTTCCCAGCCCCCAGGAGCACTTTGCAGGTGTCTCAAACTCTCTGTGCATCCATTTTTGCGAAAAACAGAATGCGCAAGGGGGGGGAGGTGTCAGAAGGCCAAAAATGCTGTATTCAGTGTATAAGACGCACCCAGATTTTCACCCTCTTTTTTGGGGTGGGGTGGGGGAGTTTTTGCGAAAAACAGAATGCGCAAGGGGGGGGAGGTGTCAGAAGGCCAAAAATGCTGTATTCAGTGTATAAGACGCACCCAGATTTTCACCCTCTTTTTTGGGGTGGGGTGGGGGAGTTGTGCCTTATGCACTGAAAAATATGGTACCTGAATAGGGATGAAAGTGAATTGTTGCAGAAAACCAGGATTATTTAGAATGTACATTTGGTTTATAATTGGATATCTATCTATCTATCTATCTATCTATCTATCTATCTATCTATCTATCTTTCTTTCTTTCTTTCTTTCTTTCTTTCTATCTATCCCTTCATCTAAAAAAAAAGAATGAAGTAAACAAAAGTATTGTGTAAATTGGAAGGAAAGAAAGATTTGCATTTGCAGTTAAAACTACATTAAATATACGGAAAATTAAGCTGTCAGAATATAATTGGATAATATTGTGTTCAGGTTGGGATTTGTGCCTATTTTTGTCACTGCAAAAGCTAAACAAGTGAAGATAATGTCTGATTCATCCCACATTAGAAGATATAATTCAAGACTATCTCATTAATGACATAGAAATGCATTTCAAACAAATATCTTCTTTTATTTTTTAAACCAGCTGCGCTACAAAGAAACATTTGAGCGAGCAAAGGGTAAATACCACACTGTAAAGGATGCCTTAGATATTGTCTATCACCGCAAAGTCACTGATGATATCAGCAAAGTAAGTATATGGCTTCTTAAACTTGCAATTCTGCCCGACTATAAAACATTCTCAATCTCCATTTAACTGTAAAACCTCCATTTTACAGGGCTTTGTCTTTAAAAGGGTCCAATTGTCCCCCATCCCTCCCACCCACCCACCCAGCCACAGGCAAATGTAATTGTCATTAGGGATCATTACATCAAATTGGGGTTTGGGGAGCTTCCATTAGATTTAGAATACTGCATCAGAGCGTAGATAAGATCTTAAAAAGCAGTAACATCACCTTGCCAACAAAGATCCATATTGCCAAAGCCATGGTTTTCCAAGTAGTAATATATGGCTTGGAGAGTTGGACCATAAGGAAGGCTGAGCGCCAAACAATTGGTGCTCTGAAATTGTGGTGCTAGAGAAGACTCTTGAGAGTCCCTTGAAATCAATGATATGAAATCAGTCCATCCTAAAGAAAATCAATCCTTCCTGTTCTTTGGAAAGGCAGAGACTGAAACTGAAGTCTAAATACTTTGGCCACCAAATGAGAAGACTCTGATGTTGGGTAATATTGAAGGCAAAAGGTGAATGAGGATGAGTTAGTGCCATTAGTGAAATGAACATGGATTTGGGCAAACTCTGGGAACAATGGAGGACAGGGGAACCTGGCAGGCTATGGTCCATGGGGTCACGAAGAGTCAAGTACAACTTAGTGACTGAGTAACAACAACTGTATTGGAAGTTACTTAGCACTGCTTATTTTAATTGTCTTAATTTTGTGATGGCATTACGGACATCCTCACCAGTCTGGTTGGGGTATGGATTTGGTATTCCACAATGCTTCATTTGTCCACCCCACTTCTAGTTTAGTTTTGCTGAAAGAAAGAAATTTCAAGCAACAGAAGTGATTTGTGCCCCCTCCTGGTACTTCCGTCCAGTGCATATTTTTCTTAATCTAGATTGCCTGCATAAAGCAGCTCAGTTTTGTGGATATGTTCTCCTAATAATCTGCTGCGATTGGAAATCGATTTATTAGGGAGCAGGTACCATTGCATTTAGTGGGGCTTTCTTGTGAAAAAACATATATACATTCTGAGAGTGCATTGTGTTTTTTGTTAATTTAATATTATTTATTCATTGTTTGCAAATTCTTTTTTTTAAAGGTGAAATATAAAGAAAAGTACATGAGTGAATTAGGATTTTGGAGATCTATTCCAGACCGGCCAGAACACTACCACCATCGTGCAGTCACCGATGCAGTTAGTACTGTGAGTATTAATTTATTTTGATCACTGGCATCTTGCACATAAATAAGCCTTCCAGAGCAATAGGCATGAGAAAATCTAGGGTGGTTAATTTATGATGCAATTCAAAAGTGGATGATTTTCTATTTTTGCTCATACGCTGGAGAGCTTAGCAGTCATAATGCCACCTGCAAGATTACCAGTAGACTTTCGACTGCATTTTGTTTATGGTCTCAGAATTTAAAATCTGTCAAAACTTCTAAGGTCCATGATAAAGTGTAGTTAAAAGCAAAGGAATAAATTTTTTTAATTAATGGTTTATATGATAGGTGGAATTGAATGGAGAAGAACAGACTCGGGCTCTACTCTGCCAGAATTGAGCAGATGTAAATATTTAAAGGACTTTTCATCGGAGGTTATTTTAGGTTTTCAGTTCTCGTTCAAAGAGTTGCCAAGAGGACTTTGGCATAGATTCAGTTTACATGCCAAATGAAAAAATATACTTCTTTTACCTAAAATCTGCTAAACAGAGTTGAACAATTTAACTGTCTGGTTAAATTAGAGTTTTGAAATTACTTCTTATAGTTAAGTTTTCTCTTACTACTTTGTTTTTGCAGGTTAAATATAAGGAAGATTTAACATGGCTCAAAGGCATTGGATGCTACGCATGGGATACTCCTGATTTTGTCCTCGCAGGAAAGAATAAAGCTCTCTATAGTCCAGTACGTGCATTATTTGTTCCTGTTTAAAGTTGCGATAGGTTGTTTCATAAGGAAGATCTGATTTAGTTTGATAGCGGCAGGATTCTGCATACACAAGGGGAAAGATCTTTGATACATTATTTAGAAATCAATTTAATAATTTTCTTCCTAGTAAACTGGCACAGGTTTGCCTAATGGATTTTTTTTTAGCAACATAAAATTTTACCAGTTTCTACAATACTGGGTCAGGTAATCCACGAGTTACAACCACAATTGGGATCAGGATTTCTGTTGCTACACAAGATACTTGCTAAGTGACTTGCACTCGATTCTACAGCCCTTTTTGCCATGGTTGTTAGATAAATCATTGGAATTGTTCAGTGATTCTAGTCTCCCCCATTTACTTTGTTAGTGTGAAGCCAGCTGAGAAAGCGCAAATGGCTATCACATGTGCTTGTGATGCTGCAACTGTTGTAAATACAAGCTGGTTGTCAAGAACCGAAATTGTGATCATGAGACCATGGAAATGCTGCAACAGTCATAGGTGCAAGGACTGGTTGCAAGTCATATTTTTCAGTGCCATCGTAACTTTGAATGGTCGCTTAATGAATGGTTGTAAGTCAAGGACTACTTGAAATAAATGGGTTGCGTTTTACATAGTATAATAGTTAAAACGTTGGACTGTGACTTGGAAGACCTATGTTCAAATCCATCCTCAATCACAGAGGCTCATTTGGTGACTTTGGGGTAGACACAATCAGCCCAACTTATCTCACAAGATTTTTGTTGTGGGAGAAAATTGGAGGAAAGACAGCAAAGTCAATACCTTGACTCTCTGGAGGAAGGATGGGATATCAATCTAATAAAGAAATAATAATTTTCTGTGAGCCACCCAAATCATGGTGGAATCAGGGAATCTATAAATCTGGTAAATAAGTAAGTAAAAATATCACACAGTTCTGTTTTGGGATGCAGCAGACTAACAAGTGTCCCAGGCTGAAAACATTCAAGGAATGATTTACTGATGTCTCATTTTCATTAGTAATTGTGAAAAGACTGCAGTGTTTCACACATTTATATTTGATCAGTGTTTGATACTGGCTTTTGATTCTTTTAATTGTATCCTTATAACTGTTGTCTATTTGTTTTCAATAGTATAAGTACAAGGAAATAAATGAAAAGACAAAATCCAAGTTCAATCATGTTGTGGACACACCAATTAACAGACATTTTAAACATGCTACTCGGTTGATGGATGCGGTAAGTAGATTAAAAGACTCTTGTAATATAGGAATTGCCCACAACAATTTCACTAAATCTTCCTCAGCACATTAAATTCTTTTGTACTCTCAATGTGCTTAACTAGGTCAGGAAGATTAGTTGGCTGAGAAACTTAAAAAACAAACAAACCTGAATGAATTAACTAATTTATAAGTTAACTAAGAGTGGTTGTGGCACAAGGTTGATTCAGTCTTCCATCCTTCTGGAGTGAGTAAAATAAGGACCCAGATTGTTGGGGACAATATGATGACTCTGTAAACTATTTAGAAAGGGTTGACAAGCTCTATGAAGTGATATATAAATCTAAGTGCTATTTCTATTGTTAATCCTCAGAAGGTTAAATATAGCTCAAAACTAACCTACTCATGCCCCAAATAAATTCCAATCTCCAGTCAGACTTTCATCTCATAGAGATATAGAGGTTCAGAGAATTAATACATTTTACCTACCCAGTTCTTCAAGGTAGTTGGAGAAAAGGATAGCTAAACAAGCAAGTATCTTCATTTCAGACCTTGCTCCCAATATCTAGCAGCATAGAATGCACATCTTAAGCACTGGTTGGCAGCAATACCCAAATCGTACCAACAGTTAATTGCCTGGACAAAGGAAAGATGCTACAAAGCCTTCTTAAAGGTACTTTAAGAAGGTGATTTGTGGCGGGAGGGAGTCCGGTTAGGGTAAGATAAGTGTACACTGCTACAATCACCCATAAAGAGATTTGACTGGATTAGAAGTTGACTAACGATTTTGTGAAAGGGACTAGTGTTCTAAAAACAAGTAGGAATAAATAGCAATATCTAGAGAGCTTAGATGAAATAATATCTTCAAGATTCCTTGATTGGCGTCACATGCATAGAAATAAGGTTAAGAAGGTGCATGAAAAACACACAATGAATTTTCTTTAAAGAAATCCTGGACATATGAGATTTGGTATGAAAAGAGCTTGAGGTTTCTTTGTGATAGTGCCCTATTTTGTTTTATAAAAGTAAATCCAACCATAAAAAACTAACTAGTTTATATTAAGATGCAACTTAAAGAGAATTGGACGTGTGGAAGGAAGGAAGAAAGTTAAGAAATTTGGGAACAGTAGTAGGATCTCCCTAAGAAGTCAACTTGGAAGATGTGAATATCCAACCACAAGCTAGATATTCTCATATTTGATATAAAATAATGTTTGAATCAATCAGAAAAATTTTACGCATATAAGGAATAGAAAATGATTTTATAAACTCCTATAATAATAATAATAATAATTGTTTAACACAGAGAAAATGAGAATTCACCTTGTTTCCAAGATGCATCTATGTTTTAGGGTCACTTTATTTCTGCTGAATACATAATTTTTCTTTTGCTTGATATATAAATCAAGTTAATTTTCCAACATTTGCAGCTATGAAGTAAGTATATTTCAAGTCAATCTGATACAGGCCAGCAAAATTAATTGGTGCTGTAGTATGCCAAATTCTGCTGTCAGTTGAATATGTTCTATATTTTGCTATGTGTCCTTAATGGTTTAAGTCCAGATTATTAGTTTGGACCTATATAACAAGCATTTATACACTAACTGCATTAGTCATAATGCAGTTGAATTTAGTATTTTGATTAATTTGAATTGGAAGACATGCTGCCGACTCTGAAGTTTTAATTCTGTATCTTTAACATTGACATTGACATTTAACATAATCCATTATTCAGGCTGCTTTCTGATTAGAGCAGCGTAGCACTGTTCTGTTTAAATTTATAAGATTATGTTGTGTTTTAAATATATGTATAACTAAAAAAAGTTTTGCATAGTTGACACATCACTGTTAACATTTATGCCTCTCCATGTATTACTTCATGATGCTGCTTTGAGCAGAAATTGTACAAATCAGAGTATGAGAAGAAGAAGGATAAGTATTCCTTGGTGGTGGATGATCCTAAAACCTTGCTGGCCAAATGGGGAGGAGAGTTAAGCAGTCAGGTACTGTTGGCCAAAGTTGGTCAAGACATCCAAAATGTGGCTGCTATCATTTGTGGATGTCCATTTTTACATGTCTGAAGTGTCGCTAGTCCGCTATAACAGGTGTGATTCGGGATATTCAAAATGTTATGTCTTTCATGTACTGAAAACTATCTGTACTTCGCCACCCAAAATTGCTCAGTAGCTTTTTGAGTGAGCCTGTCCATATTCTGTGTTCTCATAAATTATGTCCCAATGGATGAGGATGACTTCTCTACTACATTTCAATAAGAATGTTCTTCTTATTAAAAGGGCAGCCCTGGGTGCGGGGATAGCTCTTTTGGTTTCCGCTGTTCAGTTATTCAGTTATAACATTATTTATGATGCTGCCTACAGCACATACCATTCATTGGTGTGATTTTTGAGAACACATGAGTAGTTCAAAGGCCTAAATCTCACTATCTGGGATCTAGAGCTCTTTTTGTTGTCTTCATGAGTCTTTTCTTTTTTGTGCTTCGTTGCTGTTTGCATGAACAGAATAAATATAAGTCTAGTGCCAAGTTGTTCCTACAACGGGGGTGCAATGAAATTCTGCGACCAGAT